>NC_139318.1:45553706-46116206 GCF_056507025.1 Lutjanus erythropterus | reverse complement strand
AAGTCGGAGAGTCAAGGCAGTTTGACAAACCTCGTAACACTTTTGATGTGTGTACAGCCAGTTAAATCAATAGGTGTACTTGAAAACACGCTTTCAGAGCATTTGGGTTTTCAGAAGCACATCAGGGTTTTATTTAGTTGTTTCTGGCAGGAGACAGAAAAGGGAGTGAGCAGAGATGGCGAGAACAGACATACAAAACATTAATGAAAATCCAAAGAAATAAAATGTGACACAGATGATCTACTGGTTATTAAAACAAGTCAAAGTTCACAGATTCAGTTTGTGATCAAAGATGCTGTGTAAAGTGAAAAGAAGATGCTGTAGGTTAAAACTCTAAACAGCTATTTTTAAAAAAAGAATCAACACATTAAATCAAAGTTACACTGTCACCAGAAAATGTCACAAAACCTTTTAGAAACAAGCTGAACAGGCACAGAAACAAACATGAATCACTTAGTGTAAGACTTTGTAGGAAAGGCAGCAGGGCATCAGATAAATCATTGTTTCATCATCTTCACTCTGTTGCACAGGCTCACATACACGTACAGTACACATGCACACATTACCATTAATCATACATGCAGATGCACACGGACGAATGAACAACCTTGCTGCAGGAAAGCTATACAGTATATATAGAGCCTGGTCACATGGTGCTTATTAAGAAGTGAAAGTTTCTTTTGAGATGTTTTCAAAAACTCATGGATCATCAGAGTTCGTCCAGGTGAACCTATAATCTCACAAATACCATTACAGCAGGGGACAGATGGTGAGAGACAGAGACGTACAGAGACACAGACAGACTGAGATAAATCAGAAGAAATGTTGGAAAATGATGCAGCAGAGAAACAGAAAGACGGCGACAGAGGTGAACTGAGCTGAATCAAAAAGACGAGCGAGAAAGACAAACTCTGAACCAAATCTCCGCTTTGAATTGTTGAACAATATTTAATAAGACTGGATACAGGAGCCTGAAAACAAAGAGACAGAAAGTTTCAAGGGTAACTGCTATTTTTCAACTTCAACCTTATTTTTATTTAAGTTTTAATGTGAAAATATTCAGCGTCTGCACACATTTCTACTCACAGCCTCTCAATAATTTCACGTCACTCAGTGAATCCATATTGGTTTGCAGACAGTGGCTAACATTAGCAGTGCTAACACCAGCAGCCTGCTCTCCATGCAGGTTAACGCCCACATGCCTGTTCTCTGTTTTATTTAATTATTCAGCCCTGATGTCTGAACAGTTCGTCATAGTTTATGCAGTGCAGTGACAGATGTTTTACAGAGGAGAGACAAGTGAACATAATGCACAGAGACTCCAGTCTGCAGTGTAGTTCACACTCCACTGATAAACCACAGAACTGTATAGTAACATGAGTTTTAGCTGCTCGGCACCCACTTCTCACATCCACGCTCTCTTTTTCTTCTTCAAACAGGCTCCTCAGCTGCAGAAAAACAAGCTTTGGTCCTCATTTAACACTCCAAAATTGAAACAAGGTCGAAGTAGGCGTGTCAAGGCAGTTTGATGCACCTCTTAATGCTTTTAGTGCATTCGTCCATTTAAAACAATAGGTGTTCTTTAAAATGTGAACGTCAGATGCTTTCAGTGAATTTGGGCCTGAGCCTGTCAGTTGCAAAACAAGCTCCTTCAGTACGTTGATGGTGCACACTTGTTCGTAAGGTTTACATTGCAGCCTGTTTTTGTCAAGGTTGCAACATACCAAAGTTACCCTTTAATTCTGGTGGCTGTGAGAATCATGAGTAGGAAATGGCTAAAACAAAAAACAAAAAAAGAGATAGTGAAGCTCTCAGTGCTTCAAAGTTTCCATAAAAATATGGGTGAAAATCAATCAAAAGAAAATATACGCTGTAGATACTTTGCTATGCTCTTTGCAATGTGGCATTCAAACAAAAAAAAAAGAACCACTTTGCCTTAAACCCACACTCAAATATTGATGAGTGAAAGAAATAAAAGATGCTCTTAGTTGATTGCTTGTTCTGTGGTTTAATGGGTATTCTTCCTTTGACGCTCTCAGTCCAGACTGTAATGTCTGGAGATAATTGGTGCGTGGACGGCGAGGTTGTTTAAGGATGAAGCTTTGTTGTATGTCACATAACGGAAGACAGATGATAGTAGAAGCTTAAAAATGTCTTTATGTTGGTTTCTGTCTGGTTTGTGCACGTCTCAGACGACTGTAACTGGATGAAAAATATTTTCATTTAGAGACTCTGTCCTTTATGATGAGGACTTTTAGGGAGGGACATGCCTCCTGAGCAAACATTGTGGATTTCAGTGCAGAAATTGCATTTATATACAACGCTCGTCTTTGCAGGAAAAAGCATAGATGGAATTAATAACATTAATAATATGTCAGTTCCATTAGGTGTCCTGGTAAGATACTCCAGTCAGCACAATACCAGGAGTGCTGCCATCATTACTGGTGAAATATGTAACATACCAACGATATGTCATCAGAGAATAAGGAAAAACAAAAATAAATTGAAACACTGTCTTCTCCAACAACAGCGCCACAGTTAGCATGTTCTCTCATATTTGCATTCAGGGGTGAAACATCTGTCTTTGTCTTCACCTTCGTTATTCTGCAAACTGCCTGTTTCACATTTATTCACTTTACATGGAGCTAAAATTAATACAGAATATTTGATGAATGAGTATCTGTGTCTGTTTATGAGTTGTAATAAATTATTTATAATCTCACAGAGGGAGTAGATGTTAACAGTTGAACTGAGGAACATGTTCTAGTATGGCAGGCGGTCACTGAACTCCAACTCCACAGTGTGTTTTTTTAAAGCAACATACTGACAGTTACAAAAAGCTGATCAACTCATAGTGTAGGATTTGTCGTTGCTTGTCATTGTCATGCACTCGTGATGGTTCAAGGCTTGATTATTCTCTCAAACAGACATTGCAGACGGCTGCAGACACCAGGGACTGGAGTCGGTGTCCCTGCAACCTGCAGGCAAACTGCCTGAGCTCTGATTGTAGGAGAAAGCAGGGAGAAAAAAACTGCAGTGCCCATTTTTGAACACCAGGGTGTTACATATTTCACCTTTAATGTACCTGTGCTTTTCCTGTGCCGAAAGCATGTTGTCTCTGTTTTGCTAGAGAGCATTTATTGTAATCCAGAACGACAGATCTGCCTCAAATTCCAATTTTAGTAAGATTATGATGTTCAGTTATTGTTGACTCAGTGAGAGAGGTGTATGTTTATTATTGTGGCCATAGATAGTGGTGGTGCTGTACTGGACTTTTGTGATTGTTCATAAGACAATTCATTCACTCTATTTCCCACATTCCTTCACCATCATGTTTTTGTGCAAAACATTAGAAACATGTCACCACAGAACTGTTTTTTCTGCAGATATCAAAATATGGTCATTTTGAAAAAACAACAAAAAAAAACAGCTGTTGCTTCACTTGAATATTGTACCAGGATATAAATATTTGTACAGTTATAATAGTTGTTAGTGTCTGAAACAAATCTTGGATCAAAATGACTATGATGGATTTATAATAAAAGTAATTGAAGATAATTGAACACACGTTGTCACAGATTGAGTCGGTGTGAGTGTATCAGTGCAGACAGTCAGTGTGTTATCTGATCTGTCTTCTCTCCTCAGGCCTCTTCTGTCATTTACTGTAAACTTTGACTGACAGCTCAGTGTAGTGAAGCTAACAGCACAGTGTTAAAACGCCACCTCTGGTTTTGGCCTTTGACACACATGTCTGAGTGTGTGTGTGTCCCTCACTGTGCGTCTGCTCTGTGTGATAAAACGTGGTGAGAGGCGACTGTGGATCGGAGACGTTTGCAGCCTCTCTGTCCTAAAAACACATCAGTGTTTACGGCGCAGGAGCCACTGGTTGGACACACATGTTGGAAACAGTTCTGCAGAAGAACATTTGTCCACAACCTCCCTGCGTCAGTGGTGAAGCAGACAGCCAATCAGATGGCTCGTCAGACAATCAGTTATCATGAAGACGGTGATGACAGCTGGCTCGTTGTCAGAGAGACACGTGTCTACAGGTGATCAATACATGAGTGGAAATAAAGGTGCTGACTAGAACCATGTTCTTTGGCTTGTCCCCAGGGGGAACCCATATTTTCTGTAGGTTCTAAAGCAGAACCTTTCTATGGTCCAATGCTTTCACCCAGAATCCTTTCTGAGGGTTCTAGACAGAATCTTTCTACCCTCTATGGGTGCTAAAAAGATTCCACCCATGGGGTTCTGCAGCAAACCCTATATTACATGGGTTTTATCTAGAGCCCACTCAGGAGGTTCTGCCAAGAACACTTCACAATTTATCCAGAAACCACCCTGGGGGGCTTCTACCACAAACTCTTTTTTTATATTATGTCACAAAGAAGCCTCGACGAAAGCGTTCAAGAATTTATTCTGAAATGGTTTTTTGGATTAAAAGGGTTCTTAATGGAATCCTTAGTCTTACAAAGAACCTTCAAAAGTAAATGGTTCTGCCCTCCAGCATGAATTCTGTTGGAACCCTTTAGCTATTTTTTTTATCATTATTATTATTATTGCATTTTAGCCTTTTATTGACATGACAGCCTTAGATAGACAGGAAGTGTAGGGCGGTGTGGTTTACTTTCAGTTAAGTTGCTTGTAACTCCCAGCTGCTCCCTGTGTTTCCTCCAAACCTCCTCCTTTTTTGAGAATATTCCCATAAAAAGGCTGCTCTGGATCTAAAAGGTGCTGTTTTTCAAACGTGTGACATGTTGTTTAGCCTGTTCGCCGACACGCGGAGCAGTTTAGAACATCCACTTGAGAAAAACTAAAACAATCAGCTGTTTGCTCGTTTGCATTGTTAGTGAGGAGGCGGGCTGAGAGCTAGCTGTAGCTACAGTCTGTCTGTTATCATCTAAAATGGATGAAATGAGAGAATATTTGCATATCATTTGTTTTCATTCACATTGTTTTAGTCAAAGAAAAAAAATCTGCTCAGCCTTCTTTGTCAAATGAAGACACACTTTGCACCCAAGTTTCCAGCAGCGTAGAGTTTGACATCACTGTTTTGCAATACATGACTGTATTGATAAAATGAACTGATAAGCTCGACGGCATGCGGCTGATAGATCGGACAGATCGGACCGCTTCTTGTCTCCCATCCCTAATCTTGTGGTGGCTTTGCATTCTGGTCTATTGAGGCAGCGGCTCGGATTGTAAAAAGATTTATCTCAGCCCAGACTGGCAGCTCCAGGGGGAAACACTTACACTGTCTTACACTATCTCAACATGAGATATGTGTGTCATGTTATCTTCATTTGGCCCATTATCTACTATGAGAATAAGAGGAATACACAACCACATCCCCAAATGACACTTTTTTTGTATTAATAGCGTTAATGTAGCTGCAGGAAATCCCATAAACCAGCTCGTACGTCTCTTTTGACACTTGTCGCTGCTCTTTTTCACTGTCAGAGTCTCTTCAGCTCCTCAGCAGTCACCTGTTTATTACCAGAGGAAGATAAAGCAAGTGTAGCTAATAAAATGTATTTTTCTCCATCTCACCAATATAAACTGTGTTCACTGTGTTTAGAAACTATACAGTCTCACTTAGGTTTCCACTGCAAGGCAGACTGAACTCTACTGAACTGACTTGGTTTAGTTAAAAGTCTGTTGCTGGAAAGCTGCGTTAAATGGTTCACTAGATAACACCAGTTCAAGAAGGGAAAAAGCCTTCAGAATTTTACATCATCATCCTCATCCGTCATTCTCTTGCTTTTATTTTGAAGGAGTGTGCGTTATATCAAATTAAAAGCTGTTTATCTTACAAATCCTTGGGAGCAACTTTCCCGCAAGTGAACTACAGCACAACCCTCATGATTTTCCAAGGAGACTCCTTTTCATGGCCCTCTTATTATTTTCCCTAATAATAGCAATTCTTCTGTATTTCTCCTGATTAATGACAAATTTTCACACCTTCCTTTCTCTTATTACCTTCTTCTCTTATCACAACCTGTTTCTGATGCTGTATAGAGTGTATAAGCCCTGTACCGTTTCCACCTGGACAACAATACAGCCACATTAAACCAGACTTCCTAACTAACCTCCTCACATCTGATGGAAAGGAGAGGCAAAGATGAGAGGAAAGGGGGAGAAAGCTAGAGTCAAACTGATGGCTGCTGCAGAGGACTCAGCCTCTGTACGTGGGGTGTATCCTCTACCAACTGAGCTACCCTCACAAGTTTATATCATCTTCTACCATGATGACAAAGGTCACCTGACTATGGATCTGCTCTCCACAGAAGGGGAGGATTGTGCATGTAAAATTGGACTTTGGCGAATACACTGCACTCGGGCTGCAACTAATGATTATCTTCATAGTTGAGTGATATTCACGATTAATCTATCAGTAGTTATTTGCCTATGAAATGTCAGAAAATGGTCAAAATGGTCAAAATAACGTCCTCAAATGTCTTGTTTTGTCCACAACCCAAAGATATTCGGTTTACTGTCAGAGAGGAGTAAAGAAACCAGAAAATATTCACATTTAAGAAGCTGAAATCAGAGAATATGGACTTTTTCCTTAAAGAAATTACTCAAACTGATTAATCGATTAGCAAATAGTTGGCAGTTCATTTAATAGTCTTTTAATAATCGATGAATCGATTAATTGTTGTAGTATAAAGTTGTGTTATTTGTACACAGAGACCAGGTTGGATGTGTAACGCTGTTCTCCTCTGCATTGTCAAACTTTGACTGGTCGGCTCAAAGTGAAGGTTTCTACAGTTAACAAGGTGAAAGTTGCTTCTTTGTCCAGAGGGAACGTAAAGGACGACACACTGTTTGTTTTCTGTACATTCAACCCTCTATAACTGTATTTTCATGCGTCTGGTCTCTCGCTCTTTGTATCTTTCACATCCACACAAACATCACACGTTTGATTTCAAGGCTCTCTGCAGACCGTGGCCCGAGGATATAAGCTCCGCTGTCAGACGTCTTTATCATCAAGTGGGCTGTATATCACTATCTTTAGAGTACACACACCTCGCTGTATCTGCTCTCAGCTTCGTGCACTCTCTCCAACATTGCAAAAGTGGAGAGGAGCTCACTGCTGCAGACTGGCCTGTGGGTGGGTGGGTGGCAGAGAGGGAGGGAGGGAGGGAGGCAGAGAGTCGGGGGGGGGGTGAGAAAAGAGATAAAGAAAGATGAGAAAGATGGAGACTGGGAGCAGGTCAGAGGATGGGAGAGAGGCAGAATAAGGTACACATACACGGACACACACGCACAAAGAGAGAGAGAGAGAGAGAGAGAGGGAGAGAGAGAGAGGGAGTACATTGTGAGTGGATCTCAAGTCGTTTGACAGGCTGTGATTTTCCTCTCGCCCGCCGGTCTGGATCGCTTTTTAGCGGCTTGCCAGTGGTAGAATCAGAGAAACAGAAAGAGAAAGAAGAGAGGAGAGAAACGAGTGGATTTTTCGTCCTATCACACCTGTAAGTAGCTTCAATCATCTCCTGCGATTGGGAATACAAGTGTGTGTTTGTGTCAGAATGGAGCTTCTGTCATTCAGCCGTGTGTGTGTGTGTGTGTGTGTGTGTGTGTGAGAGAGAGAGAGAGAGAGAGAGTTTCACACAGACAGTGAAAGTGTGTTTTTGTGCATACTTGTGGATTCGAGTTGTATGTAAGCATGTACTGTACATCTGTATCTGTCTGGGATCTATAGGCTTTAATAAGTGCAGTGTCATATATTTGCCATGGTGAGTCACCCTTCGTTGCCACGGTGACGAGGCCATTGTTGGCGTACAGTAGCTGTTGTTTTTTTATTGCATCAGTGAAAGGGTATGAAAAGCTATAAATCTACTGCAGTTTGTTTTAGTTGCGTAAGCTTACGACACAAGTGGGAAAGTGTGTGGAGTAAATGTAGTTACAGAATATTAAACATTTCTAAGTTATATTGAAGAAGGTGTTTGTTAATCGACCAGAGCTTCGTCGTGCAGCTTTTACTCTTGATTGTTTTTGCTTCACCTTCGTGTCACTTCAGTATAAACTATATTCTCCCTCTGAGTTTCCCTCCCTGAGGTTTCTGAGCTCTTCATTCTCATCTTTTCATGGTGTTTGAATTAAAACAGGTTCAGTATACCTGTCAGTGATTTGTTCATTTTTAACAAGGGGGATGGGCCAAAGGGAGCAAGCCCTGCCTATGAACGCCTCCTGAAGGACGTTATTACAGGACATCTCAAACATAACTGACATTTCTAATTCTATAATTCCATTTTATCCAGTTATCTTACTTCTCTCCTTGCTACAATTGTCTTTTTATAGTTGTTGAGTATAAATATTATAGGAATATTAGAGGAGTCAGATATTTCAGTGGTTAACCATTAAGTTGAACGAGAATGTATTTATTTAACATTATTTTGGGAGCAATATCTGCCTTCATTTGACAGTGACAGCTGATATAGGACAGAAAAGATGGGGGGGGGGGGGGGTGACACGCAGCAAAGGGGCCACAAGTGGTATTTGACCCAGCAGGCGCTGTAGAGGATCAGCAGCTTCAACACATGAGGCTCACGCTCCACCAACTGAGCTACAGGGACGCCCCAGTGAAAATAATTTTGACTAGTTATGCATGTTGGTCTATAACAGTGCTTTTCAAACTTTTTGTGCCCAAGGCACACTGAAGGCCAAGCCAAAATCTCAACGCACATCAGTATTCATATGCAAAATAGCCTCCATGCACTAATAATTCTCACTATCCTCAGCTAGGCAGAAAAACTGGTCTTAACTTTGACAAAATTTACTTTTTCAGCATTTAGATTTTACCTCTGAATTGGAAAAAGATTGTGTAATAGTATTAGTAGTATTAATAGTAGTTAATTGAAAATTCATTCAGAACTTTTTGCATAGTTGTGTATTGCAATAATAGTATGTGGTTGACACAAAATCCCAAACTGGACTGGCCTTAGGACACATCAGTGTGCCTCGGCAGCCACAGGTCATGTGACGTCTACCTGGGGCAGAAAACTGTGATGTGTAACGGCGTTAAGCTCAGTGTGGTAGAGGAGGTTTGGTATAATTTTCCTCCTGGACTCTACTCTAAAGACTGTATAGGCTACTATAGTATAGAATTGAGTATTTATATTATACGTTTTAGAGAATATTATAGATCTGAGACTAAACTGACAGAATTGTCTGCTACTACAGCTTCATGGTTTTATCACAGAGGGACTGCTGTGATTTCAGTGCCACGGTCGGGGCCACAGAATCCAGCTGTCACAAACATCAGTCAGATAAAGGATCGATGAGTCAGACAGCCTCTCTGGCCCTGCACTCTCTCAGCTGTAGGACATGGAGGGGAGGTGGATGGTTAACAACAGAGGTGCATTTTGGTTATTTTGCTACCAAGTGGGATGGGATCCCCCCAGAAGTCTCGTACTGATTATTACCCAGATCACATCAGTCATGGGGCTTGGAACCTGAAAAGTTGGTTCCCAGCTGGAACCAAAAACTAGCAGGCAGACTTACACCAACAATGAGTTGGACTAGTCAGTAATGAACTTTACTGCTTATGACAAAATCCCATCAAAGTGTAACTTGCTCCCAGTTTTTGTAGATGGTTTACAGGTTCACAGTTTGTCACTGAATCTGAAGATATAAAGACATCAGTTTGTTAAATGGAGACTGTCTTCACAAGAAGAATAACAGCGTCAGTTATTTCAGCAAGTGGCCAAAAACCACATGTTCAGCTGACAGCGCCCTCTAGCAGCCGCAAGTAATTATCACTCTCATCCTCTGAGAGCAAAAGGAGGAAACAGTGTGGTGGAGTTCACAGAGAGGAGGAGGTCAGGCTTCATCATGACAGAGATGCAGTTTGTTTCCAGCCTCCTTCTGACAGTCAGTGTCGGTTTATTTTAACCGTAACCACAATCCTGATGTGAAGCACATGGTTATTTAGTAACCATGACAACAAAGGTCCCTTAACCTTAATGTTATTGTTTTAACCCAAACTTTAACCCCTAAACCCCAAACCTCAGATGAGAAAACACTTTTGATTTGACAGGTTTGGAACCCAGAGAGTACAAATAATACATTTTATTGTTTAATGTGAAGGGCTCTTTTTTTTTTAAATGGGCTATTTTAGCTGTATTTTTACACTCTCTTTTGGACCAACTGCCTCATAGATAATTTTTTTTTTTTTCAGGCTTGTAGCTCTTTGAAGTCGCCCTCATTCCTGACCTCATTATCTGTTTTGGTTCTGTTCAGCTATGTTCCAAGTATTTTTTGTTTGTTTGTTTTTAAGCCCTCCAATCTCAGGAGGTATAATTTTCCTCCTGGACATCATCACCTTTGACCTCTCTGAGGGGGCGATCTGGTGCTGTAAACGAAGCTTGTCCTTCCTGTTAAGCTGGACGTGGAGGTCGTCCTTCCACACTGTGTACTCATGCAGTTTACTGTCATTCAATACAATCTGATTTTTTCTCTCTATTAATAAAATGAAAGGAGATGTCCTTCTAAAATCGGAGCTTCCCCTCAGCTCCTGATGGAATATCCATTTAAGTCTATATTTACACAACATATCTGGATTTCTACTTTTAACATATCTGAAGTTTGTTTGTTTGTTTTTGTTTTTTAATACATTATTTTTGTATGTATCTACTGTTAGAGGTCAGTTACAAGAATACACTATATATGAATACACTTAAAGGGACATTTCACCTCAAAATCAAAAATACATGTTTGTCCTCTGACCTGTTGTATTGTTTAGCCATATAGATATAGAGGTTTTGGTGTGAGTTGCAGAGTTTTGGCTGCAGAGATGTCTGCCTTCTCTCCAGTATAACTAAATGTCATGTGGCTTGTAGTGCTCAGAGCGCCACAAAATACATTTTGAACTAAATATGTCAACAAAATCAGCCAGCTCACCCAGTGTTGCTAAAGTTACACCTCAGCCTCCAAACAGCAACTATCCAGTCACAGATTAGGAATAGTAATGAAGACACCGCAGGCCTGTCGAGCTTTGCATTTCTCTACATCTTGAGTCAGTGTCTGTGGGACATGGGTGTCTTTTTTGTAGTCCCTCATAAACGTGAAACACAACCTCACAGGTGAGGAATGCTTTAAAGTCTCTAAATCTTGATCTACTCTAACGTTAGCTGCGAATGTTGGCATGTCTGGCTGACTAACACTAATGCTAGCTGCAGAAATGTTACCTCCAGCCAAACTTTTTAGATACTGCTGAATTTGGATTTGTTGTGTAGTGAGTTTGAGGAGGGTGTGGGCTGGTGCAGAATCAAAGTCTAAGACCATATCAAGGTCTGCCGCACTAACAATCTCCTTGTTTTTTCTTTTCCCACTTTACTGAGTGTAAATCTGTTGTCTGTTTCTATTTTTCACCAATCCGTCCAATGTTTGCTGGGATGTAAGCTAGCTTTAGCCTCAGTCTTTAACGTCATATCATACATATAGCTATCAGGTAACATAATTAAGACACTTTGACCAGGTCATGATTTCATTGCTGTGGGGTTTTTCAAATGCTTTGAGCACCACATAACATCGCTACACACAATATCCCCAAAACCCCCGGCAAATCACACTTAAACTGTATAGATGGATAAATAATAATAACAATAATAATAATAATAATAATAATAATAATTATTATTATTATTATTATTATTAGTAGTAGTAGTAGTAGTAGTAGTAATAGTAGTAGTAGTAGTATTGTTATTATTATCATTATTATTATTATTCATTAAACTTATATAGCGCTTTTCAAAATACTCAAAGACGCTTGACAAAAAAGAAAAGAGAAAGGAAGAAACAACATACAACAATATAGCAAACAACAAAAAGGAAAAAGACCAAACGAGGGAATAGCAGGAGATAAAAGTTGTGGTTTTGATTTGGGATGAACTGTCCCTTTAAGAAAAGCCAAACTGCCGTCTTCAGTTCTGCACACGAGAGAGAAATAATAAATGTAGCTGGAGGGTGAAACAGAGTTGAGAGGGGAGCCTGGGTCTGGGGGTCAGAGGGTGCAGCCAGGGCTCTGGGACAGACCTGCAGGGACTCTGCTAACATTTGTCCTCCTCTCTGTTGGTTTGGAGCCACAGGGAGGTCATGATGGTAAATATGACTTCTGTCTCATTTATTTCCACATGTTCTTTGGGTCCAAACAGACCTGAAAACACCTCGTACTTACTTGTTTTACTGTCAAAATAAATATGTTATCTGTGCCTCGTGTGACTGGAGTCACTTGTACCAGGTGGTGAAAATGTATCTTACAGTCAGAGAGGAAACCGTCCTTCTGTCCACCTCCTGAACTTCACACAGCATGGGACGTCACAGGCTGGCATCCCCGCTATCACATCCTGCTTCTGGCATTACCGTGTGTCTGTGTGTGTCTGTGTGTGTGTCTGTGTGTATCTTGCGTGTTACCAGGATGGGTTCACACAAGGTCACGGGAGGATTTAGGATGGAGTTGGACACAACGCCCAAATACACACAGACACACAACACGACACATTGCGCGCTGCATGGTGCCAAACTCCAGCTAGAAAAGGTTGATTTTTACCAAACTCTTTGACAGCTTGAGGTAGCTGGTGGCTTCGCACAGAAGCACAGGGGTTTTTAAACTTTCAGTGGAGGGAATTTTTATTTTGTTTTGTTGATGTACTTTAGTTAACAGAACCTCAGGCACTAAATATTTATTTCCACCTACGGTTCAGTGTCTAGACTTACTAGTGTTCCCATACAATCCCAGAAAGAAGGCAGAGAGGAATTTTTTTAAGCTTTTTTTTTTACACAGTCTCACCGTATGTTAACCTTAGGAAAAGTACATCACAAATAAATAATACCTAAAAGACATATAATTAAATGCATGATGTTTTTAGGAGATTATACTTAGATACTACCTAAAGTACAATATGTAAAAGTTTTGACATGATGTCAAAGACATCTATGCATTGTCTTGCAGAGATGTCCACTGATGTTAGCATGCTAACCAGCTAGCCCTGGACCGTCTTGTCTTGTAATGCCACTTTGTGCATCAAGAGGTGAAAGTCTAACAGTGTAGTTCAGCCTCCACTCATAGTTTCAGCTGAGAGATGTGTGTCAGCTGCAAGTTTGCTATGTTTCACAAACTCTGAGCTTTTTTAGTTTAATAAACAAAATGAACTCACTAAATGTCAAAGCAGGAAATATTCTTACACCTTTTCCTTTTTAGAAAAATACAACCACACGCCCTCGAACTTCAAGTTTCTTTCTTTTACCAAAATAAGACAAGTTTAAGTCTTCAACTGATCATAGAAACACACTTTACTCAAACTTGAACCAAAATAAAACGAGCCATAACCAACTTGATTTGTCTTTCTACTTTGAGTCCTCTACCAGATCGTGTGCCTGTATTGTTGTGTTGTGTTGTTGTCTAACAAGTAAAAAATATATTTCTATAAATTCACAGGTGTTTGCACAGGTAAAAATAAACGAATTACTGCAGGCAGCAGATAAGAACAATAATACAACACTTACAGTACAATAATGGTTTTTTTCCCCTGGAGAAATAGAAAATGAAAATGATAGTGCTGGATTTTTAACATTATGTTTGCTAATAAAGTAATATCAAGCCTAATCAACAGCAAGGATTTTATTGTGAAAGTCTACAATGCAACCTTTGGCCTCACATCCTGTCAAACGATGTGGTATCGCTGTCTGATCTGACGGTTATGAAGGCTAGCTGACAGCTATGACTGATGACATAAAGGTAAAACTAGCCAGTGGAGGATACCAGGAGGACGTTTGGTTCAGTCAGAGATGGTGAGAATCAGATCGCGGGGATTAGATTCACAGTTCCAGGCTGGTGGGGATTTGACTTGATAATAATTCCAGGTTGATTCTAGTTCTCAGCTTTGCGGGTACAGGTGGGAGCAGGTTTGCAAAACTGGACCCGTGCAGGGTTCTGTTTCCATTGTTCCGATAACGATCACCAGCTCTTATGGTTCCTGTAATTCACAGAGCGAGGTGTTAAAATATTCTGACTCTACAGGCTGTTTTTCCCCGCTGCTGACGCCCGACCTTCCTCTCGCTCCTCTTCTGTTTGACACCTCTCCAGCCCCCACCTGCCACGTCTTCATCATCCCTGAGTCTCTGTTGGAGCTGTTATAAATCACCTCACTACAGTGTATTCTGTCTCAACACTCCCCCCACGCTCCGAGCTTCAGGTCCAGTCAGACTCAAGTCAGCTACTACCTCACTAGCTGCACGGCTAACTGAGCTAACAAGCTAATAGCAGCAAGCTGCTACATCCAAAGATCACTGCAACAAAGTGTGCATTACTGTACCATTACACATATCTACTTTAATGAATAACAATACAGTAATTTACAGTTTCTTATTCCTGTTTGTATCACTGCACAACAGAATGATGCCATACAAATATAATGTAAAGCTTCTTTATGTTATTCTTTAAGTCCTCAAAATGAAATCGTGCCTCTGCTGTACATCTGTCCTCAGACTGAGACTCCTAAATTCATCCTGCACATTCCATCATGAAAAATGCTGTCATTTTTATGATTTTTAAAATTTTAAATCATGCATTAATTATTTAGAAACGCCCCTGGACATGTGGCCATATGTTACACACTTTTGTACCCACAGGTTAATACAATCAAATAGGGTTGTTGTAAATGATAAGTGTTACCTATTAGTCATTAATCATTTATCCAGCTCTGTTTTTAAAAATTAACATTTGCAACTTTGCTGTCATAAATCAGAGCACTGACTGCCAAAATCACAGTAAAGAGAATTCAGTATTAGTGCCATTTTCATATTAAAGTCTGTATTTGCATGCTTGCATCTAAAGTACCAAATTAACTGAGCTGATGTTCTGCTTTTCATGGTGAGTTTTAACATCCGTCCAGGGACTAAAGATGAAAAATAGTCTCTTGGTTGACTTGGTTGATTTACAGCAGCGTTTATTAATGTGCACTGTCCCTTTAAATAAAAATGACAACATGTTTCGACCTTCTTGTCTTAGTAACCTGAACTTCAAGGTCTCATTCAGTACAGAAAGACGTCCTTTATCTGCTGCAGGTTCAGGATTCAAACTGAATGATTCATTTCACATAAAACTCTTGGCTTTGTGCAGATAAGAAAGCATCGGCAGCGTGTTACAATAACAGCTGAGCAGTCGAGACCAAAATGGGATCCAGAGGCTCTTTGTTTGTGCTCCCTGGTGATTTGCCTCAGCGCTTTTGTTTTCTGCAGCGCAGCAGCCAGTCTGACAGGTGTGAAAATGAAGCAGGACGTTTGCTAATGGATCAGAGGTGTTGTGAGTGTCCCCTCTGATTTGGGAGCTGCCAGGCTGACTCACATCCTATTATGGAGCCTCAAACTGGTAACATCCTGAAAGTAATCAGTTACACATTACAGATTACCCGATTAGATTTACAGTCCAACTTGTCAGAGCGAGTTACTGTCCAGTATTCTGAGGCAGCAACCTGAGAGCTGCAGCAGTGAGGATGTGTTGAAGTGTTCGTGAGCAAAAGGGCTGAAATCATACAGTCACTGTACAGTGAACTGAACTTCTGGACTGTAAAATATGAGCACATTGTTGTCTTAAAAAAAAAAATGTGTTAACATTCAGCAACTGCTGAGAGGTTTCAATAGTGCACCTGCTAGAGGGACACAGGGACGTCATTATTTGTGTCTGTATCTGTTCAACCGTCATATTCGTCATCATCTTGTTGATTTGGAGCCTCTTTCTTTTGCAGGTCTTTTTCTTTTCTCCACATCTTTTTTTCTGCTTCTTTCCCAGGGAAGAATTATGGATTCTGCAATTATAAAGTTTTTGACAGGAACTTGGGTGCAAATTCAGGAGGCTCTTCTCTCTACACAGCATTGAGCTCATTGTTTTGATTTTTACTGCCCGTGACTTTTCTGGTTTGCTCATTCTCACCACTCTCATCAGCATCACTTCCAGCCAAATGCAGGCAGCTGTTTTTAGCAGACAGGCTCTGATGAACCCACTGTACTCTACCTGCTCAGCAGCCGACAGACAGACACAGCTGGAGACTAGATGGAGAACAAAGTGGAGTATCTTAACAAGTGCAAGACGCAGTTATATTTTTCAGGAGTTGGTGAAGACAAAACCAAAAGTTAAAAACAAGACAGATGTGTGTGATGTTCAACTTGTTTTCCAGTCTTTCCTTCATGCTCATAGAAAAAGATTAAAGGGACAGTTTGGATTTTTTTAAAAATGTGTTTGCATGAGATTTCCACCACTTTCCCTCGCTGTCCTACAGCCTTTTCTGACAGGAATTCACTGTTATATAAACCAAATGTGGCTTTCTTCAAGCCAAACAGACTCTTTTGGAAAAAAAGACAGCAGTTTTACCTTGTGGGAGTCGCTCATTTGCCGCTGTCTCAGCTGGTAGTTTGTGTTATTGTGTGACTTTGTTAAATCAAAACTAATCCCTTAAAACACCAAACAAGCTAACGGATCAAGGCAGCTGTAGACCAGCAACTCCCATGTTCTGCAAGATAAAATGACTGTTTTTTCCAAAGGAGTCTGGTTGGTTTAGAGAAAGATACATATTTGGCTTATATAACTGCATAGTATAGCATACACTTAAACTAATATTGATTTTGCCGCTTTCCCTTGCCTTCATACAGTCTTTTCTGACAGGAAACGTCTATTATAGAAGTTTAAATACTGCTGTCTCCAGACCAACCAAACTCCTTTGGAAAAAACTGTAATTTTACCTGGCAGAGCACTGGAGTTGCTCATCTACTGCTGTCTTCATCAGTTAGTTTGTTTGTGTTATTGTGTGACTTTGGTGTTTTAAAGGATTAATTCTGATCCGCTGAAGTCACACAATGACACCAACAGTCTAACAGATTAAGGCAGCTGTAGACCAACAACTCCTCTGTTCTGTGAGCTAAAAATGACTGTTTTTGCCAAAGGAGTTTGGCTTTGGAGAGAGCTATATTTTATTTCATAAAATGGTTTCCTGTCAAAAAATGCAGTGAAAAAATTCTAAATGCAGCGTTCACTTAAACAGATATTGAATTTTTAGGTGTCTAAAATGTGTTTTGCTGCTGACCTTGTCCACAGAAGGACACTGCTCAGCTTCCATAATCCTCATCTACTGTAGATACGAATCTCATACAACCTCACTTCAAAATATCAGAACCTTCCATTTAAATAATAAATGTTCTTGTGTATATATATTATTCAGTATTTTTTTTCTAAATGAAACACGTTGAAATATTTAGTGAGTTAAATATACTAATCCAACATTTAAACCTCATCAGTTTAAGAGTCAAGCACTTCAGACTCCCAGTGAAACCAAATGAAACTTCAGAACTGCCTTTTTGCTTTTCTCATTTGTCAGGTGTGAAAATGGAGCAGGATGTCGTTAATGGAAAAGAGGTGTTGCAAATGTCCCATCAGATATTAGAGCTGTCAGATCAAATAAAATCCTATTATATATTAATGCAAAGCTGTGACAGTCTCTCACCCTCTGAGAGACCCACCTCTGGTCCCTGACCCACGGTTTGAAAAACCACTGATGCAGTTTTATGACCCGGTAGAAAATGCGGGGCTGTTTGTTAATGGAGGAGCGACGTGGTGGTGGTCCTTTTCTCGTCTGTGGCCTGTCACAGTGATTAAGATCTTCATATTGTGCTGCTCTGACTCTGAAAAGCAAAAGGCCAATGCAGCAATAAAGAGGAAAGTAAATGTTTGATTTAGTCAGTGAGCGCTGCAGTCCAACCGCAAGCCTCCATGAAAGGCTAAACATTTTTTTTTGTCTCTTGGCGCTGCGTGTTGCACTTTGCTGCATGCTGAAACACCTTATCTGTGCAGCACTGACACTCAACTCATTTTTTTGTTTGTTTATACATTTGCAAATGTTCAATAATGTTGCTTGGCTGTTAACTTGAGAAGTTGAATATATACAGACGCACTAAAAGAGCTTAAATTTGCTATTCGCCCTGGAAGAAGCAGTTTCTGGTTTCTGGTGTGTTAATCCAACATTTGAGTGACTGCAAGATGGAAGAGATTTCATTTAATGTCATCAGAGCCAGACAATACTGATCATATAGGTGTTTATATTGTTTGTTTGTTTGTTTTTTTAACGGAAAATTATGCAGATTCTTCTTGTTTTTTATTTTTATGGGCAACTTTTTTCTTTATTCAGTTTATAGTTATGTTCTTTATTTATAGTTGTTTATAATTATTAAAAGTATCAGTGAAGGTTTGCTGTTTCAGTGCTCTGATGTCATAATGATATCAGAATATTTTTACTGTCTAATGTTGGCATCATCCCCAAAAATATAGAATTATTAGTGCTTTAAATAGTATATAACTCTTGAAAATGTAACCTAAACATTTACAACTAAAATGAAGTTTAAGCTATGAAATGCATGAAAATGTATCCATCAGACCAGTACATTCGGGTACTTTGCCAGAACGTCAGGCCACGCCCACTTTTGAGGGACAGACAACAATGCAGTTTTATGTGATTTTAAATGACAATTTTGACCAGATTGTATGAATTCATGTGGTGTTAAACAAACCTTTGTTTTATAGACATGTCTAATAATTATTCTTTTAACCCTGCCTGTACTGAACCATCCACAATATGTTATATTAAATATGTAAATTAATCAGTCAGCCATCACTGTGAGCCGACAGTCTGACGCTGCTGCACCGTAACTTTATGACTGACCTCCAGCAGCCTCACGCTCCAGCGAACGTTAGCTCTCCATCAGTAGGAACAGTTAACGTTCTCTGGAGGCTCAGACGTTCTTACATGTCTCTTTTTGGGATCCTTTCATTTCCATGATAAATAGGGAACCAGAGATCATGATTGATCTGTATGTTTATGTGTTTTATAACCTGCTACACAGCAGCTTTTCTGCATTTTCTTCTCCCTCCCACTATATGAAACTGAGAGTTTTCCCCAGAAGGGGGCGTGGCCTTGTTGATTCGGGCTGGACGACGTACTCTGGTCTGTTGATCCTTGTACCAAGTCAATTTAGTTAATATGTTTAATTTATTAACTTACTAATTTATTTAGTCGATAAGTTACATTTTTATTTATCATGCTATTATTTTCAAAGAATTCCAAAGAAAGAAGAGTTATTGGCCTTTTAATCTTTTGCATTTTGTCTTGTAAATAATATTCATGTTTGTTTATTAGCTGGCCCCTCGCCTGCTGTCGTAGTGCAGAAGTGGCCCTGGGAGATGCGGGTCGAGTATCTCTGCAGTACAGTATCATTGTTTTGTTTTACTTGGCTAATATCAAGATGGTCTCAATATGAGATCCAATGAAACAGAACGGCTTCCATAAACAGCATCATTATCCGAGACTTGCTCGGCTGGGTTTTATAGTGCTGAGGTGGTAAAGATGTGTTAAACGATGTTGGTGTGTGTGTTTGTGTATCCGTTCCCGCTGGATGTGAAGGTGTGATTACTCACTCCAGCTGGGGAAAGAGGCAGAGGAGGCAGTTAGAAAGGTAGGAGGGAGACTAAATCCACAAATAGTCGACACAAAAGAGATTTCCACTCTGCAGCTGAGCAAAAAAAAAACCCAAAAAAAACTTTAGGGCTCGGCTGCACCTCTGAGATTTTATATTTCCTCTCAAAGATAAACAAATTGGGCTGCTTCCTTTCACAGCGCCGTATATCTCTATCTGCGCTGCGGATGGGCGTAGTTTGTGTGCCAGCGAGAGGTGGAGGAGACTTGGCTCCCTCCTGTCGCGCCTGCTGGCGCACCTGTTCCAAGTCGAGTTGATTGACTCAGAAGAGGGTCAAAGGTCAAAGCACATCCACCCACCGACTGGGACGGCCAGATGTCCCGAATAAATCTACAGCCCAGGTTTTAAAGCAGGCAGGCTGGCTGTTTGAGGAAAATAAGTACAGATGGCTCGTGGCTGCGATGCTTCCACTCCCCGTCGCCTCAAAACCTGCCCTCATGCTTTTATCTCACTTATGGAGACAAAAAAGTCGCAAGTCGTCTTTGTTAGTCAGTATTCTCGCTGTGATTGTCTTCTGAAAAACTGTTTTATGAAACTATTTAAAAACCTAACAGGTCTGGCTGCACACACGATCATTCTGCCACAGGAGGAAAATGCTCTGGCTTGCAGGGTTCAACATTAAAGTTACTTGCCAGTCAGGCAAGTGGATCAGAAATCTGCTTGCCTCTATAGTAACTGGTTTCTTAGCAATTCTTAAATAACAACAAATAGGCTGCAATGCCTATGAAATGTCAGAAAATCGAAAAAATGTACATCCCAGTGCCTCCATGGTCCCAGTCATCCCAGTCCATGGTGGTCTTTACATGTCTCATTTTTTTCATTCTAAAATCCAAAACTTTACACTTTAATATCGTCATAAACTGAGAAAAACAGGAAATCTCCATATTTGAGAGACTGAAAACAGAATTTTCTGCCATTTTGCATGAAAAACTACTGTCAGTTATCAAAATAGTTTCATTGTTTCCACAATTCCATTTTACCACTTGTGAGATTTACTTGCCTGACATGGTGTTTTACTTGCCCCAGGAAAGCAGGCAGTCCTTATTATTAAACCCTGACTTGTTTGTTTCTCTTTAAACCGGTCAAACTCATCTTGGTGATGCAAAGACCAGGATGCAGTGACGGTGTCTCTGCAAAATAGTCGTGGAGGAAGCTTGTTTTGGTTGAACATCTGCACATTAGGAGGCGAGCGCCGGCATTAAAGTGGCTAAATCAGCAGATCACAGATATGTAGTTAAGGTTTGCTCCAATAAGTGGTTCTCAAATCAAGAGGCCAAACGGCCACTAGTGGGACTTTTGTTTATACCTCACACCTCTAGACCCTGGTGTAGCTGTGTGAGGCCGACAGCCGAGCAGAAGCAGCAGTGCAGGCAGTACGTCCACGCCAAAAAAGAGGACTGCACGTCAACTGACTGCTCGTATACAGAGGCAAAGTCACACCTCTTCCTGTGGACCACCAAATACAAAAAATATGAACAGTAGTCTATGGTGAAAGGCAAATATTTTTTTTGTTTGAATTATGATGTTTGTCAATTTTAAAGATGATTTTACAAGTCAACATAGTCGCTGTTTGTCCTAAAACTGTTGAAGTACACATAATTAGAAAGACCACACACCACAAAGTTGCATAAGTGACATCATGACTTTTTCCCTCCAAAAGCTAACGTTAGCTTCAGGTAAGATAGCATTACAACGGACAGCAACCAAGACTTTTCTGTCTCTCTCTCCCTGCTGCGATCACACTTCTGTTTGTATCAGCTGACGGCGTGAGTATCGTTACTGCACGCAGACGTGAACGTCGCTCGTGTTCACGTTCACCGATTGCAAATTGATTTGTTTAGTTCAACCTTGTTCAGTGAACACAACACTGAGAAACATCATGTGTAATTCATGGCACAGTTCAAATGGGATCAAAGAATAATTTGTCTCTCACCATAGACTAACATTCATATTTTTTCTGAAGGACATCACTCAGCCCCGCCCCCTCTACATCTCTACATCCACACACTGACACACAGGCAGCAGCAATACCATTATTTAGTCCTAAATTCTGTCGTTATTATTCATGATTATTATAGATTATTTTTCTTCCATCAGAAAGATTTGACGCTCGTCAGGTAAAACTCCAGAAGCCTGAAGCTGACGCCGCCGATGGCACAGACAGTCTGTTATTCCTGTGCTGAAATGCAACCTCGCGCCAGGTTCTCTGTGTGTCAGTTGGCTTGAGGCAGTTTGATTAATATGCAGCATTTGAATACAATACAACAATATAAACTAAAATAAATAAAGTAGATGAGGCTCTTGCAGCCCCTCTCGCTCCTCTCCTGATTGGTATTCCTGCCTTGAATGTCTGCTATGGATTTTATTAATGGCTGTGAATTAAATAGAGAGTCTGTCGCTGCTTCGCACATTATGGTTACATGTGGCTCCGCGTTCGCCTCAGTGAAAAATGACTTTTACAAGATCGGCTGAGTTAGCAGTTCCTCCCAGTTAGTGAATGTGCATTTAATGCTCTTTGCTGTTTATTCATTTATCTAGTTAGTTTTTATCGCCCTGGTGTCTCTGTGAAGGTCCAACTTTACTCCAGACCTGTTCCTTTGTGAGACTGACACAGGCTCTTTTCTTCTGTTGAGGTGAACTTGAGCCAAGCACATACTTTCCTGTTTTCCCCCAGCGGCTCCAGCGGCTGGCAGCGGGCAGCCGGTGTCGGGCAGCTCTCTGGTGTGGAAGTGTTTGTGAAGCGGTGCAGCTCCTCGCTCAGCCTGCTGCTGTAAATAAGAACAGTGTGTCTGCTGGTCTCTGCTCTGTACAGCACTCTGGGCTTTATTGCTGACTCCTGTGCTGCTGCTGCTTTGATTGAGGAGCAGCCTCAGGAACAGAGTGTATTCTGCCAAACTAAAGTTTATAACCATTTGTACTATAAATGGGCCTGTATGAGCTTTGCCCTGAGCGTGAATGAAGCGAATATTATGGTCTGGCTTTAGCTTTAGGACACGACCTGCTGTGGGACACAGTCAATCCTCCACTTTCATCCACTTCGCTTCTGGTGTCAAATCTGCAGTATACATCTATGGTCTATGGTATGGTTGGAGCGAGTTGTTTCCCTTCTGACCTCTCCACCCCAGATTCAGGAAGCTCAGGCAGGCTGCAGGAACACTGCAGGAGTGCAGAGCATCCACAACATCATTAATTGACAATAAGAAGTGACAAGTCCAAATTAATCAGCTGTTTTGACTGTCAGAAAAAACAGTCCAGTAAACAACACTGTGGACTTAAAGTGACCGTCTCACTGCCTGCCAGCAGACTCCATTAACATTTTGCTCAATTTAACCGATATAAACATCTACTCCTTCTACAAGATTATTAATGATTTCTTACAAATCATAAACAGACATGAACTCATTCTGCGAACATTCAGCATTAATTTGAACTCTAATTAACTTGAAACTGGCAAACAAAAACCGTTACACCGACCTGGAATAGAAGTTTCAAGCTGTACTGGTGGCAGAGAAGAGAGTAATCCAACTTAACATGTTTCCTTGATGACATTTCATGGTTATTTTACTGTTTATTACAGTAAATATATTACAGAGTTCTCCTTTAATTGATTAGCTGTAACACATGCATCCTCATTTAACCAATTAAATCACCAGTGCAGATTACTTTACTCTGTCTTTTCTGTTTTATGTCATTTTGAAATTTTGTTTATTTCTTTATCACTTGTCTCTGGTAACTTGACATTGGTTTTTTCCTCGTTTTTCACCTTCGTTAGACATAATAACTAATCAATTAGTAAGACAAGAGAACAGAGATGGATGATAAATATTTAGATTATTTAATAATTTTGAGGAGAGATCCAAGATGGCGCCTGTGTGTGTGGCCAGCACTGTGTGTGTTTGTTCTGTTTCTGTCACTTGTTACTGGACATGTCAGCTCTCTATAATCGACAAACACTGATGGATCTTCGACTTTCTACCTAAGATCTGGTGAAGTTGGATGATGCTGGACATAAAATTTTCCCCGCGTTTTCCTCGGTGATCCCAGCTCACCTGTGCCGCGCCCCAGCCCCGCCTCTCCGGCGTCAGCGACCCCGCCCCCGAGGTGAACGCAGCGGTCAGCTGGTGAGGCTGAAGGCCTGCATGGCGCGTCTTTCTGCGGCTTCCTGGTCCTCGTTTGGAGCGATGCCTCGCATCTTTTCTTCTCGGCGCCCGCTGGACTCTGTGGACTGCTGGCTGGTACCTGTTGTCGGGCCGGATGAGGTGTTCCAGACCCGCGGTCCCTGCTCTTTCCGTCCCCGCCGGCGCGGAGTGAATCTGTATAACCTGCGGCCTCTGAGTCGGGCTCCCCGGACGCCGCGGATCCGCCGGTTCCTGCCAGGATTGGCCTGGTAAACTCTAGATCGCTGGCGAATAAAACTTTTGTTCTTAAGGATTACTTCTTCACGTCCCGAGGATTGGACTGAGACCTGGACCTGAGTGTTGGTGAGTCCAGCGCTTTCACTGAACTTTTGCCTCAGAACTGCTGATATTTTAACGCCGACGTGCTCTTTAAAAGTAGTTAATGTTAACTTAACCAGAAAAACAAATGAACATCTGAAGAGTCAGAACTGTTACTTTGTTTCTCTTGTAACAATGATGTCGCATAGATTTCTTTAGAGCTGTGAAATGTTAAGTCATCCGGGTGTGCATAAACTACAGGTTATATGAACGACTTTCCAAAGTACTAAAATGTGAAACGAGCAATTATCTTATTGGTATTGACCACGAGAAGCAATTAATCACCGGTTATCAGTACTGGCTGAAAAAAATCCATATTGTGCATCCCTAATATATATTTAATGGAAACAGTTAAAGTGTACTTGTGTCTCTCTTTAAGATGAAGTGTAAAAACTTGCACTCTGGAAGATGTTCCTGCATCATTAATGATCACATGCTCCTGCAGAATTTTAATATGAGTGTGTATCAAAGAGCATTAGCGTCTGTGTCCACTGGGCATCTCCTTAAAAACAAATGCTAAACAGATGCTGAGGGGAGCTGCTGCGCGTGACTCTTGTTGTTGCTAAGCAACTACTAAAAATCCATTTGAAATATAGCAGTCTTCAGCTAAAAGTTGTAGTATTTTTAACCTTGAGTGCTAAAAACATGCTAATCGCTCAGCACTGCAGGGATGGTGCAACAGGGTTCCCAACAGGAACTACTGAGGAACAGAGGCCGGTGCTGTGAAGAGGACTTCCCTCTGGACTCATTGACTCTCAGCTGTGTTATCATTTAAAAACAACTGTTAAAACAGGAAACCGAGGTTTTAAAATGACACCATGGTTGAAATAAACAGTCGGTGTGATTTAAGGGGAGCTGTTTCAATCCCAGGTTTTAATGTTACTCTAAAAGCCAATAACTCATCCTGGAAAACCTTTGAAATGAACTGAGATCAGATTTGAACTGAAGGTTTGGTTCGTCAGACCACAGTCAGGGCAGATCGCAGGATTCAGGTTTTTCCCTTATGTGAGTTCAAGTGATATAAACTAAAAGAATGTGAATCTTGTGCCACAACCGGAGGCAGAGGTGATTCTCAGGTAACGCTTGGCTACGCTGCGTCCGCGCCACAGTTCTGATCAGTCCTCTGCACGGCGTCACGCCCCACCAGCAGCATGTCAGAAACAGATCACTTTGTCCAGTTTGATTATGTTGACCTGCTCAGATTTAGTTGATTTGGTGATTTTTCCCTGATTTTTGTGCTTCCACCATGAATAAGTAGGGCATGGTGTAAAATAGCTTCTTTTTCTGTTTGTTTTTACAACTGTGAATCTTTTATTTTGAAAAATGAAAGGGTTCTGTGTGCCATGTTTGTGTTTGACAAGAAAACAACAAGAAAACTGAGCGTTTTACTGTCAGTGTGTGGGTCCACCTGCTTCCTCGTGTCTTCACTTCATACTTTGAAGCAGTAGCTCAGACTGTATTGTAAGAATGTGTCTTATTTGAACTGATTTTTTTCTTCTGCAGCTAATTAATTAAACTAGACATCACAGAAGTTTAAACTACTGAAAAGAAGAAATACAACAACCCGACACAGAATAAAAACAAATAGCATCCTGTCACCGTCCTCTGGCCCTGGTGCCTCAAACATGTCTGGATACATCCAATAAAACTGCTAGACTGAGAGCCCATGTCCCCGGCGTTTCAGAGCAGAGAAAACTGATAATTTTGTTAATAACACGTATGTTTTTTGTGATGTGTGTAACTCAGAACACACATTTATTGTCGCTCTACAGAATCTTTAACCTCTGATCCTCATCCACACCCTCAGAAATATGCTGCTGAGGTGAAATTATCTGTTCTTCCATCTAATCTCAATACCCACTTCTTCCTGGTCAGGATTTAAGTCTGTCCCAGCATGCACTGGGAGAACAGGAGAGAACTGTGTTCAGCGAAATCTGTGCTCGTCATTTTTTTTTTTCCCAAAAACAGCTCCGCCTCCACTGCAGCCACAGTTACATAATGGTTCTGATGGATCGGAGCCTCCTGAACATCAGAGATACCAAACACGGAGAAAAACACACCGAGATTCAGTGTTATTTAGGAATTTATGATCACCTGTATGCATGTATGCAGCTGTGTGTGTGTGTGTGTGTGTGTGTGTGTGTGTGTGTGTCTGTGTGTGTGTGTGTGTGTACATATACATGAATACCAATGTACCAACTATTTTCCATATTTACAGTATAACCATATGTAACATGCTGTATATGTATGAGTGTGTGTGAGTGTAGTTTCTAGTATAGACAGAACACACTTGAATTCTCAGAGGACAGTGTCCTCGGAGAAGTGTGTGTGTGTGTGTGTGTGTGTGTGTGTGTGTGTGTGTGTGTGTGTGTGTGTGTGTGTGTGTGTGTGTGTACCTGCCCCTCTGTGCAGAAGGATTTCTGCTTATCTTGCTGTCCTGCCAAGAACTGAATGGACATTTAACCCCACTGCCTGCAGGGTAAATTAGAGCGCTAATAATAGAACCAGCTATAGGGGGAGGGTGTTACCAGTTCAGTGTGTGTGTGTGTGTGTGTGTGTGTGTGTGTGTGTGTGTGTGTGTGTGTGTGTGTGTGTGTGTGTGTGTGTGTGTGTGTGTGTGTGTGTGTGTGTGTGTGTGCGTGCGTGCGTGCGTGCGTGCGTGCGTGCGTGCGTGCGTGTGTGTGTGTGTTGACCAGTGCATGCAGGCGCTGTCCTGTCTCACTTAAATCACCAAACTACTGACCTCCTGAAATCTAATCTGAAGTATGCTGCATCTGTTCTGGTGGATATTTTAGGGTTTATTAGACTGAGAACTTGTTTATATGTGCATGAAAAATGTGATTAAGACGATTACAGAGCTGCAAGAAACAAGCAGCCAAAACCCAAAGATATTCAGTGTACAGTGATATAAAAAGGAGAAAAACTGCAACTCAATTTGAGAAGCTGGAACCAGTGATGATTTGTTTTTTTACTTGATAAATGACTGAAGCAGTCAATCAATTATTAAAAAACTGCTGCCAATTAATTCTCTCAGTCAAATAATTAGTTGTTTCAGCCTTAGGCAGTAATGTAAAGCCAGGGACATACTGCTGCGTCATACCAAAACTATATGGTCTGGTGTCCCTGTTTAAATCAAGGTGATGGATTCTTTAAAGGGACAGTTCCACTAAAAGTGAAAATTCTGTCATTATCTACTCACCCTCGTGCTGATTGAAGGTCGGGTTTAGTTTTTAAGTCTACAAAACACAGGAAAACAAACAGAAAGTGAATTTGTGACCAGTTTGTAAGCCTCCTAAAGCCCCAACAGGCCAAGTTAACTTGAAAGATGTCATCTGCTGAATCTTCACTGTAGATCCTTGGCTTGGAGCCACGTTCACGTACACATCATCTGAACTGGGTGTGTGGCAGCATGACAACAGAAATATCTAGACCACAAACGTCACATCATCATCCTGCTCGCATGACAACAAGTGTCTGTCTTTGTAGGCTCTGTATTGTCTGCACATTTCAAAGCATCCAGCAGCAAATAAGCAGCTAAAATATCTGGGCAAAATGCAGTTTTCCTTTAATATGTATGAATATTCCTGATCTGTTTTCCATCAACAGGACACAAATGATTGTGGGCGCAAGCACTGCACTGTGTATGTGTGTGTGCACGTGCAGTGAGTGTGTTGGTGGCTGCGCTCAGGACAGACTGGTGTTGGTGATCAGAGCAAAGGGACTGAAGTTTAGCAGTGATGTTATCTTGTGGCAGTAAATGTACAGTTCATTCACAAAAACACTGCAGAAACTGTTTAAGAAGTCCCTGTGTCTGTTTCCCAGCTGCTGGGTGAAGTGAAGGGAGAGTCTGGGTTACAGTATGTGGATAAAAGACATATTCAGTGCCTTTTTACTGGGAACCAGCCTCATTTTTATGCATTAATTGAATGAAAAAATAAACTTGAAGTCTAAATAAATACTTAAGAACACATTTACAAAGCTGGGATGGGAGACACACAGAGCTGGTGCAGACAACTGCACTGATAAAAATGAAATCCAATATTCTGTGTGAGACCTGTGAGTGAAAAATGCATCTGACCAGCTCTCAGTTGGGACAGAAGGTTAGTGTCCTCTGTGTCCCAACTGTCCTTTTGTCTCTGTGGTGGCAAAGAAATTAGCAAGAATGATTTGATTCCCGCCCTCTTTGTGTTTTCTCATGAACTTTGGTTGGTGCGATGCTCCAGTTGGAGAACATGCTAACTTTACTGTGCAAGAGATCACAAGATGAATGGTTCTACAAACAGCAGCTTAGTATTTCTGTTACCTCTGACTGGATATTTAAGCATGACATGAAAGAGAAAAGAGAAATCATGGTTTGTGTAAAAGCCACTTTGCTTCACACAGGAAACAAACCTTGGTCTACCGTGTGAAAGTTCACCCCGCTGTCCTTCTGACATGGACTTTGTCGCAGTTTATGCTACAGTTGTTTTTGCTTACTGTTACTTATTCTAACTCAAACAGTGATCCGATCTTTTCCTAAATCTAACCAAGTAGTATTTGTGCCTAAACCGTACCAAACTGCAACCATTTCACATAGCAATATGCAGACGTAAATGATGCACCAATGAACAAGCTCCATTCTTATTGTGTTCTCAGCGACAGATAACACTCGCAGGACATGTGGTCTGTGCTGTAAATGTGTTTGTTGATATGAGCTCTGTTATAGACTGTGATCTGTTCACAGCGTTTCTCTGCCTCCTGGCCAATACATGCTGGCGCAGACACCAGCTCTCTGTGAGGATAAACAGGAATAATCTGGTAAAACAATGAACGCATTCACCTTAACTGTGTTACAGTGTAAGCTGTTATTGTTGGAGTGCCAGTGGCCTGATGGTGCCAGAGAAAGACGGCTCACTCAGCTTCTTCTTCTTCATGAGATGGATGGGATGAATCTAGTCTGCTGAACAACAGATGAATCTAACCCCCATCCTCCCCCTGTCCCCCGTCCCCCCTCCCCCCTCCGTCTCTCTGTCTCCCTCCATCAGAAACACAAGGTGGATTTGTTCTACAAGGTCCGCCACGTGATGATGGAGCTGATCGACCTGAGGAGGCAGCTGCTGTCCGGTCACCTGACGCAGGACCAGAGCCGAGACGTCAAGAGACACATCACCGTCAGGCTGGACTGGGGCAACGAGTGAGAACACACACACTGACACACACGTGCAGTATTCATACACACATTTACACACACTGATACACCTGATAAACAAGAAGAGTGAAGGGATTCACTCGTTTAGTGGCTGTTCTGGAGCTTTCACACAAATCTTCCACAGCAAAAAGTTTGTCCAGTTGTCCTTGATTTATTGGAATTTAAAATCTTTAAAAGAAAGGTTTGATTAGTTAGAGTTGGGTTGTATGAGCTGCTTATCCATAGTCAGTGTATTACCTGTAGAAGATGAGGAGTACCGGTGTAAGAAGCTAAGCGATGTACTGCTGTGAACCGCGTCAGCAACAAAATGTGTTTTAGGCACATTAAAAAATCAGTATCACTAATTTAGAATATTTTCAACACTTTACCTTGTTCTCAGACCGACTGTTTCTGTTGAAACCAACCAGACTCTTTTTGCAAAAACACTAATTTTACCTCACAGAACACGAGAGTTCCTTGTGTATCGTTGCATTCGGCTGTTTGCTTATTTGCATTATTGTGTGACTTCAGCGAACCCAAACTTACCATTTAAACCTCTTACCCTGTTCTGCGAGGTAAAATGACTGATTTTGCAAGTGGAGTCTGGTTTAGTAGTTGAAAGCAATATTTGGCTTATATAACAGCAGTTTCCTGTCCTTAAATGCTGCAAAATAAAGCAGTGAAAATATTTTAAATATAGTCAATACTGAAACTGATACTGAACTTTTTAGTTGTCTAAAATATGTTTTGCTGCCGCTTCCTACACCAGTACTCCTGCTGACATTACACACACACACACACACACACACACACAGACACACACACTCTAACACATATAGTTGTCAGCAGTTGTATCCAGTAAAAAGTCTATATATGTTTTTGTTTTTCAAAACTGCCTTTAATGGATTTCGTTCTAAAACTCTTGAATCAAATCAGGATAAAGGATTTTTGTATATTGATAAATGTCGATAGTTTTATTGACTTGAAGTGTTTCCTACTGAAGAATAACACAACCATCCTACACATGGATGTGTTTCTGTTTGAAGACGATCTGAACTCTAAATCAGCCCTGCAGACGGCAGATCGGCGGCTCCCCTGACACCCACTCAGGGCAAATCAAAGTTTGATTGGAGGCAGGTGGATGAAGCTGTTACACCAGTGGTTGAACAGACTCCTGGGAGATTGTCAAAAGGCTGATGGAAAACAAATGAAATGGAGAGAAATTGCCTGTTGACTCGGGATTGAGGTATTAATACTGGAGAAATGAAAGGTAGGCAGCCCAGAACTGTAACGGGTTATTTAAAGCTCCAGTCTGCTGTCTGTGGGGAGGAGAGACAGACTGAGAGGTGATGTGTTCGCTCACAAGACGCAACAAAGATCATCTTTATTAGTCTTAGAGTAGCAGTGATAATACTGACACTGAGTTACGCTTGCTGTATGAAATGTGTGATGTATGTAAAGCCGACTAGCAGTAGTATTTAAAGAGTGTTTTTCAGTTTTTAGTAAGACGGAGCACATTTATTTATACAGTACTGTTCAGACACGCGGCAATTCAAAGTGCCTCACAGCGGCACAGAAATAAATTCAAGAGAAAACATTAAGAACACATTAAATTACATTAAAACAATAAAAACAAAATGTGAAACCAAGCAGAAAAATAGTTAAAACATTAAAGAAATTACATTTGAAAGACAATAAAAACAAACAAAACAATTATATTTATACTACAGTAGAAGTAATATTAGGTGTTACTATTTCTGCTGTATTTATTAAAGGGATAGGTCAGATTTTTTTTGACACAAGTTGCAATTATGTGCTGGTAGTGATATTAATGTGTATATTATATATAATGTGTACAGGCCATAGAATAAAGTGGACAAAGCCACCTTCATGTCACCCAGTGGTTTGTAGAGAACCACTCTGAAGCCTGGAGTTTGACTTTTTTTTTTTTTTTTTAAAGCTAGACGTGACCATATTTAGACGAGAACGTGGAGCTGAGGAGGAGCGTAGCAAATGCTAAGTTATCAGCTAACATTAGCACTAGCTAGCTTGGTTTGTAAGGTGCATCCATATTTCATGTTACCGCTGATATTAATAAAGATGCTGATTCTGGGCAGTGAAAACCAGGATTAATACAAAAAGTACTGTCACTGAACATGATATTTTTAGGCAATAATGATCTCACAGTTAACATTCATGGACTGAAAACTGTGAAAGTGTTGACTTTTAATTCATAGATGCTGTTTCGATTACTTCGGCTTGTAGCTGCGATATGTTGATATGATAACGTTGACGCCGTATTGGTCGTGGCAGGACTGTCTCGTGAACAAATACATGTAAACGGCAAAGGTGTGCATCATCTGGATAAAATGATAAAACTATAAAACTGTAAATCTATAATCTATATAATAATTTTCAATCAATTTCAATGAGTCATGTTACATTGAAGGGTCTATGATCTTCATAACTTGACACGCCAGATGGTTTGTTACACAGAACCATCTGTGAAGAAACAGTTTGGAAACTTTCAAAGAACACTTGGCAGGTGATTGGATGAACCATCTGTCTGTCACTTCTAACCCAGGATAACCTCAACCAATCAGATCAAACTCTTGCTGAGGCCAGTCAGGAGAAGAGCGAAAACATCTTTTCCATCAGTGTCGTTCTTTGCTCTTCTTTCAATGAAGAAATAACCGATGCGATCACAGTATCTACGCGGACCTCTTCAGGAGCCGCCATTGCTGATTGGCTGCACCACTTTTGTTGTGGACACAAATGGATAACTTGAAGCCTGGCAAGATGGATTCTCACGTGCTCTGGCGAATCCAGCTGGGAAGGTTTTTTTACCTTCCACACATAGATCGTGAACCTTTGAAAATGAAAGTGACTCAGTGAAATCAGATGGGAAAAGTAAATATTATAGTGCTTTTTATCCAAAAAAACCCCCCAGCTGCTCCATTTACATGTATTTGTTCACCAGGACCAATATGGTGATGGAGATGTACGATCCAAAGGATCAAACATGAACACAAATTTAAATGTGCACAGTGCCATGGATTTCTACACCTTTATTCAGACTGACATGTTTATGTGGTAAAGACTTGTCAGCTAAAACTCTACATGTGACCATAATTTACAAAATAAACTTCATGCTGTATTGAAGAAGACTTGAAACTACAGAATGAGACCATGAACTCATTGCGAAACTGTTTACTGAGGTCATAAATCAAGTGAGAAGTAGGCTCATTTTACCATAAGAATACATACAATCATATGACTTTTTGCAACCAGTGGAGTCGCCCCCTGCTGGCCATTAGAAAGAATGCAAGTAAGGCTTTTCTGCAGTAGCTACATCCCCTTTTTAATACAGTCCGTGGTCCAAGCTGAGTCTTGTGGTCTTGTTAACAGAGATATTCGAGGCAGGCAGTGACTTTGCCAGACAAAAACGAACATGGACTGAAACATCTGAAGCCACAGTAGCTCTCAAAAATAAGATAACTAGGTGCTGCTTATCTCATCAAGCAGATCTCTGCTAATTCAGTCCCCAGCTGGCGAGAGAAGTGACAAGTCAGATAAAAAGAGCAGCAGCCGAGGCAGCAGCATTAGTTTATAGCCTGAAAGCTAATTCACACTGAAAGGCAGCCTGATAGGAAAACAAGCTCCACTGTATCTTCCTCTGGTGTCGACGGTTCATCCTTTATTTTACATTAAACAGCTTCTGGTATCTCTTTCAAATTTGGAAGTTCTCATCAGTGAATTAATTGTATAGTCAGACAAAAGAAGATTAATGCAACTGTTATCATAATCAATATTTCATCACGCATGTTCTCAAATGTGAGGATTTGTAAATCAGATTTTTTTTTTGTGTGTGTGTTGTGGTTAAATGAGAAATGTAATTTGCAATTCTTTTTCCAGTTGGTAACAAATATCAGACAATACTGAAGCCACCTTTTCAAAACTCTTCATACAGTCTGTGTTACCAGCATGCATCTAAACAATAATCAAACAGTTGATGTCGCCTCCAAAACTCAGTCAAACCACCAAAACACAACAGTGACCTAAAAAAACCACAAACAACAGGAGGCACTGCGTAAATAAAGAAACTTTTCCTTCTTTATCAGCTGTACTTCAGTGTATGAAATAAGAATAAATCAGAAATGTGCTTCAATATGTTTTATCTTACTTTACCGGAGTTTGCATACAGTAATTTACTTATGAAAAAATAAAGAAATTAATTAAATAACAAACTTCTGAAATTCCAGGACATGTATTGTGTCGTCACAGTACAGTTTACCATCTCCTTTTCTGTTTACAGCAGAAACAAGATGAAAAATATGACACCTGGGAGGCTTTCAGCTAAAAATGCAATCAGCTGTGTTAAGAATTATTATGATAATAAATGTTTTTATACGATTTTCTGTGTGTTTCAATATGGTTACTGCAGAAAAAGCACATAATCTGCAGTTTGAATGTGTTTTTAATAATTTGGAAAACAGAGTGTTACCATATTAAAAAAAGTTCATGAAGTGATAAAAAACAATTCACAGGTTTGGTTCACACAGATTTTGGTTTTGTTGCCAGTGTGAAGAGTTTTGACAGTGACTTTAATTTTGACCAATGCACGTTAGCAGTTGAAAAAAACTATATTATGAGGGGCTTTTTCACTATTTTATGACATTTTAAAGACAACACGATTAGTCAAGTCATCAAATACATAAAGAAAAAGCAACACTCTGTCACACCATTGTAGAGAAATAAAGGAAACTTGTTCAGTTTTACTCCCTCAAAGATCTCCTGTGAAAGAAAAGAGTCACGGTGAAGTAAAACGTAATGGATAAAATCCTCCGCTTTTAAACTTTATCAGCCAGCGAACGATGGGGTTTCCTCTGGAGCCTCGGTTAAACAAAATTTACAGGCCCTCTTCTGCCACCAGTAATACAGAAATTGACATTTAGTTTCTCATTCACGGTTAAAGAAACCGTTTTACAGCGAATATTCTGCGCCGTGCCTTTAAGAGCGAGGTCACTGGTCTGTAGGTGAAAGATGTGGCTGTTGAGACTGAACAGAAAGTAATCCTGAGGAACAATATCCCTGGAGGCCACATCTAAAATGACTTTAATATACTGAGTGTGTGTGTGTGTGGTGAGGTGTGTGTGTTGGTGTATAGGTTTCTCTATAACAAATATACTGCAGGAGGTGTGTGTGAAGGTTATAAAACAGTGACACTGACATTCTCCCTCCTCCTTTATGTCTTTCTCTCTCTCAGACACCTGGGTCTGGACTTGGTGCCAAGAAAGGAGTTTGAGATGGTGGATGAAGACCAGATAAGCGTGTCAGATCTTTATAAGATGGTGAGACCTTCATGCAGTGCACCACAGTGTCGTGTAAACTCTGGGTAACCTGAGGGGACGCAGTAATCCCAGCTGAGGGGGGGGGGGGGGTATTTCCTGTGAACAGAACTGAAACAGCCTGTAATCCAGGATTACATCACCATTATGAGTGCAGTGTCAGATAGACACAAAATCCTCAAGTCTGAAAACGACGGTCTCTGCAAACATCTTTTAGATTTATATTAAGGTCCATTCAAGGAGATGCATCATTTAAAAAGAACTGATAGAGTACAGGAGCTGAGAATGGACATGTTTAGTCATATTTTATCTCATGAGTTAATTAAGTCATGACCTTGAGAAAACAAGCTTTATTATGTCGAGATAATCAGAATTAGAATCACTTTATTCACTAAATGCACAATTATATGACATTAATTATACAGATCAAGAAAAATATACAGTAATTATAATACAAGACATTACAAATAGAGAATGATTATGTTGTGTTATGCTACATGTTATGTTTGGCTCTGTAGTTGCTGCATGGTAAGAAAAATAGTAATAATAATAAATATAATAAATATGCTGCAGGATGTTTTGGGTCCATTTAGGGGTTGCAATCATCCATACAGCACACATGCATGCCTGCATTTATCTATGTGTAAATAACGAGAAAATGAACCCGTTCCTCTTATTACTTAATGATTATCAGAGATCACGAGCGACATGCCAGCACGCAAAAAAGAGATCATCTCCTCTAAGGACGTAACTGCAGCAAGAAAAACGTAATATTTATGCCTCGACTGACTGTTCAGTTATGAATCTTCTCCAGCAGAGATGACAGTGATCTTGAAGGCTGGAATCAGGTTTGATCAAATGAACCAGACGCTCATTAAAGTTCTCCAGAATTATCTCACAATGTCAAGAAAACAAAAGTTTTTCTTACTATCAACAACTTTTCAACCCTCGCTCTTTTTTTTTTTTTAATCAGAAACATACAGTGTATTGTAGGTTGTAGTTCCTCATTTTGATTAAAGTGACAGACTTCACCAGCAGCAGATCAATTTTAGTTAATTAATCTTAATTTAATTCAAGTTAAAATGAAACGTTTTCCTCTGTGGCTGGTGTCTGTATTCAGACTAACATTGTATCTGAGTGAAAAGACGCGTCACTCTGTCCCGGTGTTTTATAGTTCAACAGGGAGCAGAAGAGAAACAATCAGCTGATCACCTCGAGTCATATCAGATCGACATTTTAATCTGATCAACTTTAATATTTGGCGTCAGTCGCAGGTGGGTTTCAGGAGGCTCCAGCTGAAAGTGTCGGATACATAAATATTTCATACATTCTGCTGCTCGTCTCATCTTCTGGTAGTGAACATTAATCAAAGTCTGACATCACCAGACCAAACTCTCGGATCATTTTCTATTTCCAACAGGTTCAGACCAGAGAAGCATCTGGATGAAACTGCATGTTTAGATCCAGAGCAATGAAATATGTGACGTATGGTAGTTTGTAAATTAAACTTACCAGATCCTGTCGAAAGTAAAGCAAACACATCTTTCTTATCAACGAAAGCTTTAGGTTCAGTTGTTTGTTCCTTTAGAGGAAATACACCGTCCAGATCATTTAATACTGATGTGAAAGAGGATTCAAAAAGAGTCTCACATAACTGGTTGTTTATGAAAAATGACTCTACAGCCAATAAGGACGCACTCCTCTGTACAGTCATCATATCAAACCTGCCCCGCGTAGATAAACAGGTGCAACTGTCCTGATGAGAACAAAGCAGAAATCTGTCTGAACCGGAGGACGAGCAGACGTACCTGCCAGAGAAAATGAAGCAACACGCTGCCAGATTTGTCCGGTTCCCAGACTACATTAATCAGGCGGCGACTAGAAACAGTTTCTGCCTTCTCAGACAATAAAAGTTGATCAGACACGTTTGAGTCTGGCAGATTTTAGCCTTTAGTTAATTACACATGTTGAAAGCTGAAGACATAAACTAAGGACACAAAGCAACATGAAGTGTGATGATTGTCATCGGTTTCTATCAGTGACTGAATATTTTCGAGCATCGGGGTTCTGCAGAAATCAGGTCATAAAATCAAGAATGAAAAATAAACTGATTTTTTCATAATTAGAGGAAGGATCAAACAGAAACATCAAGTGGAAAGCTGCCTTGCCACTTTACCATTACTGTATAAAATATTTATACTTTATTTACCTCAAACCAGATTTAATCACAGTCTGGATTTTAAACTCTCAGCTGTGGTGGTTTCATGTCGGTGATTTCAGGTTGGATTTGTTTTGGGGAGCTTTAGTTTGAAATCAGAGGCTGGACAGAGACGGTCTGAGGGTCTGAGGGTCTGAGGGTCTGAGGGTCTGAGGGTCTGAGGGTCTGAGGGTCTGAGTCCTCTGCAGCCGGGGCAGTAAACATGCAGTGAGTCACACACATCAACAACCTCGTCACCTTCCTTCAGTTATTTTACATAAACGTATTTTTAAACCGTGCAGCAGGAGTCTTACCTTGTGCTCCCCGACGTCCCGGTTTTACAAAAATAAATCTATAGAGTTGTTGTTTTGTCTGCGTCTGCTGTAAATCAGCCACCTGTTGTTGTGTTTTGATTCTCTGTCCTGCTGGTTCTGTCCTCTTCCCCCGACAGCACTTCTGTTGTTTTTATTCGTGTGTAAAACGCCACACACTCACAACTGACAGCTGACAGCCAAAACCATTTACATGAGGAAAACCACTTTATCGGATGATGTATGCCACTCCATAAATATATACCTGCATGTAGAACAAAGGCTACCTGAGCTTCCATGTTTTTATTTTAGCACAATCATAATCAGTACACTCAGTTTTCCAGCTGGGAGGTTCCCAGTACAACCAGTCCTCTACTGGTGGCTTCATCAGGGTACCTCAGCAACAAATCAGCACTCAAACACTCTCGCTGATGTGAGGATCTGAACCAGATGTTTGTAAGATTTATAATGACACTTTAGTAATGATTTGAGTTATTATGCTGCATATCAGAAGTACAAGTTGAAAACACATGAATGATCAAAGTAAAGAGTAACTTCCTTCATCACCACGTCAGACTTTATTTCACAATAATGACCTGCACACTGAACATTATCCCACTTATTGCCTGGTTTCTTACCTGAAAATATATTCGGCACACATTTATGTGACACAAACTATGAATTTACAATGATTTTATGGCGATAATGATCTGCTCACTGTACTTTACCCTGCTTGTTATGTGGTTATGTACCAAAAAAATTAAATAATTTGACACAAAATATTAATTTTAAAATGATTTTAGTGATTTAACAGTGATTTTATTTCCCCTTCAGAGTCTATGATCAGGGCTGTGTCCACGGTCTGTTATACAGAAATAACAGACTTAAGAATGCTGTAACTGACCAATCAGAATTGAGTATTTAAGCCATGTAATAATAAAGCAATGAGCGATTTTAGAATAACTAAGAGCTGTTGTCCGGCACAGATGCAGCAACACACAGTCATAGTGGAAAGCATGTTTAAATAATTGGATGATTATTAACATTTATCTGGATATTATCATTAATTATGCGGTTGTGTTACAGTAACCAAAGTAACCAAGTTACTCTGTAACAACAATTATATGTCTGGCAACTGACAACATAACCAGAGACAGATGAGCAGAAAAGGCTACAGATGAAAAACATGCAGTGATGCAGTACATCATCATTTACTGTAGCTCATTGATGCGGTAACGTGATAAAATCAGGATCTTTAAACAGACATCAGGATTGACTGTGGGTCACTGATGTACCACCTAAAGGAGAAATCTGTAGTATATTTACTGTAAATCAGAAAATGACCACGATGTGTCATCAGAGATTAAGGAAAGACGTGTCCCCCTTTGAAATTTCCTTTCCGGACTGCAATAACTGTTTTTGTTTGTCCTTTTCATGTTAATCAGAGTCCAAATTAATGCATAGTTTTCATCAAATGAGTCAGTGTCTGTTTATGTGTTGTAAGAAATCATTAACAATCTTGTAGAACGCATAAATATTTATAACTTTTAAATGGAGTTTGTCAGGCAGTGAGACAGACAGCTCACTCATCGTCCAATGATTTGACAGTAATAAACGGCTGATCAGCTGACAGTTGATGCTTGTTATTATAAATTTACGAAGTTTTGTGCATCTTTCTCTCCTGCGAAGCTCCTGCAGCCTGCCAGTCTCTGTCTGGGGAGGAGAGGGTGGAGAGAAACAACTCACTTCAACCACTGATTATACATTAAACAGGATTATAACCTATTTAATATACAGTCTCTGGCTCCAGCTGGCTGTTTGGATCGCTGTACTCATTTTTACATATACAATGTCTACATGTGACTCAACACAACTGCTGGAGTCACGGGTCACCTTTCCGTTGTTCACAGTGGCATAAAACTGATGGAGATCCTGGTTTGATGATTGAATTAATCATCCTGGTGAATTCAACCCTGGCTCCGTTTCTTGACTTTTCCAGCTTTTCGATTTCTCTGTCATCGTAATATTGTAATATCATTAAATACAGCGTGTCTCTTGTCTTTTATCCTCCTCCATCCTGTCCATCTCTATCAGCCACTCATTCACACTCAGCCCACCCAGTAAATCAAAACTCACAACAGAATCTGACATTTTGAAGTGTTTTACGACGGCTTTGAACTCAGCTCAACCAATCACAGTCGAGGGCTGGAACTATCCGTTTACAAAAATGTCAGAGATACTTTGCATCTTCTCTAAATAAAAGTCATGTGACGTGTCTGCACTCATGTCACCAGCTGATGGTGAGTTTTTTAATATTCAGATATAAAATGTGCCGCCTCTTATGCCAAATGTAGACATTACTTGGAACACAGATAAAAATATGTTGTATCTCTTTTAATACTTTGTTCTTTATACGTCCAAAGTATTTATGGACAATCTGTGCGTCAGTCTGCGTCACATTTCTGTTTTAAGAATTATTGAATGGGAAAAAAAGCTGCAGCGACTTAATGTAGGTGTGAGCTGCTGCAGTGTGCAGAGTATTCTTGGTCGTTCATGGTCTCTCAGTGATACTTGATGTTCTGTGTTCTTACATCAGTCCTGCTTTAAATAGCTGAGCTGAACCAGTCAAACACTGAAGTCGTGGTGATTCCCCCTTTGTTCGGTTGCCTAGAGACTGATCTGGAGACGGGGTGGGAGAAGGAGGAAGAACAAGAAACGGAGAGATAAAGTGGTGAAGTTGATAAATGGGAGGATGGAAGGTGGAGAGCAGCTAACATGTAGGATGAGAAAAAAAAAACATCTATGGAGTGTAACAGGCTTTTTTAGTTTCATCAGACCCAGAACGTTTTCTCTACAGACGAGAAAACTGATCATAATAACAACAAACAAAACAAAGTTAGACTTGAAATTATTATTCAAATGCCTCCCGGTTGGTAAATTTTTTATTTTCAGTAATGGAAATGACTGTTTCATTGTGTTTTTCAGTCATGGTAGTTAAATCTGACCAAGTAAAGGTCAAGATGAAGAAAACACGAGATTAAACTTCGATTTATTTCTGTGGTGTATTAATATAAGTGCAGCAGCAGCAGAATGAGATACTAGAATACAAAGTAAGACTAGAGGAACTTTTCAAAATAAGAAAATAAGAAAACAATCAACTGCAAGATAATTCACTGTCAGTTTAAAAGTATTAAGAGCATATATGTCTATGTATGTGTTTGTTGGATAGAATTGGAGGAAGACACACAGGACATGAACCACAGTCCCCTGGATAAAAGTCCTGTCTATGTTTAACCGATCCGTCCACCCCACCTGACTTCACCTGCACGTCAAAATACTGCATGAAAAGGAAGATTTCCTACAAACCCTCACTAATAAACTGATATCGAACCCTCGGCTCTGATGGTCTGGCAGGTTTATCATTTCACAGCCAATTTAAAGTCTGTCTGAAGGAACACGAACACATTATACATGTTAGAACACGGCTGCTGAAAACACTGAGAACTATGTAGTGCTGAATTCTGGATTTAGACTGTTTAGACTAGACCCCCCCGCCCATCATTCAAATTTAGCTGCATGGTTAATAACATGTTTCTGTGGTGCAACAAACTCAGAACACATTTATTGTTGCTTTACGAGATCTTTAAAAGTTCTCAGTTATTTTTCACTATGAAATAGCAGGACATGAAAGCAACATGAAGTGATTCCTGTTAAGTTTGTGATTAATGTCATCAGTCTCTATCAGTGACTGAATATTTTACAGTTTTATTGTGGGGGGGGTCCTGAAGTAATCAGGTCATAACATCAACAGTCAAAACAAAAATAAACTTTTCAAAAGTAGAGGAAGAAACACAGGTCATGACTGTTTCCAGTCAGTGAAGTCTGCGCTCACCTTTGCCATACATTGTTGGAAACTGATCATTGATACGGTATCCAGTGATCAGTTCCATATACAGTGACTTGAACCTGTAGAAGGAGGTGTGTCCATGGTCGTATATCAATACTGTTGTATTTGCAGGGAGCAGCTGCTCTGCTGCGACACCAGTTGAAGCAGCAAAACATTTCTGATTGGTTACCTGACAGAATTCTCAGCTCTGAGAAGGCGAATCAGAAAGTTGCTGCAGGCTGGTGTTAATTTTCTGCTCAGGTTGGAATATTTGCAGATGGCACTGCATTTGACAGTCATTACTTCAATTCATCAAACAGGTTTTCACTTCTCGCTCGCCCTCTTCTCATACAGCCGCCGAGAGATTTAGAGAGACAAGTCGGAGTAATGAGTCTCTGGGGCGTTTAAACATTTTCATCATCTGAGGAAAAGAATGAGGAGAACAGAACGGAATACAATAGAGTCGAGAATAAAGAGCTGGAGGAGGAGGAGGAGGAGAGGGGAGAGGAGACAGGAAGGGGAGGGAAGGAGAGGACGCAAAGACAGGAGAGGACACAAGGAGAGGAGACGAGGAGTAAACATGATAATTAACACCTGATGTAATGTTTTTTTTGTCTTCTTCTCTTCCACAGCATCTGTCCAGCAGACACAGTGTACAACAGAGCACCACACAGGTAAAGTACATCATACTGCAGTAACATCTGTCTAATCCTACAGGTGTGAAGTATCGAGTACTGCAGGGATGACATATTAGTTCAAGGCCCTGGTTCCCTTGGCAAAAAAAAACAATGGGATTTTCCATTTCAGTTTGGCTTATTGCAGAAAATAAGAACAAACAAAAGTTTAAATTTTCACAAATGAAGATATTTGAAGCGTAAATTCAATTACCAGACATAAAAAGCTAATGTTAGGAACTACACTACAACTGCATGACCTCATGTTCGCCACAACTAAGGCCTCTGTGAGATATATACATATATACATACACAAAAAAAACAATTTTTATTCATGGAAAATTGACTGAGCTTTTACAAAGCCCTGGGGTTACATTCATAGGGGCCAAAAGAATATTCAACGCAATGTACAATATAAAAATATCAATAATAACAATGAAATTATGATAAACCAAATAAAACAAATACCTAGCAGACAATGTTTGGCAAGACTAATATATAGCAATAAATAAGTAAAAGTCACAAAAAAGGGGAAACAAATAAATAAATAAGTCTGACAACAATAAAAATGATAAAATGTAGGAAAAACAATGAAAGATTGACACATACCTGTTCAGTTTATTATTTATTACATTTATTTGGTGCAAAAAACCTAAAAGCTAATTTATGTAAATCAGTACTGATCTGAGAGATGACATAATTAGATGAAGCTGCACAAATATAATTTTTATAAAAGTGTTAAATACAGTACATAATGTAATCAATAAATTTTATTTTTTTTTACTGACTTTTACCATTCAAAACATGGAAATATTCATGAAAAGAGTTTAGTATGGTTAGGATATATTGGAAGGACTAAGTGAAATGATTTATTTAGTTTAAGGGTGCACTGTTGTTCCACCTGGACCATATTCTTCCATGTTTTTGAGTCAAAGTGATGAATGTTTGGTCCGATGTTCAGTGAGACTGAAGCCGTCAGCCTCGACTCAGGCAGCAGTGTAATATTTACATGCATTAATGTACATCTGCTAAAACTGAGAGACTCAGAGTTTTATTGTAAGTTCCTGATCACGTTATGGAAAGGATCCCGACAGAGAGAAACCTTTTTTTTTTTTTTTTTTTAAATAAAGTTAAATCCTTTCTCTTGAACCAGAGACTCTCTCGCCAGAAACCAAAACCGTCTTGGCTTGTCTTTCTGTTCACTGATCCAACAATCACCAACCCTCGTCTGTTTGAAATAAACCGTTAATTCACAGAGTGAGACGTGTGAGAATCTCAGCAGAGGAGTGAGAGGGAGGATGGACGTCAGAGAAGCAGCAGGTAGAGACGCCGCGGACAGCCAGAATATATTTTTCCTCTTGTTGTCCCCATTAGTCACTTACACACAGGAACAAGGGGAAATAAGATCCAGGTTGAAAAATACAGAAGTTACCCTCGAAATGTGATAATAAAATCTCTCTCTCACGTACCTGGAAGCAACATCCACCGTCATCTCCTGTTGGCCACATGGTTAGCTTTAAGAGAGAAGAGCTGCAATGATTCATCAATTAACAGATTATTAATCAACTACTTAATTAATCTGCAACTATTTTGATGACGATTAATCACTTTGAGTCATTTTTATGAAAAAACAAGTCAGAACTCTTGAATTTCAGCTTCTTGAATGTGAATATTTTCTGGTTTCTTTACTTCTCTATGACAGAAAACTGAATATTTCTGACATTTGAGGACATCATTTTATGACATTTTATGAAGCAAATGACTCAATTAAACAAGAAAATAATCAACAGATTAGTTGAAATGAATAATAAATGTGATTTTATTGCTTACAATAACTTTTCTAATGTTCCAGAGCTTCTAAAGTCATTTACTATCACTTGACTGATGTGCTTAAGACTGCGAGGCCCATATGATATTATCAGTTTTCCCATGATGCTTGTTTTGTGATGGGTTTCCAGGGCGACGGTACCCGACAGCGACACGGGGAGCCGTGCAGAGTTCCAGTCCCACATCACCTACTGGTCAACCTGAAGAGCTTCACCTACAACAGCATAGGAGAAGACACTGACATATTCTTCTCTCTGTATGACCTGAGAGAGGGGAAGACTATCAGGTAGAGAAACACACACACACACACACACACACACACACACACTCTGCTGCTCTCTGTCTGCATGTTGTGGCTTTTCTTTGACTTTCTTTCAGCTGGATTTAATGATTTTGCCGGCAGGACTGTGAAGTAAGAACGCAGCAGTACACAGAATAAATCATTTGCAGCCTGGATTTTCAGACCTCATGAATCTAAAGTTGTAGATTTTGTTTAGTGATTTTTTTAGCAACTCTGTGCTGATTTAGTGATGTCACACACAGTCATGCCTCCCGTTATGTTGTGTGCTTCATGTGAAAGGACAAATTCAGACAGTGGGACTCGTGCAGGAACCACTCGTCTGAACAGATTCATTCTTAATTGTTTTGTATGAAGGATTTAGGAGAACTGGCTGCGTTCACCATTTTTCTCATATTGTGAATTTTCTCTTTGGTAAAACACAGTTTACGAGCTTTAAATCTATCCAAACACAAGTTTTTTCACTAATGACTGTATATTTTGTCAGTTTGCAGCAATTTTTAATTAAAATAATTAATTAATTACACTTCATAATTAGTTGACTGTTTGGCTGCATTTCAAATTAAAACATAATTGTAAAGTAAACAGATAAAGCCTCTCATCTTTAGTCTAATGATGTATTATCACCTCCTGTCAGTCATGTTGGTCGTATATCCTCACACACAGGTTTATGAAGTCGCTGTCCAGGGAAACATCCGCTGTTATGATTCCTGACATCAGCTGTTATAGCATGTATTATGTCATCAGTCCCTTTGAGCCCCTCCTCCTGTTGCAGTCATCAACCACCTTGATATATCCAGACATTTTGTTTTCTTAAGTCCTTTTTTATAAAACAATTTCCTCTTTATTTCACTAACAGTCTGACCCTCAGGTAACACGGCAGTAACAGCACACATTTATCTCATTTCTTGGCTTCAGCAGGTCTTTTAATTCCACTGCTGATGCATTTAAATGAGAGACTTTCCTGTATGGATCTCTGAAAGCAGCTCCACAAACTCCAGACTTCTTGACTGTGACTCTTTGATGCTGTTTTAATGACATATGGGGCATGAAGCATAGCCCTGTGTGGTATTAATGGGGCATTGATTAGTCTCATGCATGTGCATTTAAAAACGCTCAGGTGGATCATTCACACAGTTATCTGAAGTTATGAGCGTTCGCTGAAACTGACGTGGCACACACACAAAAATAAGAGAAAGTGAAGAATATAAAAATGTTACTGCATGACGCCCATTATCTCAGATGTTTGGAGCTCATATGTGAAAACAGCTAGAGATTTTTATCTTTTAAAATATTTTTTCTCAAGGTTAAATTTCTCAAATCAAATCTGTTTTATTGACATGATCGTAGCCAAACCTGCAGCAGGTGATATTTGGCCACTTTGGGTTGAAACACTGACACATCGTCACCTTTTAAGTTGATATGGTGAATCTGTTACCATCATTTATAGAGCCACATCATTATATGTTCATGTTTACCTCAGTCCAATATTCACCCTCTTTTTGCTCCGTTTTTGGTCTCCACCAACTCTTGAGGGAGACATCTGTCTCTTTAGCTGCTAAATGCTTCACCTTGTCCTCCAGCTGGTGTCTAACTGAGTCTGTCTGCTGCTGAACAACAGCTAAATAATGATCTGCTTTAAGTCCAGTACACTATAGTACATGTACATGCTGTAGCTTTTCTCTCCCTCGCTGTCAAACCTGACATATTGTCTTTATAATGTGGAACAAATAGCAGCAAGTGGCCACACAGAGCTGCTGTGAATAATACATGACCCCCCCACCATAATGATCGCTCATCAATTATGTATTAGTGCAGCAATCACAGTGCTAACAGATAAGGAATCACTAATGCTGCGATAGCAGGAGGTTGTGTGTGTTTGTGTGTGTGTTGGGGGTTATAAATACGCAGGAGTGTGCGGTTCAATGTGGGGTCAATGAGAACATTACACACAAATGTTGATGTTTAGCAAAAAGGAGGAATAGTGCCTTTTGTGTGTGTGTGTGTGTGTGTGTGTGTGTGTGTGTGTGTGTGTGTGTGTGTGTGTGTGTGTGTGTGTGTGTGTGTGCAGATAGAAGAAATTGGTCCCTACAGGAAACACAAAGGGCTTCAACAAACACTCCTTCATCTTTTTGTTCATTTTATTTTCCTCTTCTTCTTCTTTGCAAATCAGCTAGAGGCTCGCTCACACACACACACACACACACACACACACACACACACACACACACACACACACACACACACACAAATACGTTTGACCTTGGCAGCCTGTTTTCAATGTCTAGTCTGACTCAGCATTAGAGTGTAATGACAAGACCTGCTCCTCTGAGACACTCGGAGAGGAGAGGAGAGGAGAGGAGAGGAGAGGAGAGGAGAGGAGAGGAGAGGAGAGGAGAGGAGAGGAAGTCATGGCTGACAGTAAGTTTCCAAAAAATCCTGCAGCTATTGAGATTTAACTCACCCATTGAGACTGTTTGCCCTCAGCTGCTCTACCTGCGAGAGTTATTTGTGCAGCTTATACTCAGATCACTGTGTGTGTGTGTGTGTGTGTGTGTGTGTGTGTGTGTGCGTGTGTGCGTGTGTGTGTGTGTGTGTGCGTGCGTGCGTGCGTGCGTGCGTGCGTGTGTGTGTGATCCTCCACCTCTTGTTATTGTACGTCCAGTAAGCGTCACGATCCCTCAGGACTGAGAGGCTGAGATGGAGGCACAGTTCTGTAATGTGGTTGATCTCAGCAGGTGATTTCTCTCTTTTCTCTCGTCTCCTTCCCCAAAGCTCTCAGCGTGTCTTTGTGGGAACTTTTGAGAGGAAGCCGAAACCTTCCACAGATTTCTCCTCTCCTCTTTCCTCTGTTTATAGAAGCAGGAGTCTCATCTCAAATTCAGTACTTTTAGGTTGTCTTATTTTTTGAATTCCTTGTAAGCAGGTTATAAATCTTTGGTCTGGATGCTGCAATGCTCTGTTAGCCTGAAGCCTGAAAGCGGACACATGCATAGACAGATGTCATAGGTCTGAGTTCAGGATGTGGATGTGAGTTGGTGCCCTTGTGGAGGTGCGGATATCAGGACAGAACTGGTCTGACTGACTGGATATACTCTGTGGGTGTATTACTGCCACTGGACGCCTGTTTCTGGTCGCATTTTGGCCATTTGTGTTTGCAGAATCCCCGGGAAACAACAACAACCTCTGAGCTGCGACCTGCTCACTGAAAATTTGCAAATTAGCACCTGGTCGCTAATGGTACGAATGTAAACAAGCTAACAGCTGTTGGCCTTTGGTTTGTGGTGATTTTACCATTTTAATGCCAGAGCTTGGCTCCCATCATGTAAATGTTCCACCAAAACAAGTTTGCATTGGCAGGGGAACCATCGCTGCGTTCTGGGCGGCTCTGAGCCCAGATTGTGATGTTTAGAGCAGGAATCTCCATTCTTTACAACCAAAAGATAAATTTTTGACAAAAAAAAGAAAAAAAAATCTTACTGGAGCTGCAACTATTAAATTCTCTCTTTTTCCTGAGGACTTTTTTTTTCTAATGTATCCATCGCGAGTCACCATCAAAATTTAGAGGAAAAGGCACCGAACCATAGACGTAGGCTACGACACATTTTAATCAACAAAATATTTAGGCTACATATTTTTACAGTTAAAGAATGTAAAACTTAATTTACACTGTGGAAACTAGCTGACACAACTCAACATTTCAAGCCCAACTTAAACTCTTTGAAATAAACTTTAAAAGGTTTTTCCAACCTGTAATCTTTAGTTGAGATAATTTACTTTTCTTCTTTAAATCAACTTGAACCTTTGAGTTTTAGAAACCCAAAAACTGCTTTTCAAAAATTGGCCACAGTGAGCTGATTTGTGTGAGCTGCTCTTCACTCATCTTGGATTCATCTAATGAATATAATTTTGTGTACATTAATGATTGTATGTTTAATGTTGCCATGGCTCTGACTCACAATTTTCTTAAAACCTGTTTTATGGGTTGATTTGATTTATATGACTCTTGAGTCCCCACTAATCTTCACTGGTCGTCTCTGCTGCGCTAAAAGCAGAACTTATGTCGCCACGCTTTGGCTTTGTTATGGTTCAGAAACTGACATCCATAGAAAAGTTTGAGCTCATCTTAAACGAGAGCATCTGCAGATTAATTCCATATCTGATACTAAAGTTAGGCACAATATGAGATGAATGAATCCATGTTTTTGCTATCTTTGTCGTTTTCTTGACCTCATCGTCTGCTGCTGTGTGTCTGTGCAGTTGCCATATTTGAGCGTTCGAGGTGCGCTAGTAAACAAACACAAAGAGTATTGAGAGACGCAGACTTCCTTACAAAATCAACTAGAACTAGCTTAATTCTGAACTAACTTTTTGTTTGTTATAAACGTGAGAAATTCAACATTATATTTCGTTAAAACTTTTGCAAATCTCCACTGGTTGCATCTGGTGGCATTGAAGTAGGTGCTTCACCATCTGTTTCCTGGTGGAGATCTACACTTCACCGACTGCACTCCTCTAGTTTTATATTTTAAGATGCTCACTTGCTACCTGTAATAAATAAGAAACTACATGAAGCATATGGCCTGCATCCTGCCACCGTCAGTTATTCGGCTCTTCCTTCCCGACATCAGCCTGGTTCCTGCTCTTAGCTTTGATCTTCTACGAGCAGTAAAGACGTTTCCACTCGAGTAATGACAGCGGAGCACTTTCACTGTTCTGTCACTGGCTTTAAAAACTCTTTTCTACAAGGTTTGACTCACAGGAGTCTGTGCTCACTGAATCATTTCCCTTCTTCTCTTCACCATAATGTAGTCCTCATCACTCTAACATGAATCCTCTCTGCAGCTTTTGTTTTTTTCTCCTTCACAACAGCGTCACAGGAGTAATGTCAGGCCGTTGTTGAGTAATGTCAGGCCGTTGTTGCTCCAGTGAGCTACTGGTCAACCATGAAAACGGTTTAATTTGATTAACAGATTGAACTGAAAGTCTAAAATAACACTGTGAATCTAAGCTGGGTGTAGCGAAGGGAAGTGTTGGTGCAGCTTCATCGGCTGTAATGTGATGCAGTCAAATCAGCCGTTAAGTGTTGAATCAAGGTTAAATTGAAATGGTTTCACTCTGCAGAATTTGAGAGAACTAACAGACATTAATCCACTTGTGTCATGTGTTGGTGGAGACACAAGTTTCTGACTGAAAGGTTGTCATATCAGTGAATTCACAGGATCACAAACTAGATCTGAAAGACTTCCAGACAAATGTTAGTTATGGTAGTAATAAAGGGATAGTTAGGATTATTTATTATTAAAATAATCTGAACTATCCCTTGAAGGAATATCAATGGGCCTTCATTTCATTTATTTGCACAGCCCATTATCAGTGGGATTTACAGACTTTTTCTGGTGAAGCAAAAGTTCCCTGAAAAGAGAAAAAGGAAGAAGTTGGAAAAAGCCTCAGTACAGAAGATCATCCCTGAGGTGCAGCAGGAGCCGCTGGTGTGAAAATGACAATTACAGAAAGCCGTAGGAGAGCTGTAGTCCAACAGTTAATGATAATTGGCCCAAGTCCTCGGTACACTGGGTGGATTCGGGGCGATGGGGCAAGGTCAGTGGACGGGGCAACATGGAGGACACGTGTGATGGATAATGTCAGAGTGGGCAGTAAATGTTGGTGATTTAAATCAGCTGGAAAGTCTTGGCAGAGACAGAGACAGAGACAGAGACAAAGATGAGTAGAGTGAGTTATTTTTTTTTATCTTCTTTATTGGTATTAAGGAGTTTGTGGGTTTTATTTATTTTCATAGTTGAGGATTTTAAATAAGTGAGCTGTTGCATGTAACTACAGACACACCTCCAAGCAGCTGTGGACAATTATGTGATTATTGTGTGTATTTAAAGGAACAGTTCACCTCAAAATCAGTGTGTATGAGTTGCAGTGTTTTGGAGGTTTCTGCTGTAGAGATGCTTTCCTTCTCTTCAGTATAATGAAACTAAATTGCACTTGGACTGTGGTGCTCAAAGTGCAAAAAAAAGAAATCATGACCCTGTCACTCAAGATAATCCACAGACCTCGTGGTGAGCAGTTTCATGTCGGAACTATTTTTTCTCTGCAGTAGAATTTATCAGAACAGCATGAAACCGCTCAGAACACCACAGGACTGTTGTCATCTAGTTCCATTATATTGAAGAGAAGGCAGACGTCTCCACGGCCGATATCTCTGAACTCTGCAGCTCACACCAGAACCGTCTAGATGGACGATAGAAGTAACACTACAGGCCAGAGGAAGAATATGTGTTTTTGATTTTGGGGTGAACTGTTCCTTTTAGCACTATTTAGCTTTATGGAGAAATGTCCTTGTGACCAAAAACTCTTTTAATAAATCAGTGCGGAGGTGATAAGTGTGTGCAGGACTTTTTCTCTCAGAGACATATGCAGTTAAACCCATGTAGTAAAACTCAGACCGGTGTGTGCCGTGGATCTGCGCTGCGGCCGATAGTGAAGGATGTGGTTGATGTGGACGGCTCCCGTGTGTGAATTTTAATAACGTGTGTGTTCCTCAGGATAAATAAAGGCCGGTCATACTGACTGTGTGTGTAAGAGCTGTTTTTTCCCTGAACTGTGGCTCGGCTGCTGCAGATGTGGAACATTTAGAGGATGGATGGCAATGGTGTGGAAATGATTGGTTCATATGCATTTGCACCGTGTGTGTGTGTGTGTGTGTGTGTGTGTGTGTGTGTGTGTGTGTGTGTGTGTGTGTGTGTGTGTGTGTGTGTCTGTGTGTGTCTGTGTGTGCGCCTGTTGGTTCGCTGTGTGAGCACATGACTGAGTGCATCGATGCATACATCCATCTACTATACATGTGAGTCTAGTCTACATGTGCACGTGTGTATCCATGCATACGTGTGTGTGTGTGTATTCGATCACGTGTGTATCAAGCAGAACATTTTCTGATTACATCCATGTTGTTTATGTTGCCTCCTTCATATCGATGTAGACATAAAGTAGAGTTAATAATTCAATTCTGGTTGTGTGTGTGTATCTGTTTCTGTGTGTGTGTGTGTGTGTGTGTGTGTGTGTGTGTGTGTGTGTGTGTGCGTGCGTGTGTCAGCAGTGGAATCTAACGGAGTACATTTATTCAAGTGATGTGTTTCAGTACAGTTTTTGAGATAACTGTACTTTACGTTTATTTGACGCTTATATTTACTGGTTACTTTTTATATCAAAAAAATATATGTGATGTGCTGATATGATATAATTCAGTAATATCCTGCAGATCCACCCAGTTATACACAAAGTAAGGCTCAACCGATACTGGATTTTTAGGTAACGATAACGATGTAATGAATTAAGAAATTTCTGATATCAATATATCAACTGATATTGCAATGATCCCTCACATGTGGTTATAAAAGCCCTGTGACAAACATTTTAAAAGGAGGCGTCCTGTTTAACAGCTCAACAATAAACTTTATTGTCCAAAAAGACATCAGGTCCTGGTAGGTCAGTTGTTGGAGTGCTGACTCAGCAGCAGGTTGGGGAGTTTGTGGCTGGGGCAGGGCCTTTCTGTGCTGAGTTTGCATGTTCTCCTCGTTGGTTCTCTCCTGGTTCTCCAGCTTCCTCCCACAGTCCAAAGACATGCAGCATAACAGGTTAATTGGTGACTCTAAATTGGGTGTGAATGTGAGCGGCGTCTGTGTTTCAGCCCTGAGATGAACTGGCGACTTGTCCAGCATGTAACCCGCCTCTCGCCCAATGTCAGCTGGGATAGGCTTCCCCACCCCCAACCCCACCCATCAAGATTTGCAAGTTACGGACGATGGATGGATGGATGGATGGATGGATGGATGGATGGATGGATGGAGGACAATATTGGCTGATAATATCATCTAACCAATAAATCTGTCTGGCTCTGAAACATTATCAGTAAAAAAGTATCTGAAATTGGCTCCGTATTGACGCTCTACAAGGTTTAAATGTTCTGTAAACTATAATAATATAACATTTCACATTTCAAACATTTCACACAAAGACATGAAGTATCTTTCACTATGTTGTTCAGTCTAAGTAGGAGAGAAGTGTGATCTGTGCACAACTTTGAATTGAATCAAGGCGTGTTTAGCATTTATAGACCTGCTGTGGGTGTTTTCAACACAGGTTTGACACATTTTCTCAGAAACTACAGTTCCCAACTCTTTCTGCCAGTCCTCCCTGAAAGAGTTTGTTGATGGACTATTTAAATTCTGCAGAATATTATAGACACTTCCATGTGTGCGAGTGCATGTGATATTATTTGTAGTAGTATGCACTGGAAAATGCGGCTCCCCTGAAAGCCACGTCATATAATTCAAACCCTGGCTGCAATTATAGGAAACAGAAGAAATGTGAAGTTGTGAGCTCAGGTTTCTGCTGCAGTTGCTAAAAAAAGGCAAGGTGATCATTAATTTAGACATCTCTTAGAGAGATGATATTCGTCTCCCTCCTAAGTATATTTTAGGGGCTTTAATGATAGATAACACCTGAGACCAAACTTCTGGATTATTGGATTAATCCCATCAATGCCTTTTTTTAACCTTTGTTGGACTCTGAGGAGTTGCTTCATCTGCAGCCATGCAGGCGTTCCATCCAGGTTTCTGCCAGGAGGGCAGCCATGTGAGACGGAGACTAAGTTAAATGGACAGCTAGATAGTACAATTTAAATTGAGGAAGACCAAATCCACCTTCACTCCTACCTTTACTTAAAGAGGAGTAGGTTTTTATGATTTCTGTTGAGATAATGTTATTTTTGATGTTATATTTTGTGGTTATGGCAGAGGAAACACTACCACTTTTGTCCACAGGGGGCTCCAAAATCAACAAAATATGAAATCTCCTGTACTTCTGATTTCTTCTCTGAGTACTTCTTCCATCACTGCTGTGTGTCTGTGTGTGTGTGTGTGTGTGTGTGTGTGTGTGTGTGTGTGTGTGTGTGTGTGTGTGTGTGTGTGTGTCTGTGTGTGTCTCTGTGTGTGTAGTTTCCCCCACAGATTCACACATTCCTGTGTCTGCATGTGTGTGTGTGTCTGTGTGTAGGTGGAGTGTGTGTATACTATGATTTATGCATGAGTGTGTGTTGTATTAGAGCCTGCTGCCACCTAACGGAAAGTTATAAATGACTCTGGATGGTGTGTGTGTGTGTGTGTGTGTGTGTGTGTGTGTACATATATCTTGTGTGTTTGTGTGTGTGCTTGTTTTGGACACCCTGCATCTCTCTCTTTGTCTCAGTGTCTCACTCTTTCACACAAGAAAAAACAACCAACAACAACGAAACAGAAGCTACGACTGAATCTGAAAACCACAAACTCAATCTTTATTTGCACCTCCACCCCCACCCCCCGTCTACCACCTCCTCTCTCTCTCACACACGTACAGTGACACACTCCTACTGTTTGGGGAGAAATACATATTTATTCTCTTTTGTTGTATTTGTTTGTTTGGTATCTCTGGGGGATTAGAATAAATTGTTTAGTTTAAAGAGTTGGACACAGTGTGTGTTGTGGGGATTTGTCGGTCCTCTCTGCTGCTGTTTGCAGGGAATTGTGCAAATATTAGCAAGAAGCCGAGAGTTGTTTTTTCTTGTGTGGGAGTATACTCTGAATAATAAAGAGTATATGAAGAGCTGTTTTTCATATAATGAGATACAGTATTCTCCAAGAAACACATGTGGAATTCAAATCTGCATGAAGCCACAAAATTATGACAAATTCTGGAAATCATACAGTAAGATTGTCTTCTTATAGATAAAATCCTGTAAAGATGAAGTTCAGGTAGTGATATATGGACTGTAGTATGACTGGGATTAGAAAATACTAAAGTATTAGTAATGCCTTGAATTTGATGAGTGTTTGGGCTGGATATGGTTTAAAAATTGTGATACCAGTACCAGTACCACCCTTAAAGTGATACTGTTACAAACAGAGTGCATCTTTCTGCTCTGAAGTTTTCTTCATGTTCAGTTACATGAGGTGCTTCATCATGTTGGTCATATTCACAGTTTTTCCTGAAATAGTCCTTCCACATTTTATGCTTTTATTTTTATCAGGCACCACAGGCGTGGAATTAAGCCATACTTTCAAACATGTTGGCTGCAAAACTATACAAATAGTCTTTCCCCCTCCCCCTTTAGATCTGGGTGTTAAAAGGATGGGAGGCACGTATTGTTTAACTGGTGAAGTTTTGATACCACATGGTACTGGAGTTATTTCAGTCCATACCTAAAGGTATTAAGTACTGATACTCAGCCCTAATGTGTGTCCAGATATGCTGAATTTATTTACCGTATCGTGCAGAATTACAGATACATGTATACAAAATGGAAAAAGTACTGATTCAACTTCTTTACTCAAGTAAAAGTGTAAAAGTACAGGTTCCAAAAGTATAAAAGTAAAAAGCCGCCCTCTGAAGGATATTTATGCCAGGTGTTTTTTCTCCGCACTTGAGTCTCTGTCTCTGTCTTTTTCATCTTGTCACGTCTTTTATGTTGTTTTCATCTTGTTGTGGCCGTCCTGCGTGTTATGTACTAATAGATATACCAAGGAATGTTCCCTCCATTTAGGTTGACGTCAGCCTTGATGTTGGGAAGGAGGCGCACAATGACGCGAAACAAAAATAATTAATGATGAGCCTGTTTTGAAAATGTAAGGAGTTGAAACTACAGTTGTTTGTATTAACATGTAGGGAGTAAAAGTTGTTAAGTAAAGTGATCAGATCTGATAAATGAAACTGAGACAATAATACAAAAAGCATTCTTTGCTGAAACATTTGTTATTTTTTGTTATTTTTGACTAAATAGCGTTGAATTATCAGTCAAATTCTAATTTCTGATTCATAGTTTCAAAAAGCAGATAATCTGGCAAAAATCTTACATAGAAACCTGAATGAGAAACAGTTTCCCCACTTGTCATGTATTTAAAGGGAAAATTCACCACTTTTCGTGTGGACGTCCGGTCAGTTTGATGGTAAATGTGTCAGCTGAAGCAATAAACTCTTCAGCTCTGCTGTGTTGACTGAGAAACCTGAGTTCTCCTGCTCACAGAGCTGTGCCAGCAGTGCCTACATGTACCAGGATGCATTGCACATGAGCTTCTGACACCCACGGCCATGTTGCAGCGCATCACCACCCTCGCCTTTAGTTATTACTTTACTGTCCGAAACGAAGCATTAAGTGACAGAAATATTCGTCTAGACGCCTCCTGGTTACCCAGAGGAGGAAAGTAGAAATCTGAGCTGAGAGAGTTTGTAGTTCTTCCATAACGCCAACGACATCCAGCATCTGTAATTAAAGACGTCCTGTTGTCCCAGGGACAGAAAATAACACCCGGGACACAAAGATGCCGTTCCTGGGACAACTCTGGGGCAGTAGAGAAACTCATTATGGAATATGCATCATTTTAATTGTTAGGTTTGGAAAAATGTGAGGTGGCACCAACACAAACGCACTTACACACCGTCATGGTGTTGAGAATTAAGTCAGAAAGAAGTTTGCAGTAACAGTAACTCAACCAGAGACTAAAAGAATGATGAAAACTGATTATGACTCAGAGGGTGAGTTCAGTCTGTTATTTATATGTAAATGCAGAGAACAACTAGCAGAACGTCAACTGTGGACCAGAAAGAGTCGATGAAGAGATGAGAGTTACTGAAACAAAGAGTTATCGGACATTGAGGAAAACAGGTCATTTCAGGCCATGACTACATCACAGTGACATCACTGTGACATCACTTTGATATCACTGGATGCAGGAAGAACAACAGACTTTGTAGGGGAAGTCGCACACAAAGGAATTTATCACTTCAACTGACACATTTACCATCAACAGTGACTGGACATCCACATGAAAAGTGGCAAAGTGACCTGCTGCAGGTTACATTTATTCATTTAGAAGACACTCCTATCCAAAGAGACGTACAAATGAGGTAATTCTCTTGAAGCCTTCGAGAATTAGACACAGAACTAATTCCATCCAACTGGAGTGCCATGAGTTTGCAGGAGCATGAAGACGGTGGGATTTTTTGGAGAGAGAAATAGAAAGTGAAGGATGAGGTGAGAGTGAAGGAGTTTATTAGAGGAGTAAATACTCTCCAGTGATTTTTGAAGACAGAGTTTAGTAACTCGTTCTACCACAGAGAGAGCACACAGAGTTTGGATGGAGATTTCCTGCCTCGCACTTGTGACTGCCAATCTACCACAACAATATCGTGGTAAACTGGCAGATCGTAGTGAACTGGAAGGTTTATAATCCCTGAATGAAGGAGTTCATGTACGTAGGTGCTCTGCTTGTGGAGCATTATTGATTTTTCCTCTCACCTGCAGTGCTGTTTATCCACCTAGATACTGTTCTGGCATTTAGTTCGTTCTGGAGAGATCAGCTGTAGAGATGTCTGGCTTCTAGATGTGACTTGGCTTGTGGTGCTGAAAGCACTAAAAAATACACAAGTACAAACTAAACAGCACTGTCACGTCCCAGTTACTCAAGATAATCCACAAACCTTGTTTTGAGCAGTTTCATATAGGACCTATATACCCTCTACCAAACTACATCCACCAGCTGCATGGCCACGCAGAAGGAAGCGTGCATCGACTCACGGATCAGAGGCCCAAGTTCATGACAGTGCAGGATGTAGACATTCATGTTGTCCTCCTCAGCTGGAGATGCACACTTTCTTCTGCACAGTCATAAAATTGGCAGGTTTAGTTCAGTGTGCCTTAATTCAAGCAGCGACACAGATGGATGTGTTTACTGTTAATGCACTCTGTGACAGTATGGACTTTTTCTTATTGACAAAGCAACATACCTCTGCAGGATGGAGGGTTACCACGACTGCCTCAATAATTACATTTTATCTGACTTTATTGAAGGATACTGTCATAAATGTAGCTCCTTTAAGAAACAGGGAAGTGCACGGTGTGTGTGGCGTGCAAGTTAAGGAAAGCAAGCAGCAGACTGATTTGCTGCTCATAGCGGAGAAGAAATGAAACTTTGCTGTGTGGCAGTAAATGTACAGTTCGGGCTACAGTATGTCAGTTAATGAACACTGCAGGTTCTCAACACAAAAAAACTCACATTTTTTGTTTCCCATCTGCTGGAAAAGTGACAAGGTTAGTCCTGAAGTAAGCTGAGCAGAACAGGCCGCTAATGCTAACATTAGCCTTGTACCTTTACAACGTCAGCATCAATGTGTTCATATCCCTTTCAGAAGCCATGAACTGCAGCGTCTCTTTTGGAGACTTGAAATCAATTGTTAGCATGTTGTTAGCTGCACACTGTCAGTCCCAGGATGCTTGGGATGAGTCTGTCAGCCAATCAGAGGCTGTGTTCCTGACTCCCAAACTCAGGTGTATTAATAAATCAATGCGCTGATCTCCACATGAGATTGACCCTTCAAATTAAAACTTGCCAAGATGACGGTAATGAGCTCAGCCCCGCAGTAGGCGTGGTGATGCGGTTCTCGCAGCCCTAACAAAGCGTTCACCGCTAAATTATTGGGGCGGCAGAAGCTCAGTCTGTAAGGACTTGGCTCTGAAACCGAAGGGTCGTTGGTTCACAGTACGGAGTGTGGACCAGCTGGAGAGGTGTCAGTTCACCTCCTCTCTCTGATGCATGTCTATAGGGCCTGTTTGTGCATGTGTGTATTTTGGGCCTGTGTGTGTATAACAGATAACAGAGTATGATTAAGAAAATGTGCCTTCTTCTTCTGAACTTGTTACAGCAACACTTACACATCGAACAGAGTTGTGGTAGTTTTGTTGGCCTGTAGTATTAACCGTTATGTGTGAAAGATCCAGATCTCTTTTACCATCCAGTTCATCCATGATTAATTCAAACACGATGGATTTTATTGAGGTAAGTCATCCCACTATTCTGTGCAGTGCGTCTGTCAAGGACGAGCAACACTCAACAGTCTAAATTGAATTTCTGAAAGAGGAAGAAGTAAAAATCAATCAGTATCACATTCTTGATGCTACAGAACTTCCCTGTATTGACAAATGTTGTGCAAATTGCAGCACAAACCAAAACTTCTCGAAAGATAAATGAGCTGGAAGTTTGTTTTGGTTTAAAATAACAGTACAATAAGTACAGTTGGAACACAAAGCTGCGTTCATCTGTTCTGTTTTCAGATGCGTCATCCTCACCATCCTGTTGTGTTTATGTCAACACTGAAAATCAGAAAATGTCAGTGGATTAAGTGTGTGTGCTGCTCAGTCTGTTCACAGTCACTTATGATTGGAGGAATCTTCTAACACGCCTGAGCCTTAACTGTATTAATGTCAAGCACGGCATTATTGAATAAAAGCATGTCAGCTTAGTCATATTCCCCAGGATAAATACGGGTTAAAGAACAGAGTCGCTGACACCAGCAGACAATATTTTGCTGTTCCCTGAAGCGAAAAAGGCTGAGACACGCTGCTTTAGAGTTTGCTCACTGCCGGTTACTCCGGGGGGAGAAGAGAGGAGGCATGAGGAGAAATCTGAAAGAGTTTTATCTCTTTCAGAAATCCCCCGAGCAGATTGAGCGAGGGCATCGGGGGCAAATCGCTGGTGGAGTTTGTTAACCTTGGAGTCGGGCTGAGCAGGATATGCAGATGAGGTCACAGCGATTTCCAAGGCCGAGATAATAATATTTGGTTGATGTGCTGAACTTTTAACCCTTTAGATCCCAGAGTTGCCCCAGACTTCCCGTTCTGTATTTATATATCAAGGGCCCAGGAACGTCTGTCATTTTAAAATCATCCCGTCAGTAGGGACAACTGACCGGGTCGTGACTTTTCCACTTATAAAGTCAGTTATTTTTCTCATATTAAGTTGCCAAAAAACACAAGCTACTGCCACGTTACTGATGTTTGTTCTTATAACATAGCTGTGTGGAGTGAAGTGGGGGACATTTATCTTTTATTTTGAAAGTCCAGCGTTATCCAGTGAAGGATCAGTTGTGGTCAGACTCTGAATGTTGACTCAGAAAGCAAACTGAGAAATTTTTTGGATCCTCGTTGTTATAAAATTGACTTGAAGTTACTTTCTTTTCTTTCAGGCAGATTCCTTCACAGCTACAACTGGTGTTTTTAGAAATATGCTTAATTAAACTTCATCCAAAAAGTGACAAATTACACAGATTTGGTATCAAATTAAAGAGGAAACTGTGTTTCTTCAAATGAAAAACACTTGTAATTGTCATTTACTTCTCTGTTTTGAAGACAGAGCTGTTAGTTCGGGCTGAGTCTCGCTGACCTGCAGCAACCTTACAGAATTTAAATATATGTTGGGAAGTTCTGTATAAGTTGCTGTAAAAATGATCTCACACCACATTCTTGTAAAGGCAATGAAAGAAAATGTGACGCTCTCAAATTCACATGATAATTTGAGAACTTCAGTGCTACACTGTAAAAAAAAATAATAATTTCAAGGCAACTGACTTCACTGAATAAGACTCAAACTAAAATAAGTTTCTCCGTCCTATAATCTCTTTGAAATAACTTACTTTTCTTTCTTAGGAACTTAAATCTTTGAGTTTTAGAAACCCCCCAATCGTTCACAGTGACCCGTGGACCTGATTTGTCATTATTTGAGTGGCTTGACAATCAAATGGTTGCAACGGAAAATGTTAAATCATTAACCAGTATTAACCTTCACTTTAAAAAAAAGTTTTTAAAACTCAAAGATTTAGGGTTTTTTGTTTTTTTTAAGAAGACATGAATTATCTCAATGAAAGATTACAGGTTGGGAAACTTTCTTTTAGTTTATTTTAAAACGTAAGAGTTTGAGTTTGATTCAAAACTTAAAAAATAGTTCAGACACTTGTCTTGACATTATGAGTTAGAAAGTCAGAACAGATTTAATCTGAAGCTTCGTCTCCAGACCAGCCGGCGTGTCAGAGATCACCGACACCCTCCACTCGTTTCTCTGTAAATTCTCTTCAGTGAAAGACGTCTTTATCAGGGGGACGGTATAAATACACCAACAAGCTTTGGGACGCCCTCGTCTTTCTCAGGCACATTCGTCATGATGGATATTACAGTGAAATAAATAATATTTGTCCAAAAGATAATCTCAAACACAGCGGTGACAGAGATGTAGGTGTAGGGCACTGAGTAGGAACACTCATTACATTCACAGCTTAATACGCTTGATAAAGGAAAAAATGATTAATTGAATAAATAAGAACTCACTCCCACCTCCTTGGCCACATTTATTTTTTGTATTTTTTTTATTTAATATTCTTAATCTGAGTAGGTCCTGGTTTTCACAGGGTCGCTGAAATCACACAAGTCAAAGTCAAATCAATCTCAGGTTTCTCAGGTTCACAGCAGCGTGTTCGCTCCAAAATACATGTAGAAGCTCTAATTTCATCATGTGTGCACAAAAATAGTCTGTTAGAAATAAGAGAACAGAACTAACATTTGTATGTTGGTATGACTGTATTTTGTCAGTCAAATCAGATTTTGCTGTTTTGTACAAAAAGATCAGTGCACCAAACTAAACTCCTTTATCAGCCTTCATCAGTGTGTTTTACCAGTAAGACTCTTCTTAGTCATCTGTGATGTGAAAACATCAAATTCTCTCACAGTCAGAGAGTAAAGCTGAGCGTCTCGTAGTTCAGGTTTGAAATCCGCTGCGCTGCGGTGTCTGACAGCGCGTCACATGCGCTCTGATTCCATCACTCTTCTTCACCTGTGAGATTTATGGTTTGTGGTGTGGTAGCGACTTTGATTATTTTATTATTTGCAATTTATTGAATTTTAGAAAGACATAAACAAGGAGTAATATATACTTTTTACGACTTAAGAAATGACATTACATGTTAGCTAATCAAAAAGGAAAATAAAATATGAGAAGATAAAAATAGAAAAGTGGCTGTAAATAAGGAAGGAAGTAAATGAAAGCTGTTCAGTATGAGATTCAGTCTGTAAAGTTTATTGATCTGTGTATAATGAAACCACATTTCATTTCACTTTCTCTCATCAGTCAACCATCAATGTGCGTCGTCACATGGATGTTTTTTAATAATGTGTACCAGCTGATATAAACATATATTTATGATTCTCTTTGTTTTTTAATCCTGCATTGAAATGTTCTCCCTGTGCATTTTTCCATCTGTTTAATCCTGTCGCTGTAATCCACATGACTGACAACAGAAAAACAAAACATGTTTGACTTGAAGAATCTCAGTTAACTGAAGCTTCTCTGACTGATGATTTGAATCTTCAGCTCTCGTCTGCGGCGTTTCCTCCATCACAGACACAAGAGGCCGTGTGGTTTGTAAGCCTCAGTGTTGGAGGGCTCCTCCTTCACGCTGATGGGTTTGAAAAGACACTTGATGTGGTGGACCCTCCACACGACTGTGCAAACTGAGTGAGGGGGGGCGGGGGAGTCGGACTGGAACTGAACCAGAGCCTCTGTCACAGATACTAAACCATCGCTCTGAAGTCAAAGACTTAAAGTGTTTGTTCTGTTTATGTTTCCAGTGAGAAGTTCATGGTGAGGCTGAACAAGAACGGAGGACCGAAGAATCCAGAGAAGGTGGACCGGCTGTGTGCCCTCTTCACGGTAACACACACACACACACACACACACACACACACACACACACGAACTGTGGCGAGTACACTTGAAGAGCTGTGAGTGTGAATCTAAAAGTTAGGATGTATTGCCCCCTATTGCTCTACTGCAGAATCATCCTGGAGATCATGAGGCTCAACAACCACGAGGCCTCTTCACACAGTCAGTGAAACTGGAGTCTCTCTGGACCAAACTGTGAATCATTTTTTATTGCATTCACAGAAAAATCATTCAGTGACCACATTTTCCAAAATTCATAAACTCTTTTCTCAGTCGTGTTCCTGCAAAACACTGTTTTCAAAACTGTTAAAACACACTGATGGCAACTTTATCACATTTCTATAGAAACCACACAGACACAGTTTTGTACAATGTAAATATTAGTTTTAGCATTTATTTATTCAGTTTTTACCCACCACCTCTGAAGAATCTGCACAATGTACATAAGCTTAATCTATTTTAGAACTATATTTATGTTTTATATTTTTATAATTCTGTACTGTAGAAACCATTCGTAATTTCATTGTACCTTACTATAATGACAATAAAGATCTTTCTGATTCTGATTCTGAAACATATAAATATATAAAATCTGAGCAGAATATTTACTCTGAGATGAAATAATAATTAGTCCAAACACAGCTGAAAGCCTGCAGATATCCTGTTTTCAGTCTGGTTACAAAACAGACCGAAGGAGACGGTGCAGAGCTGCACAGAATGAGTGATCATGTTTCTGGGTGATTATTATTGCTGCCCTGCAGTTTCAGGAATTTGTTTTGTGATTCAACTTTTTTATTTTGTAGAAATGAATTACTATATGCAAGGTCACAGAAAAAGCAAAGGACACTGAAGACATTTTTTAGTGCAGCCAATAAAGTAAAAGTTGTTATTCTTTGATAAAATGTAGATTTATGATTTATTTAAAAAAAATCAAACTTGGAGGATAAAAGTTCATTTCTGTAATACTCCCTGATGTTTTAGAGCAGTGTGTTCTGAATAAATTGCTGCCAGTGTTTTGAAAACTCATTTTCAGACATGCGAGTCTCTCATCCGTGAGTAGATGCACAGTAATAAAGTGCAGAGGAACGTGGAAGTGGAAGTGGAATCTACTTGACTTTTGTTGTTTCACCTCCACGTCCTCTGCCTTCTTTTCTCTGTGGTGTGATTAATTTCATTTATCAGAGCCAGAAAACATCAGCGCTGTATTTGAACTGTGCTTTTTCTTTCACACGTCGACAAATTCATAACAAGCAGATTATAGATTTATACAGATAAAAGCAGCAAAGCCAATCAATGAAGATCAAGAAAAGTTCTCCAATAAAAGTAAGAAGAGATTTAAAAGAAGTCATTGATTCTGTTGACCTGATTTCCTCAGGCAGTTCGTTCTGTAGCTTCGGGGTTCTGACGGCAGAACGCTCTGTCACCTCCAGTGTTCAGCTTCACCTCGGGAACAGATAAAAGTCCTCTGCCCGAGGATCTCAGGAAACACACTGGCTCGTAAGCAACAAAAGCTGAGCTCAGACTACAGGAGGTTCAGGCGGATTTACCTCAGATTCAGAGGATCCAGTTTTACACCTCCTGAACTGGTCCACGGCTCATCAGGGCCGCGTTAAAATCTGGATGATCACATCAGTACTTTACAGCGGGACCACGACAGCCAGTAAGTGTACATCGTATGTCTCCAGTCTGAACGGTGGAGAGGACGTCATGTAGTTTCAGGACAACAAGCGATGCCTCCTGAGAGGAGATCGTGTTGCTCAGGCCTGACGGTGACACCGCATGTTGTTTGACATGGACTCAACTCTTCAAATACTCTGTTTTATGTGATTTTGCTGCTCTGTCCTGGACACGTCACATCTCCCGGAGGTTTCTTCCATTTTTTTCCCTGTCTGTGGGACAGGAAGTGTTGCACAGCGTACAGATTGTAAACCTCCCGAGGCAGATTGTGATTTGTGATGTTGGGCTGTACAAATAAAACTTGACTTGACTCACTACAAGGAGACGAAAGCAGCTGATGGTGTTGCAAAGGACGGTAAACTTTCTGGCCCTTGAGGCTAACGTTAGCTAGCATACTACTGTTGACAGGTATTAAAACTGACAGTTAAAATCTCACCTTGAGTTCTCGCTGAAAAATAGACAAGATGTGTTGATTGGTTAGAATTTTAAAACCTGCAGAAGAGGTCAGACATATAACGTGAAGACCATGAAGAGCCTCGAAACTCAACAGTAAGAACTTAAAATCGATTCTGTATGAGTGATTCATACTTTCATACATTCAAGTCAGTATTATTAATGAAAACAGCATCTTGCATCTGTCAAGGCAAAGCAGAAATGTGAAGAGACAACAGCTCTATAAGAATCCGTCAGGATGCCGTCGTGCTTCAGGGGTGAAGATGTCGACCATGAACCCTGTCAGCTCTCTGCTGCGTCTAATAAAGGCATAAAAGACCCCAAAAATAACAAGAATTTAAAAAACATGACATGTCTTTGTCTGGATTTTTAAAAATAACCGAGAACGGTGTGACGACCCTGACCCTGAGATCAGGTCATCTCAGTCACACTTTGGGTAAATATTTCAAAAGTAATGAAATCCAGAGTAAGAAAACATCAGTTCTGAATCTATCTGTGGTTTTTTTTTTTATTTCTCTTGGACTCTGCAGGACCTGAGCAACAAAGACATGAAGAGAGATCTGTACATCATCTCCCAGGTCATCAGAACAGGTAAGACGCTTGACTTCACTTGATTGTTTGGACTGTCTGAGATCATTTCTTGAGTATTTATTCTACATCAGACTGTGATCAATAATGCATAAAAGAAGGAAACTTGTTAAAGTTGAATATTCTCACAGTAACCAACATTTTCAACCTCAGTTTATGTCAGAAACTCATTCACACAATAAATAATTTCAGCTTTTTAAATCTGCTCGTCTCGTTATCGTCCAGCTCAGAAACAACAGTGTGCTGCTGAATGAATGTGATTCTTGTCAATGTCAAGTATTTCTCTCCATATAATTTCCACTCACACACACACACACACACACACACACACACACACACACACTTCCTGTTACAGGACGTATGCTGTTGAATGACAGTAAGAAGGGTCCTCCACATGTCCAGTACCGCCGACCGTACGGCTGTGCTGTCCTGGCCATGAGCGACGTGCTGCAGACCATCTCAGAACTGAAGGAGGAGAAAGACTTCGTCCTGAAAGTTTACACGTAAGTGGCTGCACAAAAACACACATACAAATACACAAAGGAGAAATCTGTATTTTATTTACTCTAATGAATACTCAGAAATTTCCATTCAAGGCCAGAATAACTGTTTTATAACTGTGTTTTTTATGTCCATTTTTACATTAATCAGAGTTCAAGTTAATGCAGAATTTTCCCCTGAATTATTAAGTGTTTGTTTATGAGTCTTGAAGGAATTATTAATAATCTTTTAGGAGGAGTAGATGTTTCTAACTGTTAAATTGAGTAAAATGTTAATGGAGTTTGGCAGCAGGGAGACAGGCAGTCCCTGAACTCATCGTCCCGAGTGTATTTCCAGAGCTGTGGGTTTTTGTTTTCAGGATAACGGGCTGAACTTTACATTGACAGACAGCTGACAGAGTTGAGTTGACTTGTTAACTGTCAGATACAAAACACAGTCTTACAGGGGCTCTGGCCCCGTTGTCCCCTGCTGGAACAGGACGTGTTCAAGATGAGCGTGATAGAAAGAGTCAGAGACGGAGAATAAAGTGGGTGACATACGATATATTTTCATCAGATTTTTCTTATCTTTCTTCTCCGCTGACCTTTCTCTTTCTCGCCTCCCTTCGTCTCTTCATTCTTTAATTCCTGAAACTTTTCACCCTCTGATTTTCTCTCTGACATTTCATTATTATGTAAAGGACAGAATGAGAGTTCTCATGAGCTACAGACAGTCACTTCACTGTTTTGTCCGTTGTCTCTGCAGTCTTATAATGCCATCAGCACACACACACACACGCACACACACACACACACACACGCACGCACGCACGCACGCACGCACGCACGCACGCACGCACGCACACGCACACACACACACACACACACACACACACACACACACACACACACACACAGCTGATGGCAGACATTAGGGAATCCCCCTCGGCTGAAACTTCTGAAGACTTGCCTGCAGGAGCCCCGCAGTTCTCACAGTCACAACATGATGTAACCGTGTGTGTGTGTGTGTGTGTGTGTGTGTGTGCGTGCGTGCGTGCGTGCGTGCGTGCGTGCGTGCGTGCGTGCGTGCGTGCGTGCGTGCGTGCGTGTGTTTGAGGGCTCACGCCAACCTTAGCTGAACTCCTGAGGATGGTTTGTGGTTCATAGGTGCACCCTGGGCCTCCTGCTTCTCAAGCTTCTTGTGATGCTGATGTGACTGAACACTGTTACTGACACCATGAGACGACAGTTCAGTCAGTAACAAAAATATTAACAACCACAGCGATCAGCCAGCAGCTCTACTTATCATCTGTGTTTCCTCCGGTCCTCCTGTTTGACTCCAGCAGGAGTCACAGGCTGTTTTAGCTGCTTCTTCTAACTTCTTCTAACTGAAGGGTGGACCACCTCTGTGTTATTGGCTAATTTATATAATATGAAAATTCAGCATTTACTGACGTCACCTGTTGCTGCCTGTTCACTTGGAAAGTTCTTTTCTCTCATCATTCTTGTCTATTATCAAAGAAATTGAGCCAAGAGAGTAAAATGTGCACAGATTAATTGCATAATCTGCATCTGAGAGTTTTATGTTCATTCCTGTGCCAAAATAAATGGGATCATTTGTCGCAATTGTTGTTTTTTTTTTATTTTTGTTCCATCTTGGTATAATATTTAAATCTTCTGCTTGTCAAATCATGATTTGGTGAGTTGTGTTCACTGTGTGTGCAGTGCATGTTCTCCTGTCTTTCCCACCTTTGTCTCAAAAGCCTCCAGGGAAAAATCTGTATATAACTTTTTGCTTTATGCACTTTTTGCATTTTTTTTGTGCACTATTTCAGAACATTTACTGAGTAAACAGACAAAACAGTTGAATTTTAAAGTCTCTACCACATCTTTTATTTCTGTTCTTGTGGTTAAAAACATGAACCACAAAAAAAAAAATCTTGTTAATAAGACCTCACATTGTTTGTTGTTCTCCAGGTGTAACAATGAGAACGAATGGTACCAGATCCACGAGAACATCATCCGCAAGTCCAGCACCAAATACACAGCTCCCAGCACCAACTACGGTAGGACAGAAGGCGTGTCTGTGATTTTGACAGGAGCAATAAAAAGTACTTGTCTCTGCTGCTGACAGGCTCAGATTGTTATTCTTTTTAGTTTTTGTTAAAGAGAATGATCCTTTTTGTTCAACCAGAAACAGCTGTTAAATCGCTCTCACCAAACCCACCGGACTCCATTTACAGAAACAGTAATTTTATCATCATTCTTCATCAACACACGTCATTCAAACCTGAAAACAAAATAAAACTCACCAAAGATCGACACGGCTGGTCTTTCCACCGTTCCAACAATCATCAACTTTGGTCGAAATAATTCAACGAGTTAGATGTGAAAATATCGTGGAGCGAGAGGTCAAAGCAGGATTTAACCATTAGACCAGAGCTGGTGATTTTTGGAACAGTGGAAAGTCAGTTTTGATGAGTTTTTGTGATGATAAAATCTCTGTTTGTGTAAATAGAGGCTGGTGCCTTTGAGGACAACAAAATAACGTCTGTTTCTGGTTAAAAAATGGGTTTTACTCTGAAAGCTCTCTCTCTGTAGGGAAACTTTCCATAATCATGTCAGACACTTAGAATAACAATTTGAGTCTGTCAGTGGCAAAAACAAGCACTTTTAGTTTGACAGGCGCAATTGTCCAGAAGGATTACATTGCAGCGTGTTTTGCAGTCTCCCTCTGGACCAATTTTAAAAATTGTTTTCCTCATTACTCACTTAGACACAAAAATATGGGGAACGGGTTGAAAAATACCAAAGTTACAAGCTGTCTAAATGCTATCAAGTGTTTTCTCTGTGGTGAAATAACATTAATAATCAAGTAACTACCCTCCATCCTGTCTGTTTGCATCTCTTTCCTTCCATATTGAAAAGTCACGTTGTTACGTCTGTAAAAGCACAAAAAGCAACAGTTTTATAGACACTAATCAACTTAGTGAGACACGTGAAGTCAGAGCTCATAAAGCGAGTCACAGAACAAACAGACAAACCTCCCAGCAGGGACGTGTCCAGTCCGGAGAGCAGCACACGCTCTGACTGACACACGCATGTCATCTCCTGACATCAGCCAGAAAATCATCTTAATTGGTGTCACTGCAGGGAACCTCGGCCTCCTGCGCCCTCGCATTACACTCAGTGAACTCCTGTGGAAGTCCCCAAAAATTTAACTCGTGAAAATACAGCTGCAGTTTCTGGTCTTCGTGAGACGAGGTTGGAGTCGATGTGTTTTCAGGTTCAGGTTACTTTATTTGCAAGGACTTAAGAATTAAGAAATATCAGGTTAACATAAATGCTTCTGTAGAATCTGTGCAGTGTTGCTAAGACGTGTTCATCTGAATGATGGCTTCATCTACAAAACCATTTTAACACCTCCTCGTTCTGCACCGCTGGACTAAAAACCTCCGTCCAGAAGGATGAAGCTAAATTCGCTGTGCAGAGGGAAAGGGATCCTCATTTAACATCGAGCTGGTTATCCGCTGTAACTGTCTGGGTTAAACTGCGGCTATTAGACCATTTCACAGTCTGATTCAGAGTTTCTGTTCTATAAAGAGAAAGTTTTTCCAAAGGTTTCACCAAAGAAAAAGATTTTTAGAAAATAGTGCACTTTCAAATTTGGTCATTCTCACTTCAGCTGTGCAGCAGTTTATTTCAGAAGTTTCTGACTGAACCTTAACCCTTCAACAGACGGAGTCTGATCACCTCGTAGTCTCAGTCTGCAGATGTATACAAGAGGCAGCTCTTCTCTTTTCACAAGCTCTTAGCTTTTATACTCTACTAAATACACAAAATAAACACACAAAATATCATGAAAGAAAATACTCTTATGCATGTTGTCTGTAAGAAACCGTACATCTTCTGAATTCAACTTTCTCTGTTATCAAACTAAGACCAGCTTCTCTGTAAAACACATTTCAAAGTCAGCAGAAGCAAAATGAAATTCACCAAAAAGTCTTTTTTAGACTCTTCAATGATCACCAGCTCTGGTCTGGTTGAGATAAATCCATGTTACCTGTGAAAATATCGTGGCTCCCCGCTGCCTCCCTCTCACGTTTCACGTCTCTCCTGTCCTCACCCGCCGTCTTCATCGCTCCCAGAGTCAGGTGTATCAGCTCGGTCCAATATTCCCTGTCATCCAGACGTCCTCTGTCAGTTGTGTTGGTCCCAGTTCAACCAACTGGAATCATAACTGGGCCTTAACAGCAGTTAGCAGGTTAACTACAGCCAAAGAGAGATACAGCAGAGAGTTAGAGGTTACTCTGATGACACACCACCCCGTCTTTGTGTAACCATCTGTTTCTATAGCAACATCCTTATTAAGAAACCTATGTCACATCATGAGGGCAAAAGTTTTTAGGAAAAATAGCATTTTGATGCCAGAACATACAAACTTTGACTGAAATGAAGCTACAGAATGAATAACTGACCTGCACTTTAAGTGTTTCGCTCTGGTGATGGAAAATAAAAAATGCTGTTCTTTGCTCAGATACTCGCTCTGCCTTCAGTTTAAGAGTGCAGGTCAAAGTTTCAAAGCATCACAGTCATCGTCACTTTAAAGTTTGCTGATATAACGTGAACACAGTTAAAGTCAGAATAGATTTTTTTCTTTTTTGAGTTATACATTATATAATATTTGCTTTATTGGGATCTCGTCACTCTACCTAAAACTGCTTCTGACAAGCTTTTCTTTCATTTCTGTCATTCCTTCTTTTTTGCCTTTCACCTCTTCCTCTTCACTCCTCTCCTTGTTCTCACTTTTATCCTTACCTCTTCTACCTTCTCGTTTTGTTTTTGTTTCTATCTGTCCTCTGTTTCTGTCCCTCCTCTTCCTCTTCCTCCCCTCTTTCTCTGTTCCTCCCTCCGTCCCTGCAGGTCTGATCATCTCTCTGCAGCTGCTGCGGGGCGACATGGAGCAGGTCCGCAGGGAGAACCCGCTCATTTTCAGCAGGGGCGTGGCGATCACTCGCAAACTGGGCTTCCCTGATGTCATCATGCCAGGTGAGTCAGTATTTATGTTTTTTTTTAGTTTGTGTTTGATGTAAAATTTGTTTCCTATGTAGAACTGAAGTTCAGTTTCCTGGTCAGATTAATGTCCGTGTTTCCAAATGGCTGCAACCTGATTAAGATCTGCCAGAGAGATGGATGTGTGTGTGTGTGTGTGTGTGTGTGTGTGTGTGTGTGTGTGTGTGTGTGTGTGTGTGTGTGTGTGTGTGTGTGTGTGTGTGTGTGTGTGGATGCTGCAGCGTCTGGGGAATGAGACCATACATCACACTGAAACACTGACTGGATGCAGAGCATCAGTTTTAGTGTCTGTGTCCACTGAACATGGATGTTGTCAGTTAACAGAGCTGCACCTCCTCTGTTCAGCTGTTACAGACAAACAGCTGCTTGTTTTTCTGATACACATCTAGAAAAGGTCAAAAGGTTACGAGGCGGCGTCAGCCTGCTTCAGTTTGTCAATTATTATTTTAATAGAAGCCTAAATAGAAGTTTTTCCAGTTTATTTTACTTGTTTATTGAATAAAAAATTGCAAAAAATGCTGCAGACTGATGCTGCTGAAGGATATAAACAGAGCATCACATGAATAGATGTCTGGGATTTTCAACAATCTTACACAAGCGTCTCCTTTTGAATTCATTTTAATATCACTGCATGCAGCCTCAGACAGAAACATCTCAGGTATAATGCTCCAAAAGTTGACAGATCATCTTAATTATACATTATGTTTGTCATGAGAGGGTTTCTTAAAGATCCATTACTTGATTTTCCTGTAGTGCTTCATAGTGTTCAAAATATCCTCCCAGCTAACTGTCGATGTTTCACTGCTGAGACGTTTCTGTCCTGCAGACACGTGTTTGTTTTACCACATTTTACTTTTTAACAGTATTGAAAGTAACAAGTAAAAAAGTAACACATTACTGTAATTCCATTACTTTTGTCAGTAATTAGATGTGTCAATTATTATTATTATTTTTTTTAAATAATGGCACAATTACAATTCAATTTAAACATATAAGAGATAAATTTTCGTAACAACCAAAGATATGAACATTAACCTCAAACTGTCGTCTAAAACAAGAAAACACCAACACACACACACACACACACACACACACACACACACACACACACACTACATGTCTTCCACACCTCTCACATACATTAACCATGCAGGTCACACACACACACTCACACACACACTCACGTCTTCCCCCGGGCAGTGATGGAGTGAGTGTTTAACTCCCATCTTGATGCATTAAGGGTGACATCTCGTCTGTAAGGACAAGCTGACATGATAAATGACTGCACACATGTTAACACAGGTCATTAGTCTTCTGTATGTCAGAGGTGTTTAGCTTTAAAAAATGTGTGTGAGACACTGTGTGTGGTTTTATCTGTGTTTGTGGACATGTATGTGTCTTCATACGGAGAGTGTACAGATCTTTGTCGCTGCATATTTCTGCTTCTGGAATTTCTGGATGTTTTTTTTAATCTTTTAGGAATCGATGCATGTGTTTGTCAGGCTTGTATTCCCATTTCAGCATCATTTGGAGCAAACTTTAAGTTTTTTTTGTATGTTTGTGTGTCCATCTGTGTCCCAGGTGACATCCGTAACGACCTGTACCTGACGCTGGAGAAAGGAGACTTTGAGAGAGGAGGGAAGAGCGTCCAGAAGAACATTGAAGTCACTGTCTATGTGCTCTACGCCGACGGGGAGATTCTCAAGGTAGAGAAGCAGTGCTGATATACACCTCTCATTATAAAGCTTCACCATGGTGCTTTTTGTTTCTTTCCCTACAGTTATCTTTTCTCGTGGTCAATTCTCAAAATAGCGCAAAGCCACACGATGCAAAAAATGGGGAAGCAAATGCAGGGAGTGATCAGTGAAAAGAAAGCAGCACGTTTATGCTGCGTTCAAGGCCACATCAGGGGTCAGAATTACCCAGCTGAGATTTCCAACTTCTGACCTCACGGTGCTCCAGGTGCACAAAACCAAAAGTAAACAAAAAAACATGGCTGCCTCCGACAAATGAATGAATCTGTACACACAACTGAACCCTCAGCACTGCAGCCTCCTTACATATTTGCAATAAACAACAGAAAAGGTAAAACGATTGAGGTAACAGATGACACTGTACACTTTATTTCACAGTTGGTGCGTAACTGTCAACGTTTCAACGACGAATATTTGTCACAAACCGATCCATAAGTTTTGTATGTTTTTCTGACAGAGGCCCAGGTCAGGGTGCATTGCACCTTCAGTTAAACTTCCTGCACACTCAGTTGAAATTTGAATATTAAATGCCAGGAACAAGGTGGTTGGTTTGGCTCACAGACTGTGTGTCTCAGACTGTGCAAACATCTGAAACAGCTGTGATCATCATAGTGAAATGAGATATGAGATTCCTCCAAATCCAACCAAACTAGTTGTATGAATTTCTAATGACTAAATTCACACAACCAGGGCACTTTTTCTCATATTTAACTAAACTCTGTGGCGTTGATAACATTTTCTCCCACTAAAACAGGAAACACTTGGGTAAACTAAACAACAAAGTCATTTATTTAGAGCAAAATGTTCCAATAAAACAGTGAGTGGTAGAGAGTGGATGAATGAAAATGCTCAGCCTGGGTGCTGTAAAAGCAAAATAAGGAGACAAAAACACAACACAGGTGTTTATAGGTGGAGGAGATCTGCCTCTGACTGGCTGCTGCTCTGGCTGGGACACACTGGACACAGGTGTGTCCCATGCTGCTGATTAACCTCCCAACAGGTCTGCAGCTCAAGACAGGCAGCACAGCAACAGCAGAGTGAACCAATCAGAAGGTCCGTCACAGCAGTACAGGATGATATGAACGTGCAGCAGTCAGAGACAGTCACTGCAGGCGTGAAACTGACTGCGCATCATGTCCTGCAGTTTTCTGTGAGGCTGCATGTTGGCATCTCATGTGTCTCTGTCTCCCCCTGCAGGACTGCATCAGTCTGGGTTCAGGTGAGCCCAACATGCCCGAGCACCGCTCCTTCGTCCTCTACCACAACAACAGCCCTCGATGGAGCGAAGTGATCAAACTGCCGATTCCCATCGACCGTTTCAGAGGGTCTCACCTGCGCTTCGAGTTCAGACACTGCTCCAGTGAGTCACACACCCTCACTAGTTGTTGTAGTCGTGGTAATGGTGGAGATTAATAATAAGTTTTCATATATATGTGTGGCCCATGCATTATTTATGTCAGTAAAGATGAGCTGATACGACAGTTGAGATTTTCATCATGTCATGTCCATATTTCACGCCTTATTTTACCCACCAAAGAGAAAGAGAGTTCAGTCAAAACTTCTCTAACTGTGAGTCTTTCTCCTGACTCTTCTTCGTTTCCACTCGCTCTGCAGCGAAGGACAAAGGAGAGAAGAAGCTGTTTGGTTTTGCCTTCACTCCTCTGATGAGGGAGGATGGAACCACTCTGTCAGACGAGAGTCATGAGCTCTACGTTTACAAGGTCAGACATGATTGTTGTGTCACACTTCACTCACTTCCTGTTTTACTTTAGTCCTGGCAGAGCATAGATGGATATTTCAGGTTTACAGGTTTGTTGATTTTAGAAAAAAAGAGGTGGTGCTGCAACTATAATAACCAAAAAATATAACACCAATGTCTGAATAAAAATCTCTCCTGCATCTTTTTAACTTACCAACATACTAAGAAAAGTTACATTTGACTTGTTTTAACTGATTTCAAGCTCCTTGTAGTAGATTTAAGGAGTTTTACATATGAATGAAAGTCAGTTACATTCAAGCTCCTGATAAATGAGCTCACATAAAGCAGATTCAACTTTTCTCTCTGTATTTCGCAGAGTTTCTAAATCTGGTGTCTGTAGTGACTTTTTTGCACCAGACATGAAACATTTTACATCAACCAGCAATGACTGGTTTGCCAGAGCTGAAGGGGGAGCAGAGTGGGCTTCAGCACAGCAGAGCCTGTGATAAAAACTGTAGGTGTGCGTCACAATAAGCACATATAGACAATGTAAAGAAAACATGAACCCACCAAAAACGTGCAACTGTCCCATTACCAGTTTATTTTATTTGTGAAGGTGCTGATGTTACTTGACAGACAGACATATTTGACAGTACGCTTCGCCGTTCTTTGGCCCTCTTTGTCTTCCTCGTCTCGGCCTCAGTGTGACGAGAACACGACCTTCAGTAACCACGCCCTCTACCTGGGCCTGCCCTGCTGTAAAGAAGACTTCAACAGCTGTCCCAGCATCCCCTCCAGCCTCATCTTCCAGCGCAGCACCAAGGAGACGTTCTGGATCTCCACACAGCTCTCCTCCACAAAGCTCACGCAGAACGGTACGCAGCCGATCCAACATTATTTTACCCGTTTCCATAAGTCTAATCTCCAGAGATAGCGAGTGTGCGAGGACTTAAAGCCCTGTGTTTATTCAGGCGTGGGACGTTCTGCATGCAGAACGCTCATGGATAATGTAAATACATGCTTAAATATGCATCTTAGTGGAAATTACTGTGAGGCTACAATACGTTTACATTTCAACCCCTTGTGATGAAGAAAAGGAAACCCTACATGTTTCTGATTGTATAGTTAAGCCTTTGCCTCCATTTATTCATCCACCTTTTTGTTTTTGGATTCTGGTTCCTGATTAATGAACCACAGGAGGCCTGGTCAGAGCTTTCCTGCTGTTTTTTTTGACATTGCTGTTGTCTTCCAGTGGACCTTCTGGCTCTGCTGAAGTGGAAGGCTCATCCGGACCGGGTCATGGACATTCTGGGCCGGCTACGACACGTCAGCGGAGAGGAGATAGTGAAGGTGAGGAGGACAAAACTACAACATTTAAACAACACGTGTGAAATATTTCATCTGCAGTCAGAATCAGACGTACATTATTCATCCCGTGGGGGAAATTGGGTCATGTTACAGTTCATGAAGTGTGCATGCATGCATGTGTGTGTGTGTGTGTCTGCGTGTGTGTTGTGGAAACTTGTTGTGGCAGCCATGTTAAGATATTAGAGCCGCCATACATTCTGCATGAGCTGCACGGCTCACATGCTTCAGAGATTCTTATTTTTTCTGCAGCTCTCAGCAAAGACAGACAATGAAAATGATCTGTTGATGGTCATATTGACATCAGAGTAGCAACGTGACGCCTTTCACGACAGTTTCGATGTCCACATCTGTAGAATATGAAAAAAATCAGTAGAAAAATCACTTTCTCTGCCAACGTGACTGCGTTCTCTTCACTCGTCTTCTTCTGTAAACAGCTAAAGTATTTAAATGTGACAACAGAACAGTTGTAACTGACTCTGTGTGTGTGTGTGTGTGTGTGTGTGTGTGTGTGTGTGTGTGTGTGTGTGTGTGTGTGTGTGACAGTTTCTCCAAGACATTCTGGACACATTATTTTCCATCCTGGACGACAACACTGACAAATATGGACCACTGGTGTTCCAGTCACTGGTAAGTTTGTCTGTGCAGAAACATCTGGAAAGAATTTAATTTGACATCACTTCACATATTCACTCATCTTTTATGAGAGAAAAAGTGAAACTGAGTAAATATAGTCTACAAAGAACAATGTAATTTATCCACTCGATGTATGTATATTCTTCCAATATTTATTTCTTTGCACTATTTATATATTCTTCACACTTAACTTCAGAAATACTTGACTTGTATGTAGTTTTTGTGTACACTTGACCAATAAAGTCAGCAAATTTAATATACATATAATTATTTTAACATCTCTTTCTCTTTTTCAGGTGTTTATCATAAACCTACTCAGGGACAGTAAATATTACCACTTCAGGCCCGTGATGGACACGTACATCCAGAAGCACTTTGCCGGCGCGTTGGCTTACAAGTGAGTGTTTTAGTCTGAAACCCCGACTGTAACCTCACAGGTTCTCTGTTCTACACACAGACAGAACAGGTTCTAATGCACTCTGTTGTTGATGTGCAGTGTGCAGATATAAGCTGTGGTGTACAAACATTTCCCTTCATTCTCTCATCCACATCTACGTGCACGTAAATCGAAGTAAATTGTGTTTAATGTTGTGTTTCAGAGAGCTGATCCGCTGTCTGAAGTGGTACATGGACCGTTCTGCAGAGGTGGTCCGACAGGATCACATACAGGAAGCGATGAGGGTAAGAACCACCGCGTCTCTCCAAATCCACCAGACTCCTTGAGTAAAGTCGGTAATTTTGCAAAGAAACTAATCTCAGTCATTTAGCTTGTTTATTGTGTGACTGCGGTGTTTTAAAAGGTTCGTCCAGATTCACTGAAGTCAAACAATAACAGACTAACTAACTGATCAAAGCAGCCAAATTGTTTTTGTTGCAAAAGGAGTGTGGTTGGTTTGGACAGAGCGATATTTAGTTTATATATCAGCAGTTTTCTGTTAGAAAAGTTTGTCTGATGGTGAGGCAAGTTTATTTATGTAGCATCATTCATACACAAGGCAGTTCAGAAGAATACATAACAAATAAGACATTAAGAAAATATTAAAATTTCATTTAAAAAGTACAAAAACAAAATGCAAAAGCAAGAATATAAATAGTTTAAATATTTAAGAAATTTAAGCATTTAAGAGATAATAAAAACAAAAAACTAAAGCAAATATAAAAACAGTAGTTACAATTCAATTTAACAAGAAGTTATGGATCTGCTTCACTGGAAAACTGCAGAAAAAAAAACATTTCAATCAGCTGATAGTTTCAGCCGACCTCAGGTTTTCAGGAAGTTTGATCCACAGGTGGGAATGTAGAAACTAAATTAGAGCAGTAAAAATATTATAAATATAACAGACGGCCGGTAACATTACGGTCGTTCATATATTTGTCTTATGCTTTTTATGCTGTTTTTGTTTTCTTGATATGTTCAAGTTTGGCAAATATGGAGCTTCCTGTTTGACTTTTTATGGTTTATTTTGTTAATAAAAGGAGACATTTGTTCTGTATCTCTAACTTTCAAACATTAAACGTCTGATCTTCACTTGTTGAACAAAACTCTGGTTTCCACTGCAGATGTTTTCTTTATTCCCCTCATCTTCACAAACTAGAAGACGCTGAAGTTTATCTGTTGTTCTGCCGCTGATAATCTCTATTTACCATTATTATTATTATTATTATTATTACCATTTTTTTCTAATTCCTCCTACTGAATTTCCTTCAGTCCTCCATTAAGAAGCTGACTGCATGTGTTCAGCTCTGCGTCAGTGATGCACCGTCTCGTCCCACATTCAGCAGACAACTGCAGCTCAGCACATTAAAATATTCATCACACTCAAACAGCCGTCTCAAACGGGTCACACTGTCGCGTGAAAGTGGACGGTGTGAATTATTGAGGATCGTTTTGACACACGCTGCAGCCGTGTGAGTTTTTATTCATTTACAAGCCTGTGAGCGTCCATGAACAGAGTCTCAGTCTGTATCTGTCGGTCTCCATCAGCACAAACTGTGAACTCATTCACCCTTTTAGGAAGTAAAGGGCCGCGTCATTTTTTCTACCATGCAGAAATAACAGACCTTAGAATGCTGTGACTGTCCAATCAGAATCGAGTATCTAACGAATCTGTGTAATGAATGTAAATAAAATGTCTATATGATGTATTATATTGTTTGCATGTCCCCCCTCAGGCTCTGGAGTATCTGTTTAAGTTTATCGTCCAGTCTCGGATCCTTTACTCTCGGGCCACGTGTGGGATGGAGGAGGAGCAGTTTCGCACCAGCATCCAGGAGCTCTTTCAGTCGATCCGCTTCGTCCTCAGCCTGGACAGCCGCAACTCGGAGACCCTCATCTTCACACAGGTGAGACAACACACACACACACACACACACACACACACACACACACACACACACACACACACACACACAGACAGAACAGTGTTTGTACAGATTCTTCAAAACATTTGGTTTTTAATATTTTCCTTTTTTTATGATTAAATGTTAAAATGATTGATTGTTGATGTCCCTTTCCTGTTGAAGTATTCTTCTTTTTTAACAGCTGAAAAGTAGCTGCACCTTGTAGTTTTTGTAGTTTAGATGAAACTTTTATAACAGCTAATCCTGTGATTCTTTTATATTTTCTTATAGTTTAGAAATGTTTCTTCCTCCGTCTCCTCTTAGCTGCTTTAATCTGACTCTTATTTCCTTTATGCGCCTCTTCCTACTTGTACCTCGGACCTTTCCTTGCTCCCTTCCCCTATCTTCTTTTTCAATCTCCCACAATTCTTTGCTCCATCCTTTGGGTCCCTCTCATTCCTCCTGGGCCTCCTCCCTCCACATCGGTACACCTCAGGGCTCCCAGCCTTGTCCGGGCCCAAATCAAGCCCCAGGCCCCGGCGTTGGGCCCACAGCTTCCTTAGCGATAGCCCCTGCCCCGGGCCAAGCCCCGCCCCCTGCCCCAGGACAGGTTCCTGGCGGCGGGCAAGCCAACTGCACTCAGGCCTGGAGCTCCAACGCTCTGCGGCCGTCTCCGCTGTCAGTAAGTAGACGTCTGGATGAAAAACTCCCCGCTCCCTGTGTGAAGCCCAGAGTCCTAATTCACCCGTTCAGTCGTTTGTGAGCCTAACCTCACACACACACACACACACACACACACACACACACACACACACACACACACACACACACTGCTGTGATCCTCTGCACCATGTTTTCACACACAAGCACACACCCCTCACATTTCCCGCACCATAAACCCAATGCAAATCGTGGTCCTCTAACTGGAAACTCCCACCTGATTCAGTCATTTCCTCTTCACATCTACCTCGTGGTTTCTGTTACAGTCGAAGTCACAACTCTGCTGCTAAATAAGTAACTCTGTCCTCCTCTCTCTCTCTGTGAAGCAGGAAGTGACTAAAACCTTCAACTGTACTTGATCACTAAAATAACTAAATCTAATTCCTGTGCTGTGTGTCAGTCACACACCGTAATGAAACGTAGAAAATTTGTGATGAGCATTTTTCATTTTTACACATCAATTTATCAAGAAAATAACCAGCAGATTATTTGATAATGAAAATAATTGTTAGTTTTAAGTGGTACTCTAATCCAACATGGCAGTATTGTCAGCAGAAAGTCAACAAGTAAAAGATCCAGTGAGTTTTATATCCTGGAAAAGTGTAGAATTTGATTTTAGTTGTTTCCAGGTCTGGATAAGTCTTATAACTGTAAATGCAGACATACACAGCTGAATTAGTTTGAAAGAAAATGTGGCAATATCATAGATTAAACATGCAATCACAAATATTAAACTTCTCTGAACATATATGCAGAAAAGTTATCAGAACAGTAAACGTCTTTTCTTCATAAAGAAACCAAACTGTGTTTATCATAATTTCTATAGACTCTGAATAAACAAGCTGCACAATTACTGTGAAAATGAAATGATTAAACTTTTTTCAGCTCATTTTTTGATCTTATTTATTCAAGAAACCAAAAAGTTTGTATTCAGTATGTTAAGGTAGCAACAGTTAATTTACTTTGGCTGCACTTGAGAACTGGTTTAGTTTGAGCGACAGAACTGAGCTAAAGTTTACTGGCAGCTATTTGATAACCTGACAGACCTGACCGAGCACACGGAGTCAGAATGTAAGATGTCAGATATGTTCTGAAAAAAACTCTACAGGGAAGTTTGGAAATTTTAATCTTTAAAAGTTTGTAATTTTGAAATGAAAATGTGCAGGACGTCTGGTTTAATGGCTGCAGAGGAGCCAAACTGACGGAAATGAGGACAACAAGGAATATTTGTTCATGGAGTGAACTTTTTTTAAAAACTTGCATCAATTCTGTGGTGAAGATGAAAACTGTGAGATTAATCAGCTGAGATGATGGATGAAGCTTGTTTGTCGTTGACAGACACATACAGTGTTCAGTCAGAACCATCATTTTTCTGCTGTAAACACTGAACTACTGTAAACAGAGAAGTGGATTTTGTTTGTTACTGAGCTATAAAATCTCTTCATCTTATCACATTCGTCCTCATCGTGTCACTAAAACCAGCCAGCAGCTGCTGGACGTCCTCGTCTCTTATCAGATGTGTTGCTGTGCTGTGAGTTTTAAATTGTGTTGAACTGGTTACAGATTAATACACTTTTCCCTGCCAATCTGTCTGCTTTCCTGTTTTCACTTTTCTTTCTTTGTTTTCCAAGATTTGCCGTTTTTCTTAATGATTTCTTATCTGCTAATGATTTCCTCCTTGTTCGTTGTCCTTCCTCCCTTTCGAACGTCTCCACCGGTGAACAGCTGTGTTACAAAATGCAACACTTAAATTAAAGAACAGAGCAGACTGTACTTCACTCTGAGTGTTTGGTTAAAAAACTAGATGACAAAATAGAGTCTCAGCAGAGTTTTACTGTAGAACAGGTGTGTCAAACTCAAACTCACATACAGACCAGTTCTGTGCCACTTTGCATTTTGGAGTTCAGCTTTTCACTGTGTTCACTGTAACTCACGTCTCCTCTCCTTGTTACAGAATGAAGTCACGGTCACATTTCTCTTCACTACAAACACAGAACCTGACGTTATATTAACCTTTAAAGCCTCTTTCTTTCTTTCTTTCTTTCTTTCTTTCTTTTTCTTTCTTTCTTTCTTTTCTCCATCTTCCACGTCTGCCCTCCTCTGCAGAAACTCCTCTCACCCCGTCACTCTTCTCTCCCTCAGGCCGCCCTGCTGAACTCGTTCCCGGCGATCTTTGATGAGCTGCTGCAGATGTTCACGGTGCAGGAAGTGGCGGAGTTTGTGCGTGGTACTCTGGGCAGCATGCCGTCCACGGTGCACATCGGACAGTCCATGGACGTGGTCAAACTGCAGTCCATCGCCCGGACAGTGGACAGCAAGCTCTTCTCTTTTCCAGGTAACTGTTTTAGTTCAATTTTAGTGATACTTCTCTATGATATGAAAAAGAAATGAGATCAAATAAAAGTCTTTGTGTCTCTGTGTCCTCAGAGTCTCGAAGGATCCTCCTTCCTGTGGTCCTTCATCACATCCATCTTCATCTGAGGCAGCAGAAAGAGCTGCTCATCTGCTCTGGAATCCTCAGCTCTATATTCTCTATCATCAAGACCAGCTCACTGGTAACACACACACGCACGCACACACACACACACACACACACACACACACACACACGCGCGCACACACACACACACACACACACACATGCACACACACACACACACGCACACACACTCATATATAACAGTATTTCACTGCAGCACATTCAGGCTGTGTGTCCATGTGCGGTTGGGAAGGTCTAAATGAATCACAGAGAAAAGAAGAACAAACAACTCAAAACAATATTTTCTTGTGTCCCTTGAAAGTCTCCCGTGTGAAAAAGAGGAACTGTCACTTTGGAGAAACAAACTGTGACACACAGAGAGAATGTCCACTTCTCCTTTCCTTCATTCTCTTTTCTGCTCTCTGCTTTCCTCCGTCTCACCCTTCCCTTTTCTGTCACGTCTCTCAACTCTCCCTCCAGGACACGTCGGTGCAGGAGGAGGTGGAGATGATGGTCGAGTCGCTGCTGGACGTCCTCCTGCAGACCCTGCTGTCAATCATGAGCAAGAGCCAATCGCAGGAGGCGGTAAGGGGTCAACGCTGTCCGCAGTGCACCGCGGAGATCACTGTTAGTAACTAACAATACGACTACTTCAACTTCACCTCCCGCTCATCCGTCCTGCACGTCCTGCCACCACCCTCCTCTCCATCTGTCCTCGGGCTGGGCAATATTTTACGATTATTGTTTGATGCCCTGACAAAATCCTCCTTCATGGCTTTCACGCAAACAATGACCAGTTAAATTCTAATAAGATCTGTCATTATGTGAGATTTGAAATGACCAAAACATTCAAACGCGAAGAAACATTGACTCAACAGTGCGAAATTTCAAATACTCTGGTTAATATAATTAATTTTTTCCAAGATTAATGATGTGTTTAACCATCACAGTGTTAATTTTGTCCATATTGCCCTCCCCTAATACATCCATCCTGTCACTGACCCGTCTGTCCACCGTCTGTCAGGGTTCCTACGCAGCGTGGAAAAGTAAGGAATCTGATTTAAGTGTGGAAAAAAGAAAAGAAATTAGTAGTATACACAGCGTCACAAATAACCAAATATTAGACCTGTCTGAACATTTATGAGTCAGTTTTCAGAAAGGTAAACAGAATTTCTTTTTTGCTCAAGGAAACCTGTGTGGCCGCGTTCATCTTCGTTTCCATGGACACAGTGAACAAACAAGTCTGCACAGACACCACGAAAACTGAATTATTGAACTTTTGAAAACTAATTTTCAGTTCTTATCTAGAGAGTAAAACATATGGGAGAGAGCGTTAATAATTTATTCAATATATTAAAGGCAAAATCTGTAATATATTTACTGTAATAAATCATAAAGCTGTTTTTTTACTTCCTCTTTGGGCAGAGATGTTTGACAGTGGAACGTCCTCCAGCCGTCAGTTTAGAAGTTTGTGTTAAACACCCACTATGTCGCCATATTTTGTCATTTATTCACATTGTAAGTATCTAGCAGTTTGTACTGGTTTGAAAAATCTACATGGACGTCTGAAAATACAGAATTTTAGAATGGAAAATGTGTAGAAACCCTGATCTTTTGTTCGCTCTTTGATTAAACATCACTCATCCTCTTCCTCCTCTTCTCTTTTTGCATGCTTGCACGGCTCAATAATTCTTATTCAAGTTCATGCATCTGATCTCTGTTGTAATTAAATCTGATGAGTTAGTGCCCTAAAGCAAAGTTCAAGTCTGATGGAACGTAGGTGCTTACAGGTAGTTCAAGAAACATTCAACAGACTGCCTTTACAATGCAGCAACTTTTATTTTAATAGTCTAACTGGAGCATTAGGGTCTTTAGGGTCTTAGGGTTTTATTGTCAGGGTGAAGTGAGCAGGAGAGAGTGAAGACCTGAATGAGGTTCAGGTCTGTGGTTCTCTGATGTCAAAATTTATGGTCTGAAAAATCTACAGAGAAGTCTGGAAATTTGAGTTTGTAAAAATACAGATTTTTTGAATGTAAAATGTGTAGAAACCCTGATCTTTTGTTGGCTCTTTAATTAAACATCCTCTTCCTTCTCCTCATCCTCCTCTCTTTTTGCATGTTTGCACGGTTCAATACTTCTTATTAAAGTTGTTGCATCCAATCTGTGTTATACGTAATCCTGGAAAAGAACAGTTTGTGTCGTAGTTAAATTGTTAAGGGGTTGTGTAAACGTGTATTATACTCCTTCTGTCAGGTGTAGTTCTTTCTGTCAGTATAAGCAGCAGTTTCATCTGGAAATTCCACATTTTATTGGTTGATTGTTACATAAATGATTATATTTCACTCATTTCATCTTTGGCTCAGTCTCAGTCCTGCTCTGACTCGTTAAATCCACTACAGCTCCATTTACACATTCGCACGAAGGATTCGGCTCGTTATGGATTTAATTAGAGGAGTTTTACTGTAAAAAAAAAAAGTAGGGCAGGCTAAAATAACAGCTGAACCAGCTGTCAGTCAGTATCCTTGTTGGATGGTAGCTGGTAGGGAGCAGGTTTGGGAAAGAGTTTGTCTTATCCTGCTGTCATCATCTCTGATTGTTCACTCACTGCTGACTGCTTCCAATGTGATTGGCTCACATGCCCGTGCCCCGGTTTCCTATTGGCAGGGAGAGTACGTGTCCTGCCTCCTGTCCCTCCTCCGCCAGATGACAGATATCCACTTCCAGCACCTGATGGAAAACTTTCAGAGCAAAGAGGAGCTCAAGGTAAAAGACTGTGCAACATTACATCCAGTCTGAGGGCTGATCAGCTGCTGTCTTTGTATGTGATGATGTAAAGAACATGTGATGGAACAGACAGAAACACAGTGTTCTGGACATGTATAGAAACTGACAGTCAAACTCCTTCATCATAATCTCTTCCCAATTTCTCTCTTCAGGAGTTCTTGTTGAAGATTTTGTGTGTGTTCAGAAATCTGATGAAGCTCAGCATTTTCCCCCGCGACTGGAACGTCATGAGGCTCCTCACCAGCAAGTAAGACGCAAAAGCAACACTTCAGGAACTTTCCACAGGGACTAAGAGGAAGCTTTGGAGGGACTCTGTTTCCACCGCAGGGCCCGTGGTCTAAATTAAGTGCCGGGGACGTTGTATTACCCCCTAAAAGTTCCTGTCTGGGGGGGAGGGGATACAGAAACTACATTTTATTTCAGCCACTGTTATTAAAAATCTGCAGCTGCAAACCAGTTTGATTTTTGTTCATTATCATGGATCTGCAGGAGAATGGTACAAATTGATAAATCTACACTTCATCAATAAATCATAGCATGGATTTATTGGCTGCCATTTTTGAGTGAATTAAAAAACTTGTGGTTGCTAGCTTGCCAGTTTAAAAATGCTGAGATGTGCAGGAGTTCCCATGTTGCACAACCAATCGACTCAGCTAACTTGGAACCTCAATGGAGGTTCATTCCCTAATAGAAAAGTTGAGTTGATCCCTTCCATGCAGTGGAAATGTGTCTATAATGATGCTGCTCTGTCACTTTATATGCCGTCATCATTGTATTGTAGTTGCTTGCAAAAAAGTAAAAACAGCCGTTGATTTTTCTAAATTCTGTGGTCCTGTAGACCGAGGTGGAAACAGACAACAGTGAGCTGAAGTAACCTTTTAGTACCTTGAAAAATTGTTCCTGTGACCAAAAATTCTGAGTACTTTGGGTGGAAACGTGGTGAAAATTATCCCCCCGACAGTTTAGACACACATCTGTAGTGTGTAATGTAATGTGGATCAGTGACTCCACTGACAGCTGTTTTTGTTTGCAGCATCATCCTGACCACAGCTCAGTACCTGTCACCTGCTCTGCACAAGAACTTCACAGAAGCCGACTTTGACTTTAAGGTACGAGACGTTAAGTGACACACATTAAACACAAACTACACCTGAGTGTTATCATGGGATTATTTAATGTGGTTTCTCTGTTCACTGAGCTTTAAAGGACTTTTCTGTCTCCTTCTCTTCATTTATGACAGAAATTAATCTGCTCTTGTTGCTTCAGTACTTCATTCACATCATTTCCTCTGTCTTCACTTTTTGTGACAAAACACCTAAAACCTGTCGTCCGTCTGAACACTGAACAAACAGCAGCTGATTTACTGACACTGAAAACCATTTCGTCTGCAGGCTGCAGGTCGTCACACAGCAACACACCGAGTGTCGACTTCCACAATAAGTGGAGCAGCTGAGAGTTTAAAAGTGAAGACAAATGTTTTCTCAGGAGGCTCAAGGCTCTGTTTTTTTGCCACCAGGCGAGAGAAAACAGTGAATCATGATGAATCAGCAGAGATCTAATGTTCTGTTGAACATTTTACTTCCACACACTCAAAAACTGATTAATGGAAGCTGTGTTTTTTTCTTTGACTGTGTAAAAATCATTAAAGGGACAGTTAACCCCAAAATAAAATGCACTTTTTTCCTCTTATCTGTTTTGCTATTTATCCAGGTTGATTTTTTCATGTGAGTTGAAGAATTTCAGCCGTAGAGATGTTTGTGTTCTCTTCAGTGTTACGGAAATAAATGGTGTTCTGCTTATGGTTTTCAAAGAACCAAAATGTTCTGGTTCCTCGGTTACTTCGGTTTCTCTCTACTAAAAAGAAAGTTACTCCTACATGAAATGTGTTGCAAGTAGCTCCAAGTCTCACTGCATCTCATCATAAATCTTCGGTCTGAACTGAGCCTTAAGTTTTATGGTGGAGTTTGGTGGATTTTGTGGTTTTTGTGGTTTTTGTGGTTTTTGTGGTTAGGGTTCCAGTAAATTTACAGGAAATGATTGTAAGTCAGTGTGATGTTTGTGTGTGAGCAGGTGTGGAACTCGTACTTCAGCCTGGCTGTGCTGTACATCAACCAGCCCAGCTTACAGCTGGAAAATCTGAGTCCTGCAAAGAGGAAGAAGGTCTTAGACAAGTAAGAACACACACACACACACACACACACACACACACACACACACACACACACACACAGCTTGTCAGTGTAGATGTACAGTATGAAGCCACAGGCTGCTGCTGTCAGTCCAGTAACTCTCCTCCTCAGACTCGTGTCGTCTGCAGCTAAAATGCTGAGAGTCAGAAGTTGAAAGAAAACACTTTTCCTCTTTGAAGTGAAGCGACGCCTGGTTACAAACTCGGCGACCTACTTTATCAATCCTGCAGGAACTCTTCTTTACTCCAGGAAAACTCGCTTCTCTCTCTGTGAGGCCTTTTCCACAGAACAGACCCAGGAACGAGGAGACCCCAGACACTAAACTCAGTAAACTTCCTCAGGCACTAAGAAGTTCCTCCAGACTCCACCGAGTCTCCAGAACTGTGAAAATTAGGCAAATTACAGCCTTGAATATTGAAAGAAATCACAGGAAAAAAATTAAAAACAGAGAGAAGACGTGTTTCCAGGTGTGACAGTCTGCAGACAGCACAGTGTGTATGTATAAATAAATCAGCTGTATGTACAGAGGTGATATCAGTCAACTACATTATTCTATACATCTTAAGACAACATCTTGAACACCAGCCAGTAATGATTGTAGATTAGATTTGTAGTCAGTTATGATGACAGAAGAAACATATTAATATTTAAAAAAAGGACGACGACTGATAGCATTTAGATAAACGTTTGAACAAAGATGAATAAGAGTTACAGTTCAGGGCTGCAAACTAACTTTTCCACCACCTTCACAAAACTCAGAGGGAGGAGCGCTGACATCACGCTGACAAGGTGTCTGCAGGTCAAAGCTGATAATATCAAAATGCCAGATAAGTCATGACTGACGTAGCTTTAGTCCAGGTGTAACCAGCTCCAGCAGTTACTGATTACTTTATGTCTGTCTGCAGGTACGGCGACATGAGAGTGATGATGACCTACGAACTGTTCAGTATGTGGCAGAACCTTGGTAAGATTTTCTCTGCATCTTTCCAAATATCTTCTGCTCCGCCCTCCAGTCCAGCAGGTGGTGGTGTTGTTCTCTAACCACCAATAAAACTGAAAGGAAAAAAAAGAACACCTTTCCAAAGACTCAGAGTCAGGAGCTGCAGAGTTTTTCCACTCCTACAAAATAAAACCTTTAATTTGCACGCAGAGCAACAGATTCTTTGTCTGACTGATGAAGATAAATTGGAACACGTCTGCTGGTTGCAGGTGAGAATAAGATCCATTTCATCCCCGGGATGATCGGCCCGTTCCTGGGAGTGACGCTGGTTCCTCAGGTGGAGGTACGAAACATCATGATCCCCATCTTCCACGACATGATGGACTGGGAGCAACGCAAGAACGGAAACTTCAAACAGGTACACAAACACATCTGTCACATGATCAACTGTAGACAACAGTGACTTAACAAAGAGTCAGAGACCACAGAGGAAGTCGGTCTAATCGTTTCTTTTTTTTTGTGTGTATTTTGTTCTGTGTCTCTGTGCAGGTGGAGGCTGAGCTGATTGACAAGCTGGACAGTTTGGTTTCTGAGGGAAAAGGTGACGAGAACTACAGAGAACTCTTCGGTTTGCTGTAAGGAACACATTCCTTCACCTTTCCTCCCTCTGTTTGCCTCTAACTTCTGTCTGTCTCATGTATTAAACCAGTGTGAATCTTTCCTTCCTGTTTCTAACAGAATTAACTCTCAGTTTTTCTGCTCTAACTCTGCTGCTGTGTTTGTTTGCTCTGTGCTGCGGGACTAGAACCCAGCTGTTTGGGCCCTACCCCAGGTACGACCTCACCTACACACAGGGAGACGAACAGCACCGTGCTGATATTTATCTTCTGATAATCTTATAGTTATTCTCTGTCATCATGACGGTGCTGTGATCTGCAGTGACAAATTCATTCAATAATATTTCTGTCAGATGTGTCTCAACCATAACATGTCGACTGTCGTCCCTCTAAATCAAAGTTAAATAAGAATTATGGTTTAAAAATGTGTATTTTGATTAAAATTAAGAAACTCTGAGACACTTTAAAAAATAAAAAAGCTGATTAAAAAAATGTAATCACTAGGATGTTGGCCTGTTACAAGCTTTAATAGACAAGAATTTGATTGTTTAAGATGTATTTTCCAGCATAATTGAAGAGTAAAAAAAAAAAAAAAATATTTGATTTTGTCCCAGTTCTTGAGACTGAGTTGATTACAGCTCATGATTTAACTCGTGTGTTTTCTTTGAAGTTTGTTGGAGAAGATCGAGCAGGAGACGTGGAGAGAGACGGGGATCTCCTTTGTTACCTCGGTCACTCGACTGATGGAGCGACTGCTGGACTACAGGTAACACACACACACACACACACACACACACACACACACACACACACACACACACACACACACACACACACACACGTGCACACACACACCATTAATGTGTGCTTTTGTATTCGAGTTACATAACTGGTCGTAACATTTTTCAGTAACAGTTACTTAACATTTAGACGTTATTGTTATCTGTATTGACAGATGTTATTTGTTGTTTACAATTTCTTATGCTGGTAAAGATGAACTTCCTTGAGAAAATGAACTTTAATGTAAGTTTGTTGTTTATTAAATGAGTGTGTCTCGTCTCGTCTTTAGGGACTGCATGAAAGGAGACGAGACAGAGAACAAGAAGATCGGCTGCACCGTCAACCTCCTGGTAAGATTTATGTCGTATTTATATCTAATCACCAAATGACTGATTTTCTCAGCAGACTGTTAATTTAGTCACAGTTTACACTCGAGTCTTCCTGGTAGGTTTGCCACCTGGTGCATGATCACATATGATCACTTATCAAACACAGGATCTTTGCTTCCTCCCTGATAAGATTTTGCATTCTGGTGAATTTTTATCCACCAGTTTGTGCTTTTTATCAGTTTCTCAGTCCTCTGCTGCTCTGAACATGAAAGGAAATTTATGAAAGGAAATAAAGAGTCAATAAGAGTAAAGCACATTTGCACAAGGATTCAAACATCAGATCACAGATGTTGTTTAAAATGATTAGTCTGACAAAATAACTCTCTACTCCAATAACTCCAAAATAACTTTAATATTTAGTCTCAGAGTAAACTATTGTAGGTTTGGATCAAAACTACCACTGTGCTGAAGACTTCAAGACTTTGATGGAAAAGTTTTACATGTGGAAACACAGAAATTACTTTGTGTGTTTTGTATCTTCTCAGAATTTCTACAAGTCAGAGATCAACAAGGAGGAGATGTACATCCGCTACATCCACAAACTGTGTGACATGCATCTGCAGGCTGAGAACTACACAGGTACGACACAAACAGACACACGTGCAAGCACACACACACACACACACACACACACACACACATGCAGGGTGTGTTTGAGGTGTGTGTGACCGTTGGTTCGTGTCCACAGAGGCTGCGTTCACTCTGCTGTTGTACTGGGAGCTGCTGCACTGGGACGAGCGACCTCTCAAAGAGTTCCTGCATTACCCTGCTCAGACCGAGTGGCATCGCAAGGAGGGGCTCTGCCGTAAAGTAATCCACTACTTCAACAAGGGGAAGGTGAGAGGATGGTGTCAACACAGATACACACCTGCAGCAGTGTCACAGACACACAACAAGTGTTTTCACTGAGAATCGTGATCAATGTTTCTGCTTTAAACCACACTGACTGTTTCTGTGTGTGTGTGTGTGTGTGTGTGTGTGTGTGTGTGTGTGTGTGTGTGTGTGTGTGTGTGTGTGTGTGTGTGTGTGTGTCCATCAGTGCTGGGAGTTTGGTATTCCTCTGTGCAGGGAACTGGCCTTCCAGTATGAGTCTCTGTACGACTACCAGAGTCTCAGCTGGATCCGGGTGAGCTGCTGCATGACACACACACTGTTTCTGTTCAGTGACTCACAAACCACAAAACACAACACTTCTGTTTCTGTTTTACTGTAAAACAACATTCATATATCTTCTATCAGCTATCTGAGTTTAACCTTGAACATTTCCTAATATGATCAAACTCATTGATCAGAGCACAGAATGATCTGAAAACAAGAAAAACAAGCAGAGTCTTTATCTGTTCGTCACTGACATTAATGTATTCAAACTTTTTTTATACTGTTTAAATTATGAATCAAGTTAGTGAAGGCAGTGTAAATTTGACTTCATGCTCCTCATCATCTTCCTTTTGTGGTGTGTGTGTGTGTGTGTGTGTGTGTGTGTGTGTGTGTGTGTGTGTGTGTGTGTGTGTGTGTAGAAAATGGAGGCAGCGTATTACGACAACATTATGGAGCAGCAGCGTCTGGAGCCCGAGTTCTTCAGGGTTGGATTCTACGGCAGGAAGTTCCCCTTCTTCCTCAGAGTGAGTTAAATCTTTCAGATTTTTTATACAATATTTGATTTTTCAGTGCTTACAATGCACATGTACCTTTATACAGTGTAGGTTTATATAGTTTAAGTTTTGTCTCATGTAATTTGTCATTCTTAACTGTAACCTGCTGGTTACTGTACTTCAAAAAAGCAAAATATATTATCTGTTAGGGATGTAACGATACCAGAAACCCAAAGTACCATAATACCATGATTTCAAAAGTCCACAAATGTGATATTTATCATAAAGAAAAATAATGACTTGAAGAAGCCAGCCACAATCAAAGCATGCACAATAAATTGGTTTGAAATCTTTCGCAATGAATGTTTGAATTATTAACTAGAGCTGCAAAGATTTATCGATTTTTAATCAGTTTTAAAGTTCATTGCCAATTACTTTTATTACTGATTCATTGGCTTGAGCATTTTCATAAGAAAAAAAGGAAAATTTCTGTTTCTTTGCATCTGTCTGACAGTAGCACTTTAATCGTGCCTGAAAAATTAATTGGAATTGGCAACAACTAAACTAGGGAGAAAAATTAAAATAAATAAATAAATATAGTATAGCATAGAGCCCGTGAAGTATGTGGGAAATAAGGCCTGACCCGGCCTGAACCCGTCAGGTGCCGTTGTGTTCTGTAGGGTTCAGGCGCAGATCTCAACCTCTGACAGCCAACAACCCTGTAACATCACAGTCCTGAATGACATTTTAATTGTTAGATCCCAGTTAAATAAATACATTTAAACATTGTGTTCTGGAACAGGAAGTAAATTTATTTTGTCATAAATATTCTGATGATTAACATGAACGTGACTCTTTTAACTTGTTTTTGGTTTTGATCATCCACAACAGAACAAAGAGTTCGTCTGTCGCGGACACGACTACGAAAGGCTAGAGGCCTTCCAGCAAAGGATGCTGGGAGAATTCCCACAGGCCATTGCGATGCAGCACCCGAATCAGCCAGACGAGGCCATCCTGCAGTGTGACGCACAGTGTATCCTTATTGATTGATTGATTGATAACGTTTTAAAGGTGATGAAGGGAGTGTCGGTGGACGGTGACCACAGTCAGATCAGACCTGAAGCCTCCGTTTATCCGTTTTCTTCTTTGACCTCCTCGGCTCAGACCTCCAGATCTACGCTGTGACACCGGTGCCGGACAGCGTCAGCGTCCTCCAGATGGACAGAGTCCCCGATCGCATCAAGAGCTTCTACCGGGTCAACAACGTTCGCCGTTTCCGTTACGACCGACCCTTCCACAAAGGACCCAAAGACCGAGACAATGAGTTCAAGGTGAGCAGAGAAAAGTTCAAACAGAGCTGTTAACTGGTTTTACTGGTTTGAAGATTTATTTCTTATCATTTTGTTTGTTTTTAAAATGCAGATTGTGTCTCTCTGTTCATCAATATAAAGATTTTATTAGACTGGATACACATCAACTGCTGCAAGACTCTTAAATCTAAACAAAAATGAATGTGCAGTCGGTAAATAATGTTTTATAAAGTGGAAACTCAGACTGTGAAGACTGAATGAAAAATATGCAAAAGCAAAACAACTGACTTATTCTATTCATAAATTTGATATATTTTATGCAAATCAAACCAAATAAGTACATTAATCAGACAAACGCAATACACTTAAGCTCTAATCAACATTTTATCAAAAAATGTTTTTAATCATTTGTTTCTAATCCATGGAGATTATTTTTATAACCTGCTGTCATATTATTAATTGCATTAAATCATTTTGTATTCGGGGGGTGAGATGGTTAGTTTATGTATTTGGGCATCTTTTAAAAAAATAAAAATAAAAAACACACCAAAAATAATACACTGAAGAATTACAAAAAAGATGATGCATCTGTCTGCTAGAAAAGACAAAAGGCCACAATATGGATAGTCTGGTCCAATAAATAATTTTTACACCTAAATTTAAAGTTTGTAAGAGGAGAAGATGTGTTGCAGTCTGATGATATTTAATTTTTATGTTTATTTTATTTAAAAAGGAATAATGCACATTATTTAACGAGCACTTGATATCATCATGTAAATGTACCAGATTTAGACACGCAGGCTAATTTTCATCTGCAGGTTGATAGATTATAAAAAACATTACAAAAACATACAAAAGCACATGAGCTACAGTAGTAAAACAATGACATAACTCTGTACATATATACATAAAAAAATAAATAAAAAACACAGACAGTGAACAGTACAAACATACAAAAGATTAATTAATTATACGGCTGCATTTTTCTGAAAAAAACATGAAATGTCACCAGTGTTACTAAATCCTGTTAAAACAGCAGAGTAAGAAACTCAACAAGTCTCTTGAGTCCAAACAGAACAAAATTAAAGACCTTGAAAGAATTCCCAACAAAAGACGAATCAATAATATGAAAAATAACAGTTATTGATATAAAAATGCCACATTTACCACGTCTGACCTGAGGTGGAGCCACAGAGGAGGGATCGTCCTCCCACGATGGACAGACGTGGACAGTTTGTCTCACTGCTCGTTGTGTTTGTTTCAGAGTCTCTGGATCGAGAGGACGACTCTGATCCTCACTCATCCTCTGCCTGGGATTTCACGCTGGTTTGAGGTGGACAAGAGAGAGCTGGTGAGCGAATGAAGAAATAATACATAATAATCCCTGATGTTTTTGTTGGATGTCCACAGCCGCTGCAGACGAAGGCAACAGTCAGTCTATCAACAGGAAATCTTTCTCATTGCGTCTCTGTGTTTCTCACTTTGACTCCGTCGTCTGTCTCTCAGGTGGAGGTGAGTCCGTTAGAAAACGCCATCTCTGTGGTGGAGAATAAGAACCAGGAGCTGCGGACTCTGATCAGTCAGTACCAACACAAGCAGCTGCACGGCAACATCAACCTGCTCAGCATGACGCTGAACGGGGTCATCGACGCCGCCGTGAACGGAGGCATCGCCAGATACCAAGAGGTCAGACACAAAGACTTATTAAAATAATATTTAGTTCAGCTCGGCAGAGCCTCATCTGAGTAAACTAGCTTTGCTCAAAGTGCTGGATCACAAAGAACTCAACACTGTCTGATCAAAATACAGTACAGAGGCTTCAGGTCAGTGTGGGTGAGGAGTAACTGAGGTATTTTATTAAGTTAATATCTGTTTTGATGAGCAGGTTAGAAAGATGTTTGATCCTCACAGATTATTATAAAAGTTGATGCTCAGCTACGATCCAAACAGTACAATAATTTTATGAGATAATAAAATTGCAACAGACTTTTACAAAGTTTGATGGTTAATTAGTTTTCCTCTGTTTCCAGGCTTTCTTTGATAAGGAGTACATCACCAGCCACCCTGAGGACACAGAGAAGATCACACAGCTCAAAGACCTGATGCAGGAACAGGTGAGACATTATTGAACCTCAGTGTTGGATCAACAGACTGATCGATTTGTTCTACATGTGTTTTCTGGATAAGACGGAGCTTCAGTGTTGATGGTAAATGTTGTCAGTTGAAGCAGCTCTGCTGTACTGACTGAGAAAGCTGAGTTCTCCTCACAGAGCCGTGACAGCAGTGCCTACATGTACCAGGATGCACTGGACTCAAGCTTCTGGCGCCTACATCCATGTTTCCATGTGCCACTACCTGAGCCTACAGCTGTAACTTTATTGGCCAGAACATATAATGTCAGCTGACAAAAAATACTCATCTAGACGTCCTGTGGTTACTCGGAGGAGGAGACGTTAAATCCAGGCTGAATCTAAGTCCAGTTTGTTTTTGTGTGTGTGTGTGTGTGTGTGTGTGTGTGTGTGTGTGTGTGTGTGTGTAGATCTCAACTTTCTTATCTTCGGGGGGGGGTGCTAGATTAGTATTTTTGCCACCTAATGTGACATTTTGGCCAACAAATTCATGTCTGTAGTCTACGGAGATGATAATATGACAGGGATGGGAACCAGAAACTTGCTTATGCATCCTGGAACATGTAGAAACTGCTGCACAGCTCCATGAACAGGAAGACTGCTGTTTTCTTGGTCAGTATAGCAGCACTGAGGAAGTGCTTCAACACTGACTGGACATCCACATGAAACATGCAGAAGTTTCCCTTTAAGAAAGTGTTGGATGGAACAAAGATACTGACAATCAAAATCATTTTTATTTTAGTTGGAAGGAAGCTAAAAGTTATTTTTTTATTGACAGTTGTGCTTGAGCATGAACTGGCTAAACAAATTTCAGTACATCAACAAATTTTTAATATTTCTTCTGTACAAATAATATTTAGGATACAGTGAAGTTCACTTACAGACACAAAATACAGAGCAGGAGAACATTTTCAGAAAACTCAGGAACTTGGTAAAATGGTAACTTCCATTCTCGCTGCACAATAAAACATTGTCCCATGATATTTTGTTCCATTTTTTCCCCTCAGGTTCACATCCTCGGAGTCGGCCTCGCCGTGCACGAGAAGCTGGTGCACCCAGAAATGCGTCCCCTGCACAAGAAGCTGATAGATCAGTTCCAGATGATGAGGAGCAGCCTCTGCCATGTGAGTGCAGGACATCATTCACACCTGCAGAGATTCACTTTATTATGTTTCAAGCTTTTTAAAAACTGCAGAGCTCAAGGGGAAAAATAATGAGAAAAACATATGCACACGTGTTGCTCAGAAATAACTTTGTGTGCTCTTCATGAGCTTGAATATGATTAACCAAAACTAAACCAATGTTGAGAGTAGGAGAGGATTCCTTCTATTGTAAACATGCTGGAAGGGTGGATCATCATCACAGTGAAGAAAGCTAATTAACAGCTTCTTCAAAGAGGATGGAATCACGCTTCCAGCTAAGAAAAGTGTGTCACTGCTGAACTTTCTCAACTTTGAACATTTAACCTTTTAAGGTCCCAACTGAATTCATGCTGACATTAAAATTTTACCTCTCAGACAACAAAGGACAGCTTCAAGCAGTTATTCCAACAACACTGTACCCAGAGTATTTTCTCAGTTAAATCTGTGCACTTTGGCTCTATGACAGACTGCAAACTTTATAAACTGAGACACAAAATGATCACAAACCATAAAACTAACTGGTGGAAGCAGAGGAGGTTGATAGAAATGGAGGACGGCGTGAAGCTGCTCTGATGCTCCGGTGATGACGGTCAGTGAAGTCTTATAATAACCATCGCTAATAAATGGGATACTGATAAGAAATTAAACTTTAGTTAAGCGTACGGCTGCGCAGTTAATCAAAATATTAGTGAAATCCTGCTGAGCACAATATCCAAGTCACAGGAGCAGCAGCTTTTGATCAAATTAAAATGTGACATTATAATGATGTACTGTAGTGAAGTGCTACATATTTTGTTCTCCAGATGTCAGAAAACTTGTTTGTCGTGTACAGACCCCAAAAATGTCAATTCATCATGATTTTCAGTGTTTTTCAGGGGAATTAAATCATGAGGCAAAAATGGTTAATTCCACAAATTGCAAATATTATCACAATGATTTTATTTTTACTGTATCTTGCAGCCCTGGTTAAGATTTTTCACTGTTAACAAACAATGAAATGATAATTAATAATGTTTTTTAGTACCTAAACTGACATTGTTAGTAGTAGTAGTTAGTAGTTAACTGAGGTACTCAGAAAGTAATTATTGTTGTCTTCTCTCAACTAAAACAGTTCTCACAGTGCATCAATAGACATGTCAGTTAAAGTTCCTATGACGCACTGCAGGCTTCAGATTTATGGAAAGGCAATTACTTATATGCATCTATTTTTTTTTACATTATTACTGTTAATAATAGTTTATTTCTTTAAGAAAATATTGTCCAGAGGGGAAAAATCTTCACCTTTTTTTCAGGTCAGTCTATATGATGATTAATCAGTGATCAATATTAATGTTTTTGTATTAATGCATCAAGATAATTTACATCAGTTTCACTTTAAAAATTGACATCAGTGAGGATGACAGCAAACTGAACACCAGCAGGAGGTGATGAAGAGACTGGACTCTTCATCATGATTTATAATAGACAGATGTGTCATGGAGGAGACGAGCGTCTGTCTGTTACTGAGACAGATATTTTAGTCTGCAGTGTGAAAACCACAGACGTCAGGGCAGTGTGAATATTCAGAGCAGTGTTTCTATGTGGCCTTGCAGGGTCTTCCTGGTTTAGACAAGGCTGGTTCAGGAGCCAACACTCCCAGAGGGATCCTGGCCTCGCACAGTCCCATGAGCCCTGAGAGCTTCAAACTCATGCACCGGCACAGGTCAGACACACACACACACACACACACACACACACACACACACACACACACACACACACACACACACACACACACACACACACACACACACACGTTCACGTTATCCTCAAGAGAGATTTTGAGATTGTTCTGCTTTGTCTTCATTGAGCGACAGCCTGTCACACTCCATCACACACTCACATGAAGTCACCTCCTCGTATCTTCGGCACACACACATCCTCTTCTTCTTACTGTCTCCATCACTCGTCACAACACTGATCAATGATTTCATCTGCTGTTCTTAAAGCTACTACAAGGAGTTTTAACAGGTTATTAAACTGTCTCAGTTTATTACTCTTGTTGTGGTGGAAACAATACTCCAAAATCAACAAAATATCTAAGTTCTTTGTAGTAGCTTTAATTATCTTTGTTGATTCTTCACTACATCTGTGTATCTTCTACAGTCGACTGCACACATCACACTTTTCCTTTTCTCTTTCTCTCTGTCTTTCTCCACCTCACATCTTTCTTCCTGCACGGTCTTGGCTGCATCTCTGCATCAAATCACTTCACGCATGTTTTGGTTTGCTGTTTGTTGCTTTTTTTGTTTCTTTTTCTGTTTTCGGTTGTACTTTGCATGGCTCCTTGCTCTGTCCTTCCTTCCTATCCTCCTGTCCTCTCCTCCCTGTCCTTCTGCACCCCCCGCCCTCCTTCTCTTCTCCCTCCATCCCTCCTCTTCCACCCCTTTCCTGTTTTTTTTTTCCTACCATCCATCCGGGGTTCCCTCCTCAGTCCCATAGCTGTTTTGACTCCTGTACGAAACTCCTCCTCCTCTCTGTCCTCTCACAACTCCAGTGAGACGGGGAACGTTGGCAGTCTGCTGATCCTGGCTGATGGTATGGTGGTGGAACATCCCGAGGATTTCTACCGCATGCAGGTCAGTGGTTCTCTGAGTCAGTGAAACAGATTTAATACAAACTCAGGTTACAGCAGAACAAAACACAGTCCGAAGAGTTTGGAAACAGACAAAGATGTTTGAAATAATGTGTGTGTGTGTGTGTGTGTGTGTGTGTGTGTGTGTGTGTGTGTGTGTGTGTGTGTGTGTGTGTGTGTGTGTGTGTGTGTGTGTGTGTGTGCGCACTGTGCCAGACGCCATTTAAAAAACAAAAACAGCCTTTTAACTCTTTCTCTGCCAGTGGTTTTTTTTTCATAAAGTTGCCAGCCAGCATCAGGATTTTTGATAAAATTCACTGATTTTTCAACGGCCACAGAATATTCAGTTTTATGAATATGTTAACATGGAATATATCAAAAGAAAGAAGAGATTTTCTAGTTTCAGACTTAAAGAAAGTTTGCATAAAAAAAATCCACTTTTCAGACCAAAAACAGAGAAAACTACATTTTTAAACAGAATATCAACTTCAAGTTTTTATTTTTATTTTTTTCATCACTTCATATTACATGTGTGACATCACTGTCACCAGTGTGGTTAACATTAGCAGTGCGTGTCCCCCGTCCCCCCGCCTGAAACACTGTTTGAGAGGCCGGGGGACTGGAGCGCTCTCTGATCCGGCTGCGGCGTGACTCCCAGGGGCTGCAGTGCGAGCAGCCTCGCTCTGTGGCCGCGTCACGATGCTCTCTGACACACGGATCTGCAGCTGAGCACCATGTTTTCATGTTTAAACACCATCTTCATCTTCTGCTGCTCAGTGCCAGCAGTACCCTTCTTGTTAGAGTAACAGGTTTTTGTCAGATGATGCATCACAAAATTCCCAACCATGAGATATCTCATCAGTGGCGGGGAAAGACTTAAATGTTGTACTTGAACTTGTCAGCAACCTGTCTCACTGTAACTTAGGAGGCAGTTTGTTACTTTGTCCTCTGATTACTTTGGCAAGAAATTAATAGAAAAGTCATAATTTTGTGTAAATGAGAGATCAACTTAACTCAAATTTGAAAATGGACTTTGATTTGGTGGTAGAATGAGAAAGTTTAATGGGTCAAAATGCAACCAAAGACAGGAACACTTGTAAAATTTGACTCCTTTTTCAGGGTAATATTGAAATTAATTTGGTTGACAACCCTTTACTGAAGGATAATAATTTATATCACAACTGTAGAATAATCATCTTTTCTTTTTCAGTCCAGCTTTTGATTTTACAGTAAATCGCTGAACTTCAACGCTCCCATGATGTTACAGTGTTAATGTAAATATTGTAGTTTGTTTTTAATTATCATCCCAACGTCCTCTCTGCAGGCGAGCCCCTCCTCCTCCAGCCTTAGCTCCACCCACTCAGCACCGTCTCAGATGATAAACTCCGCCCCCTCGACCATCAGAGGTAAGCAGCACAGACACAGTACGTTTCACTGCAACATAAAAACATATTTAATCGTTATTTTTGTCTGGTAAATATCCTCTCCTGTCTGTCCCTGTGCAGTCGGCTCTCCTTCTCTGCCGGACAAATACAGACACAACAGAGAGATGCTGATGCTGCTGCCGCCGCACAGAGAGAGACCGAGCAGCGCGATGTACTCCAACATCACCGAGAACGGACAGGTAAGAAGGGACGGATTTAACTCAGAGCTACAGTCGGTAACTTGGCACAACAGAACCAGCTGCTGCTTCTAAATGCATTTCCAAGAATCCACTGCATCTGAATGAAAACAACCAATCAGAGCCAGTTTCCACCTCAAAATATCTGGGAAAGAGGCTCGTTCCCAGTTCGCCAAATACCAACAAATACTGTTAGTTCATGAACAAAAGTGTCATCATCAAACAAAAACTGTTTTTCTCTTCAGCCAACAAACTTCCAGCGAGCCTTGTTCCATCAGGTGATTGGCCCGTGTAAACCCTGCAGTGACCCCAACCTCTCTGTCGCTGAGAAAGGTAGACGAGCTCACTCACACACACACACACACACACACACACACACACACACTGCAAGATTATATTACACTCCATTTATCTTCTCCTACCTTCTTCCCCTTTCACTTCCCACTCCTCTCCTTTCCTCCCCCTCTTCCTCCTCCTCCTCTTCCTCCTCCTCCTCATCTTCGTCTTCTCTCTCCTCCAGTCCTCACCACTCCCAGTAGTTGGAGTTTGGACAGTGGTACCAGAGAAGCCCTCCCCTTCCTCTCTGCCCATGTTGGCAGTGTCATGGCGCCTCCTGTTCCCCCACGCAACCTGCCTCATGGTATGACACTAACTGTAACTCTGTGTGTGTGTGTGTGTGGCTCCACCCAGGTCCCTCTGCAGTGTGTTTGTGTTGCATATCTGTTGTTGTTGTTCTTATTTTGCCGTCAGAAATCTTCAACATTTATTTTCTTACTCATTAAAGGAGTAATTTGTCACTTTTCATGCGGATGTCCAGTCAGTGTTGATGGTAAATGGAGTCAAGTTAAAACACAGATGTCACAGAGAAGTCATGGGTATTAAAATGTAAATTCATCTTCATGCTGATTGAAGGTCAGGTTTAGTGTTTTGGTCCATAAAACATTCCTGGAGTTTCACAGGAAAACAATGTTGCAGAATCTTCAAAACAATTTAACTGGTGACCAAAAACTCACATGCAGTGCATCCTGGTACATGTAGGCCACATGAGCATCGCAGCACTGTTACTTTAATTGACTAAATTTACCATCAATACTGACTGGACAGCCATATAAAAAGCAAAGTCTTTAAGAAATATTGAAGAAATACTAAATGAAGAAACCTGTTAATGCTGAAGTCTGTGGTCCTGAACAGTGTTCAAAGAACAGGAAGCAGGAGAGACTGAACCCACTAAAACTACAAGGTTGAGCTTTTAGGTCTCCTCTAGTATTCATTATGTCACAGTGAACAATTGAGCTAAAAAATATATATTTCTAAAATCAAATTGGACTCCAGTGTCCCGTCATCTGTAGTTTGTTTGTGTCTGTCATCACTGTGGGCTGCTGTCCTGTTCTGTTGTTTGGTGCGTCTGAGTGTCTGTGTATAAGTTGTGTATTGATCCACCGTTTCCTGCCAGTGTGAGCGATAAGTGAAAAGCTTACTGCTCCTCCAGAGATCACACCTGTTCAGCTACAAAAGGCTAAATTCTGAATAGACAAGAAACACCTTCTGCTGCTCTGTTCATGTTAGTGACAGACACCCAGAATCCCCTCTGTGACTCAAACACTGATTCAGACGTTTCTGAAGCACCATAAATAATATTCTGATCACACATGGACTGTAAACTGGTGTGGTGTCAAACTGTTCAGAGGTGGATAAATCAAACGTGGCTCAACGGGTGACAGAGAAAGTGTTTCTTTAAATTTACAGGTGAACTTTTCTGTTTGTCGATACAAAGAGAAAATGACACAAACACAGTTAATCAGCATGCAGCTCCTGTTTTACAAACAAAATTCCCCCAAAACTGGGAAGGACTTAACAGACTATCTGAAACAACCCCTTCAGACACCTCCCCTCCCTCAAACACACTCCTCCTCCTCCTCACCTCTCCTCCTCTCTCTCCCCATCTTTACCTCCTCAGCTTTGCCTGTTCACACCTTTTATTAACACGCGTCTTGAGTGACCACTTATTATCAGATCTCACTTCCCTTCTCTTATTGTAAATTATCAAGTAGCTACATCATTTATTTGCAAAGACCAAACATGTTTTTTATTTGCCGAATTTACAAGAGGGAACAAATTATTAAGAATTTGTCATGTTGATGTGTGCAGCATTTCTGCTCTTATAAAACTTGTTCCTACAAAAATCGCAAAAAAAAAAAAAAAACCTGTGAAATCCTGAAGGGACTGACAACTGCTAGACTAAAACGAAGCAGCAGCCAGTAGCAGCCTTTTATGAAATACAATAAAAACTAAATAAAAGAATTAATCATGCGATAAGAGGTGGGAAGTAACTAAGTACAAATACTTTGTCACTGTATTTAAGTAGATTTTTTTTCAGGTATACACTTCAGTATTATTTTTTCTGACAGCTCTTTATCACCTACATTTGAACACAAATATCTGAAATTTCTTCTCCATTTTCAAATCAGTATTGTTACCTTAGTTTTAATAAATGTGAGGGGAATTATTAATTATTTTTATTTTTGCGTCACTGAGCGCCGCCTTCCAAGAGACTGATTTCAATCTAAAAGGATGGGACATAAAAGACGTAACACGATGAAAATGACTGAAGTGCGTTCACACTGTCCTCTGATCCACTTGTGATCAGGCGACATGGGACACATGTTGACACCAGGTGTAAACAGGGCCTTTACTCTTCCTCACCTCCTCCTCTTCCTCTTCTTCTCTGCTCTGAGGCGTGTGTGTGCATCTCTCTCAGTCAGTCCTGCTGTGTCTCCCCCTGTAGGGCAACACCTGTCGATGCACTTTGACGCTTTCCACCACCAGGTCAGCGACCTCCCTCCAGCTCTCCCTGCGCGCTCCTTAAGAAAGGTATCCTCCTCCTCCTCCTCTCCTGCTCCTCCTCTTCCTCCACCTCCTCACCACTCCCGCTGTTGGTCTGGATGATTGTCTCTCTGTTGTTTGTACTATTGCCGGTTATAGTTTACGAACTCACTGACTGACATCACATCGTAAGTTATCATCTCTGCACTGCTTCAGCATGACTTCATGCAAGAAAGGGGCTTTTTTTCATGTAAAATTATAGCACAAACTATAACTTTAAGGATATTAAAGTTCATCTACACCTTGAGGACACATCCATCCATCCAGAGACGCTGTCTGTCTCTGTGAAAGTTAATAGGAAGAATCTAAAGCTCTATTTGCATGGGACTAGTATTACCAGGGGACCTCATGTGATTCAGTTATTATCCCTGATGTCATGGTTCTGTGAGCATTAGCATGTCCAGCTAACTAATACAAGCTTACTAGCTGCAGTAATGTTGCCTCCAGCCAGTCGGTCCAGCTGGGTGAAGGTCTCAAAGTCCACCGTACTTAATCTAAATCTTGGGTTTCCTTTTCCCACATTGAGTGTATTTGTATCATCTATTGTATTTATATACGTTTCGTATTTCACCATCCGACCAATGTTTGCTGCAGTGTAAACTAGCCTCAGTCTTTTAATATTAACGTTATATCATGTACGCAACTGCAAGGTAACTTTATGTGTTGAACACACTTTGACAGGATTATCATTTAAAATGTGTCTGATGGAAATATTTAAGTCCACAGAGGACTGACTCCTTGTGGAGTTTAAGCATTAGCATTAGCTCACATTAGCCAGCTACACGATTGAAAACAGCCAGTCGCTGTTTAAGTCGACAAAATGCACAGTCGTCAGTTAGAAATGAGAAGCTGCTTTTGTTGAATTCTGTGTGGATTCAAAGACCTCACGTTTCAACAGTGACTACTAACTTTAATGTTAAATCTGCCACCGTTGTTTAGAGAAGAGAGTCACACTCAGGACTAATATTATCCTACAAGACTTTTACTTGATCATGTCTGATAGAAAACTGCACAAAACGTTTTAAGCTATTCAGCCTTCATCCGTGTGAGCCACCGTTACCGCTGGAAACAGCATCTGTGCTGCGTGAGAGTGGAGAGCTTAACAGGCATAGCAACAGTAACTATGGAGGGCGGGGCTTAGTGAAGGGTCAGTAGTCTAACAACAGAAAAAAAAATTCTGACCATAAATCACTTATTAATTAATTAATTTTGAGTTGAATTCTTACTTTACAAGTTCCAGACATGACAGAATTAAGATCACAGACGACGCCTACAATTATTACAAATTACTGGAGGTCCCATGTCATATTAATCCATGCAAATGAGGATTCAGATTTTTCCCCACATTAGTGTTACAGAAGCACATGCTGTTTTATCTCGGATTAGAAAATCCTAAATACTCAATCCAACATCACTTGGCAACTTTTATGTCTGTTACCAAGCAACTGAGACTCTTTCTCTCTTCTTACCGAGCTAAACCACTTCATAACAGCTGTTTTTTTATCATTGAAACACACTGAAACAAACACTGAACACTGGCTGCTTCGCCAGTTAGTAGGTTAGCTACGACAAAAGTGACGGTGGAAAAGTGAAAGTTAGAGCAGAACTGTTCATCTGTAAAGGCTTTTTCCCCTAATAGATGTAAACCCTGGTTACTATGGTTACCAAACAATTAAGATAAGATCTGCAAAAAAGGAAGTTTCTGTAGTCCGGCCCCTGAAAGTCAACAGACTCCAAAGTGTCATTGAGTCTGAAAGAATCTGTGAGCGTTCAGATTGGCGGATGTCAACATTAAAGATTAAAACAAATCATCAGTGAATCAGCAGAGAAAATCCGTCTGCTCTCCATCTCATGTTTCCTGCTTTTCACTGAAGTTACCTTCCTCTCCTTTTGTTGTCCTGGTTTCTGTCTTCTTCTCTGTTTTATTTAGTTTTTCCTCCTCATGTACTTTTCTCACCTCCCTCTTGTCAGTTTGATTCCTAAACACAAGAAAAAACATTTGTTCATCCTGTTCTTTTCCTTTTTAAATAATGTTAAAGACAAAGTGACATTTTATTCAGGGATGCTCAATAAATATCAGGGCCAATAAATTAGTGGCTTATAATGGAAAATGTTATTATTTATTACTCTGATAATTAAATTATAGCTGATAATCATATCAGATAGTCACATATGATTGGACTAATTATGTCAAAGCTTTTAATTTGAATTCTTGGGCAAAATGCTCATTAAAAAACTAAAGTATGTTTGTGATGTACTGAACATTAGAAAAAAAGAACATTTAAAGACTCCAGACCGTCCATTGTTTTTGTTGTCATGGTGATGTCCGTCAGATTTGGTCCAATCAGAGCTGTGGAAGGTTAAATCATCCATCATTGCTCACTATACACCCTGTCTTTCCCTCAGGTGTACATACTCTTAACTTTAAGGGGAAATTCTTAGAAAATGTCACACTTCTAAGAATTTTCATAGAACTTCATCACTAAGAGCAACTCTTTGTAGTAGGAAGCTTTGTGACTGCATCCACGGATCTGAAGATGGAGATGATTTATAAAGTGTTAGAAACTTAATAACAAACTATTTATGAGAGTGGTCTGATTGTAAAGCAGTAAAGTAATTTAACTGTATTCTGTACCACGGACCAAATTTTAGTTTTTCTTTCGAAATCTTCATAATCATCAGATCAACAGATGTTTCTGAATCATCTGAAACATCTGTAATGTTTGTGAATCAGTGAAAAACTGGCTGTTGTGATAACTCTGCCTGTGCCCCCTCCCCACCCTCTCTCTCTCTCCAGTCTCCCCTGCACCCTATACCTGCCTCGCCCACCAGTCCACAGTCCATCCTGGATGGCAGTAACTCCACCTTGTCGGGCAGCGCCAGCTCTGGAGTCTCCTCCCTCAGCGAGAGTAACTTCGGTGGCCCCGCCTCCTCCTCCGACCCCCCGGCCAGTCGCACAGACACCCTGGAGTCCGTCCCCAGCAGCCAGGCCTGGACCACCGACCAGGAAGACCTGGACTCGCCTTACCAGCCCGTCAGGTACAGCGTCTCCGAGCCTGAAGTCCTGGACGGGGTCAAACCCCCGCCCTGCCGCAGCCACTCTGCACCAGGGGGCGTAGCCCCGGCCCAGGCTGGGAGTCAAATCCAGCCCCAGGCTCCTGGTCCGGCCCCCACCGGAGCTCCACAACCACCGACACCACCACAGCAGCAGCTGGATGGGCTGCCGCACCCCCAGCACCACCACTACTACCACCACTTCCACCCACACTATATCCCCCACCACCCGCCCCTCTACCACTTCCACGAGCCTCCTCCTGCCCTGCCCCCCAAACCTTACCTCAGAGAGGGGTGTATCCCTGAAGAGGACCCCCTGAACACCCAGCCTGCGCCCCCGCCTCCTGCACCTCGGCCCATGCCGCGCAAGATCTCCCAGCCCATCATCGCAGCCACCAAGGATGAGCAGGCTAAAGTGGCGTGGGAGCACGGCATCAGCGAGGAGTGAGGATGATGAGGATGAAACTTAATGAAACAAACAGAATAAAAACTCTTATTAGAGGCGAGAAAGAAGGAAAACTGAGTGATGAAAGTGATGATGAGAGAAACTGTCAGACCCCCCCCCCGCTGTCCTGGTTCAATAACCAAACTAATCACTGAAGATGAAGGTTGAATTGATGAGTCAGCTGTGTGTCCTCAGCTTTCAGCGTCCTTTAACCAAACAACCTTCATCATCATGTCACTGCATCCTCATGTATGAGCACACGGAGCCTGATTTATTTGTTTAAATTTAAAAAAATATATCTATTTAATCAGATTTTTTCACTAAATCCATCATGATAATGTCCACAAATACATTTTTCTAAATGCAGCTGCACCTGCACTGAAATTGCACAGATATATATCTCATGTTAGTTATTGATTTTATTTTCATTGATAACATTAATCAAACACAATCATTAGATAAAAGTATTAAACCCTTTTCTCTGAAGATGTTTCAACAAGCAGCACTTTAACAAAGCAACAGAGCACCAAAACACACAAGAATTATCATTTTAACATATTTTTGTAAAAGCAGAATCGTCGAAGGAGTTAAAATTATTTAAATTAAAGTGATGATCTCACTTCAAACAATAATAACTAAGAACAACCAATCAAACGACACGCTGAGATCCTCTTCCTTCATCTTATTTGTCAGATAAACAGCTGGAACAAATATTAAATTTTCCAACAAGAATCACAAAATATGTAGATAAATGTAATACAGTATATAAAGTATATAAATATAATTTATATTTAATCCTGATGCTTTTGATTGAAGGTGAAACCTGTGTAGAAATATGCAAGATAAACGGCGTCCGGAGCCATTCGTAGCTGCTCGATGATACATGACGTGCACTTGTTTAAAAGGACAACGTGACGGCGCCTCTCACACACACACACACACACACACACACTCTGAAAATGTTGCATCAAGCAATTTCAGGGGTCCAGAAATAATTTCATTTAAGCTTCTGATGTTGAAAAAGGTTTTAACCTGCGAGGGATTTTTTTTTTTAGCTCAGGAGGTTGTAAAAGTGCGCGAGGCGTCATACGGATGATATTTATAGAGAATATTAACAATAACATATACACTTTTTGCCATTTTTTTAAAGAAAGTAATGAACTGTACATTTTTTAATCAGGAAACTGTTTTGTATGCATGTTCATTTATTGGAAGTTTAAACAGACTGTGAGCCACAGAGGTGAAACTACTGGAGAACTTGTGTGCACTGGTGTCTTTCTAGTTGATCACTGAGGATTTAAATCTACAGGATTGAGTCTCAGTGATGTAAAAGTGGAGTTAAAGTACTGTGAAGGAAAACTGTTTTGTATTTTGTTTGTTTTAAAAATGTTAAAACTTTTTAATTTGAGCCACCAGCTGATGCTCAGACTGTCATCCTGTGAATCACTGCTCTGCTGACTGGATGAAAGTGAACAAAACCAACTGTGAAGAGAGTGGTTTAAAGGGATAGTTCAGATTTTTTGAAGTGTGGTTGTATGAGGTACTTCTCCATAGTGAGTGTGTCACCTACAGCCCTCAGTTTGGAGAAGCAGCAGGAGTCCCAGTGAAGGGAGCTAAATAATGTCCTGCTGTGGACAGGGTCAGCAGCAACATGTATTTTAGACAACTAAAAATAAAATCAGTTTAACTGTACGCTATATTTAGAATATTTTCACAGCTCTACCTTACTGTCAGACAGTTTTCTGATGGGAAACTGAAGTCATATAAACCAACACAGTGAGACGTTTTCAGCTGAGAAAAACAACTATGATCACCAGCAGTGGAAGAAAGACAAACTGAGAATCTGTACTGAACTGTTACATCACTAAAATATTACTCAATTACAAGTAAAAGTACTGCTGTTAGAAAAATACTTAAAAGAACAAAGTACTCATACATCATACAAATACTACTCAGAGTACTAGTTACTCTGATCCCACAATTTCATGGTAAATAGGTGGTAATTACCAAGTAATTTGTTCTTGTATCTTAGAAATTACTCTCACATTACTCCCAAATTTCATGTTTAATTATGTTATAATTAGCAAATACCCTTTTCATGCAGTGGTAATTACTAATTACCATTACATTTGCAGTTAATTTCAATGAAAGTTCAAATATATATAATGTTAATTACTTGCATAAAAACGACACTTGCAAATTATCACAAAATCTGGGGGCAATATGCAGATGAATTCATAAATTCAGAGAAATGTCAAATATGTTGCTTAGTAATTCCCACTAACTGCATGAAAATGGTGCGACAAAAATGGAGATGAAAGGTTTGGACATTAATTTAACTTGTACTCAGTACTGAATTATGATTTTGAAAGTAACTAAGTAGATTACATGGTGTAATAAATACTTAAATATAAGTAAAAGTACAAATTTGAACATCTATTCATAAAGGTACTATTACTTTATTACAATAACTTGAGAATTTGTAATTAGTTACCTTCCTAGTCACCAGTGAAAACAAGTTTTCAACTGGTTCAACAGTGACAGTTTTTCAGGATGTTGACCGAATGTTCACATTTAGTCCGTTTGTCAGTGGAATCTGCTGCAGTGACATTTTACAAATAAACAGCTCATTTTACACTCGACCTAAAAACGCTAACATCTGACTTTTGTAAAAAGGGAACAATCTGTATTCAGTCCTGCTTCAAATGACTCTGCAGAAGTCGGCGGTGATGTAACTTGACACCTAGATCGATGCACTATTTTCACCCTTTTTCAGCGGAGGAACACATGCTGCTTTCCTCTGACTCAGTGCTGCAGCACAGCAGAGTTTGCACCTGCTTAAAGGTGTGTATTTAACTGATGAAGCGCAGGTCTTTACTCGAGCGGCTGAACGGTGGATGAACATTTTATCTTCTATAAATTCTTCACAACAAAAGTCTCTGCTTATTTTGTTGTCTAAAAGCTTTTATAATGAAGCTACAGAATCAGGAAATGTCAGGTTTTTAATCAGCGGTAACTTAACACGACTTCTATCAGCTGAAGGTGAACATGGAAGAGTAAAAGAAGCTGCTAAAGTACTGAGAGCTGAACACAGAGACTTTTAAAAATGTCTTTCTCTCAGCTCTCCTGCACACATGAGCTGAGTCTCAGCACACATCAGGAACAAAAAACTAAGTCAAAAGGGTCTATCACCTACTTTTAGCCACATTTAAAAAAAAATCCTGTTCCCTGTTGTCACTCATCCACCAATATTATGAGCCTGTACTTATACCTTTGGAATAATGGAAGCTGTAATTAAAACACTTGTGAGTTTTTCCCACTATTTCCTGGAAGCTGGAAGAATTGAACAGAATTTCATATGAAACACTAAATTAAAATATTTCACCTACCAGAGAAATATCTTCAAACTAATCAATATTGTCTCTCTTTCACCTGCAACTCAAATTATCAGCATTATTAAATGATTTGTTTTTTTGCGACACGTTGATGTTGTAAGCGGCTGTAAAGAGGGTGAAAAGAGGTCGCATGGTTCACTCTCGTGCTTCTCAGACCGTCCCAGTTTCCAAGATGGGAAATCGTTTTTCTGACTCTGGTGTGTTCATGTGCTTTTAAGTCGTAAAGTGGAAACAACATGATTCTACTAAAGGTCGAGTAGACAACTTTTTATCAGCATCAAAGTCAATAAAAATACAATTTCTAATGATTCTAGGCCACTTCATGTGGACGGCAACTAACAGTTATAACCTCATACTATACTACTGATAACTTGTGACCAAAAATTTAAATTTTCAAAAAGTTATCTATTTTTGTCCACCACCTTCTGCTTATATGATGTCAATGGACAACTCAGCAATAAATGCTGAATTTTTTTTTTTCCAGACTTTATGAGTTGATGTTCTGACTTGAGGGGTGTTCGTGTGAATTTTCCAAGTCAGGAACTGATTTTTCACGTTCAGACCAAATAATCAGTTTTCAACTAGAAATCTACGTTGCTCACTGGAAATCATCGCTCTCGTCAAAGCAACCAGACTCTTTTAGAAAAAACAGCATTTTTACCTTTCAAAATACAGGAGTTTGTGTTCTGCTGCTGCCTCGATCTGTTAGTTAGTCTGTGTTACTGCGTGACTTCAGGGTTTTTAAAGGCAAGTTTGGATTCACTGACGTCACAAAATAACAAACTAACTCACAGACGGAGGCAGCTGTAGACCAGAAACTCCTGTGATCTGCAAAGTAAAATGAGTGTTTTTGCCAAAGAAGTTTGGCTGAGTGATTTTATATAACAGCAGAGTCCCGCTGGAGAACAGACTGACAGGAAGTTACAGCAGTGAAAATATTCTAAACACAGCGTGTTCATCATGACACGTTTAGAAAACCTGCAACTCTAATAAGTCAACTGAAGAACAACAATAAATTTGATTTAAAGATTAATTATTATCTTGATGTATGCAGAGTGTGTGTCTGCCATACAGTGTTAAACATTTATACTATTTAAAAAGGAAGGAAGGTTGAATTCTGGGTAAAATGACTGAATATATTCATAACTTGAAAATGCAATTTGTCACTAAAGCACTGAGGGAAATTAATTTGACTGACTGTAAATACTGTGATTTATTATTTTTGTTTTATTTTTATTTTAAATGACAGTGAGTCTTTTTATTCTGAGTGATCTAGATGATGATTTTCTTGCTGTGCGTTCTCGCTGCCTTTACATCAGACAGACAGACAGACAGACAGACAGTGACTGGAGGGTAAATACACTCGTCTGATTCTACAGTATTTTCTGTTGGACTAGAACACTTTGTTTTTTCAAGCTCTTTTTAATTTTTTCTTGACAGCTGCAGATGCATCTATGATTTATTTCTTTCTGTAAGGAGCCTCAGTGATGATTTACAGCTCAGAGTTTAAAAACTAAACGTTCCTTCAGACTGAGCCTAAAAGAACATGAACACACAAACCTGTCGGCTGTCAGAACCGATCTCTTGTTGATGCAGTTCGGTTCTCGTCATTGCTCACGGGCAGCAGGTCAGAGGAGGATTCACAGGATCTGACGGCAGCGAGAAATAAACTTAGGCAATAATGAACGCAGCTCAGACCTGCTGTGTGGGAAAATTAGTAATTTATGGATAATTTTTATCACATTAAGAGAGAATTTAAGAGGGGAGAAGGAATAGTTTGGCCATAATATTACATCGCAGGCTGTATGAAATATAAAAGGCCTGTACGGTCAGTGTCCAGTTTATTAGGTACACCTAGACTGAACTACTGAAGTCTAATACGACAGAATGAAGTTTTAGAGAGATGTTCCTGTAGCTGATCTTAATTTATATACAAGAGGTGAACAAAATAATAGTCTAACACGCTAAAATTCAGCAGCACTTCCTGCCATTTACTTGATCTAATCCAAGGTTTTGGGGGTTTTTTTGTTTGTTTTTTTTGTTTTTTTTTTTAAGTCTGACAAAAACTGGAAAAAAGCTTCAGCTCACACCCTTTTAGTTTATTCACTTAGATTTTCTCAGTTCCTGGATTTCTTTGAGATCTTTGTCTTTTTATGGAATACATATATAAAAAAATAAAACTTGATATTTACATAAACAGATAAAATGTGATGAAGAGATATAAACACTAACAGGGTTGGGAGAGTTACTTTAAAAATGTATTTGAATACAGTTTCTAATTACCAGTTAAAAAATGTAGTCAGTAACAATACAAGTAATTTAACTTGTTTACTCTGTTACTTTTAGATTACCTCAGTATAAAATATGATGAAACTGTTTGAATGAATAAAGTGTTTTTAGGTCTGCAACTAATGATTATTTCCATAAAATGACATTTAGTTATATCAGATGGATATTTATGAGAATAAACACCTCAGACAGAAACATTACACAACAGTGATGCATCAGTCAGCATCAGGTATCAGTCTGATACTGTCCTCATGTACTCATAAAACTACTCTGATACCCAGGGGTGGAAGTAACTAATTACAAATACTCAAATTACTGTAAGTAAGTAAGTTTTTTTAGGGTTTTTTTAGGTACTTGTACTTTTATGAGTAAATTTTTAAGTCTGTACTTTTACTCATACTTAAGTATGATTTGCGAGATGTAATCTACTTAGTTATTTTAAAAAATCATAGTAGTACTAATTACAATTTGGTTTAATATTCAAACCTTTCATCTGCATTTTAGCAGCCAATCAGGTGATTTGATAACAAACAAGCCAATGAAAACCAAACAAAACGCTGCAGCAGCACATTTGTAGTAAGGATGTTAGTGATTCATCATTAATCAATTAAGAATTTAACCAATTAAAAATGTATTGATGGATATTTAATCAGTAGTCATGGAAGTAATCAGGAAACTTCAATTTAGACTTAAAATGTGGGGGGAGGGGTGAAAATGAAGAAAAAACGTATTTTACATCTTAGAAATCATTAATGATTAATTGATTGTTATTGTTTTCAGTTATTGGTTCAGAAAAAAAGAGGGACCTGGCTACAGACCTCCAACCTCCACAGTGGAAGATGTTTATTTTTGTTTTTTCCGCGTGAAGGCCGCATTCTGCATAATCACTATTTCATTCTTAAAACTGACACATAAATCATTTATTCATGAAATACTTTAAAAGTCTATTGACTCTAAATGCGTCATACACTAATTTACATTAAGGATATTAAGTTAATTCAATAAGTCTTTAAAATGTCACCTATTCTTTAAAATGCTGTAATGTTTACATAAAATGTTTATTATTACATGAAGAATACACCACAATTCCACCAACAGCTAAACTAACGTCAGCACTGGATTAAGTTTAGTTTACAAACTGTGATTCATAAATCCCATAGCCCAGTCTGACATGACGTTTGATTGTGTTGACTCGTCAGATCGAGGTGTGTTTTTAATGGACTGTTATTGAACACAGAAGTTATTAATAGACTCGAGAGATAGTTCACGGGTCTGGGGTTACCTTTAAGACTCGATCATCAGTTTCTGTTTGTCTCGTTTCATTTCCATTCATGAATAAAAATAACTGTGAATTGTAATGAAATGTCTTAATGTGTTACTTAATGATGCAAGTGGGACGAGGCGAAGATACAATTTAAAATATTGTGTGAAGCATTTAGCCTTTTAAAATAGATAATGAAGAAATTATGTGGATATATGCTTTTTATTCGTGTGCAAATTACAAATTTTACCAACCAAACCGTGAAAACACATAATGTGGCCTTAACATGACAAAAAAAAAAAAAAACACGACAAGAACAATTTCCGCTGTGGAGGTCACGTGTTTCCTGTCAACCATGGAGGTTGGAGGTCTGCAGGTACTTTTGAGGAAAAACGGAAAAAACGGAAACGGAAAAAAAATCCGTTTGGAGGTTATCGATACTCTATACTCTTGAGTAGTTTTTGCGACGAATACTTCATATTTTTACTTAAGTATATTTCTAATACCAGTACTTTTCCGTGTAGCTGAGTATTATTTTAGCAGTACTTTTACTTTTGTACAGATTTTCAGTTCTCTTTCCACCACATGAGAAACAATCATCCAGAGATCCAACACACAAAACTCTTACCTTCTTTTCTTTGTCCCTCCGTCTTCATCAGTGAGACTCTGTCCATTAATGACCACAGACACTTCAAAACTGTCCATTAAACTCCATGTTAGTCCACGTCAAACTGAAATAAACGTCCAGGCCGCAGCCAGCTGGGGTCCAACCAGTCTCAGCTGGTCTAAACTGGTTTACTAATTAACGTGAAGACGAAGAAGAAACACCGCTGTGACGTCTGTAACCGTCTGTTCTCCGTTATAAGATGATAAAACTTCTCTTTATGAACTCTTCTTTATTTTCCCGTTAATCTTCGATAAAACGTCCTGACGGCAGAGAACACACACCTTCACAGGAGGAGGAACAAAACTGTTACACACGTGGCATCACACTCATACCTGTCCCCCCCAAACAACGGCAGGTAGGAACTAATCAGCTCTGAGACAAGAGGGACATGAAGAAGAAACTGAAATACTACACATGGAAATTTGTCATTAAAATATCAGTTAAATTAAATTATTATATGTAACAGTAAACTTAATTATGCACGTCCATAATGTTGTGTAATTATTATACTAAAATATATTGTGTTTCCCAAACTTTTTCCCTGGAGACCCACTTTTTTTTTTAACAATGACAAACCATCACAGCCCAAATCTCAGGAAGAGTTCACACGCACATAAATAAACAACACTTATATACATGTTAAAATTTTAGAGATGAGAAATAAATTTATTTAGGCTGATTTAACAGGCCTTCTCATTGTTTTTATTTCCTCATATGAGGGAAACAACATAGGACATTTTATCCTATTGCATTAAATGAGAAGATAAGTTAATTTAGATGGAATCAACAGGCTCATGTTTTTTCTCTCATCAGTAAAACATTACAAATCTTAAATTTGCAGAATATCCTCCACAGTCTTTTATTTATTTTGACCCAAATACCAAAGACCCAAATAAAATCTCATGTGACCCAGTCTTTGGGACTGAGTGATGTAAACAGTAAACTGCACAGCTTAATAAAGAACATAAAATTAGTAAAGTAACTGACTATAAATAACCCAAAAATCTACCTATGTAACTATGGTTACACCAGCAGCAGGAAACAGCAACAACAATTTGTTACATTTAGAAACTGAGAACATCTGATGAAAATAAACATGAGACAAACAGTTTCAACACAAACTAAACACTGAGTCATGACGATTGATCTCAGGACTGTTGTATTAGACTTCAGCAAGGTGTACCTAATAAACTGGACACTAAATGAATCCATGCAAACCTTCACACGATTGTTGATAGATTCTTCACGTCTATAAAAAACCCAAAAAAAACTATGCAAAGCCTGTTATAATCAGAGATTTATTTATTTGACGTCCACTTTGAATTATTTTTTTATTTCCTGAAAGTTTTCTTGGAGTTTTTCTTTCAACTTTGTAATTGAGATGTTAAAAACACAGTTGCTAAAATGTTAAAAGCTGTATGAAAGTGAAAGAAGACGACTGAGTGAGAAGTGAACAGAGGAGGAGAAGAGTGGAGCTCATTTTCTGTCCTGACTGAAGCTGAAGAATTTAAGATAAATCTCACTGAGTGATGCAGCGATGATTCTGATGTGACACTAAAAACACACTTGTTTTTTTTTTTTGTTTTGTTTTTTTTTGGTAGAAGTTGTAATGAATAAAAAGAGGAGGGACGTGAAGGGGAAGATGATGTTCGGTGCACGGAGGAGAGACGGGTTGATTTCTGTGTACATATAAAGCAGGAGAGAGTGTATTTATACGGATTATAAAGGGCAAACCTTGTATACATGTAGATTGTGATTGTCTTGCCTTGTACTTTCTGATGTAAAACTGTTTTTAAACCTAAACGACAGCAAACAATACGAGTTCCTTTTGTCTAATTATTCTGATTATTTCAGGGCAGCTGAGCGGAGGTTCTTTATTATTTTGTGTATTTTGCATCGATGACAAATCCAGATAGTGAGTGACTCTGATGATTTTCCTTTGTACAATGATGCTAATAAGTATTTCTTGTATATAAAAGTCTTTATTGTGTTAGCATGGGTATAAACTGTGTCTGTGTACGACAGTAGATGTAAATACTCACGTTTTTTTTCCTACTCACTAAACAAACTGCTGTGTTGTGGATTCATGATTAATGACAGACATTAAACAATAATGTTTTATTGACTCAGATTTGATTCAGTCTGCCGTCATTTCACATCTTTCCAGCTGGAAACAAAACACAGCAGCTGTTCCACAGGAGCCAAAGAGCTCAGGGGCCCCAAAATCCACCAGGGGACCCCAAACAGTGTAACACAGGGACGATTGGAGTTCAGGAGATCCATCTTTCTGCCATTCAAAGTAAAGCCAGAGATCAGTGAGGAAGATTTACTCTGTTACACCTCACCAGGGACCAGTATCTCAAAACTTTAAATCTAGATCAGAATTATCTAGATAGGATTAAATCTCTAAACTGGAGTACAAATTTGATGATCCAATTCCACCCAGAATCCAGATTAACCCTCTATGGTACACATTATGATGCCAGTGAGGGAAAAAATGTTTGGAGTGTTTTTATGTCTCAAAATAGACATACATATGTATGTATGTATGTATGTATGTATGCTCATGTGTATGTATGTATGTATGTATGTATGCTCATGTGTATGTATGTATGCTCATATGTATGTATGTATTTATGTATGTATGTATGTATGGTCACATGTATGTATGTATTTATGCTCATATGTATGTATGTATGTATGTATGCATGTATGCTCATATGTATGTATGTATGCATGTATGTATGCATGGTCATATGTATGACCGTATGTATGTATGTATGTATGTATGTATGTATGTATGTATGTATGTATGTATGGTCATATGTATGTATGCATGCATGGTCATATGTATGTATGTATGTATGTATGTATGTATGGTCACATGTATGTATGTATGTGTGTATGTATGCATGGTCATATGTATGTATGTATGCTCATATGTATGTATGTATGTATGTATGTATGTATGTATGTATGCTCATGTGTATGTATGTATGCTCATATGTATGTATGTATTTATGTATGTATGTATGTATGGTCACATGTATGTATGTATTTATGCTCATATGTATGTATGTATGTATGTATGCATGTATGCTCATATGTATGTATGTATGCATGTATGTATGCATGGTCATATGTATGACCGTATGTATGTATGTATGTATGTATGGTCATATGAATGTATGCATGGTTATATGTATGTATGGTCATATGTATGTATGTATGTATGTATGTATGTATGTGTGTATGTATGTATGGTCATATGAATGTATGCATGGTCATATGTATGTATGGTCATATGTATGTATGTATGTATGGTCATATGTATGTATGTATGTATGGTCATATGTATGTATATATGGTCATAAGTATATATGTATGTATGTATGTATGTATGTATGTATGTATGTAATTATGTATGGTCATAAGTATGTATGTATGTATGTTCATATGTATGTATGCATGGTCATATGTATGGCCGTATGTATGTATGTATGTATGTATGTATGTATGTATATATGTATGTATGGTTGCATGGTCATATGTATGTATGTATGCTCATATGTATGTATGTTCATATGTATGCTCATATGTATGTATGGTCATATGTATGTATGCATGGTCGTATGTATGTATGTATGCTCATATGTATGTATGTATGCATGGTCATATGTATGTATGTATGTATGTATGTATGTATGTATGTATGTATGGTCACATGTATGTATGTATGTGTGTATGTATGCATGGTCATATGTATGTATGTATGCTCATATGTATGTATGTATGTATGTATGTATGTATGTATGTATGCATGGTCGTATGTATGTATGTATGTATGTATGTATGTATGTATGTATGTATGGTCACATGTATGTATGTATGTATGTATGTATGCATGGTCATATGTATGTATGTATGCTCATATGTATGTATGTATGTATGTATGTATGTATGCATGGTCATCTGTATGTATGTATGCTCATATGTATGTATGTATGTATGTATGTATATATGTATGTATGCATGCATGGTCATATGTATGTATGTATATATGTATGTATGTGTGTATGTATGTATGGTCATCTGAATGTATGCATGGTCATATGTATGTATGCTCATATGTATGTATGTATGTATGTATGCTCATATGTATGTATGTATGTATGTATGCATGGTAACATGTATGTATGTATGTATGTATGCGTGTATGGTCATATGTATGTATGCATGTATGCTCATATGTATGTATGTATATATGTATGCATGGTCATATGTATGACCATATGTATGTATGTATGTATGTGTGTATATATGTATGGTCATATGAATGTATGCATGGTCATATGTATGTATGGTCATATGTATGTATGTATGTATGTATGTATGGTCATATGTATGATCATATGTATGTATGTATGTATGTCTGTATGTGTGTATGTATGTATGGTCATATGAATGTATGCATGGTCATATGTATGTAACCTACATGTATGTATGGTCACATGTATGTATGTATTTATGCTCATATGTATGTATGTATGCATGTATGTATGCATGTATGCTAATATCTATGTATGTATGCATATATGTATGCATGGTCATATGTATGACCATATGTATGTATGTATGTATGTATGTGTGTATGTATGTATGGTCATATGAATGTATGCATGGTCATATGTATGTATGGTCATAAGTATGTATGTATGTATGTATGTATGGTCATATGTATGTATGGTCACATGTATGTATGTATGTATGGTCATATGTATGTATATATGGTCATAAGTATATATGTATGTATGTATGTATGTATGGTCATGTTTGTATGTATGTATGTATGTATGTATGGTCATAAGTATGTATGTATGTATGTTCATATGTATGTATGCATGGTCATATGTATGGCCGTATGTATGTATGTATGTATGTATGTATGGTTGCATGGTCATATGTATGTATGTATGCTCATATATATGTATGCTCATATATGGTATGGTCATATGTGGTATGGTCATATGTATGCTCATATGTATGCATGGTCATATGTATGTATGCATGGTCGTATGTATGTATGTATGCTCATATGTATGTATGTATGCATGGTCATATGTATGTATGTATGTATGTATGTATGGTCATTGGTCACATGTATGTATGTATGTGTGTATGTATGCATGGTCATATGTATGTATGTATGCTCATATGTATGTATGTATGTATGTATGTATGTATGTATGTATGTATGTATGTATGCATGGTCATGTGTATGTATGTATGCATGGTCATATGTATGTATGTATGTATGTATGTATGTATGGTCACATGTATGTATGTATGTATGTATGTATGTATGTATGTATGCATGGTCATATGTATGTATGTATGCTCATATGTATATATGTATGTATGCATGGTCATATGTATGTATGTATGCTCATATGTATGTATGTATGTATGTATGTATGTATGTATGTATGCATAGTCATATGTATGTATGTATATATGTATGTATGTGTGTATGTATGTATGGTCATCTGAATGTATGCATGGTCATATGTATGTATGCTCATATGTATGTATGTATGTATGTATGCTCATATGTATGTATGTATGTATGTATGTATGTATGTATGTATGTATGTATGTATGTATGTATGTATGTATGTATGTATGCTCATATGTATGTATGTATGCATGGTCACATGTATGTATGTATGTATGTATGCATGTATGGTCATATGTATGTATGCATGTATGCTCATATGTATGTATGTATGTATGTATGTATGCATGGTCATATGTATGACCATATGTATGTATGTATGTATGTGTGTATATATGTATGGTCATATGAATGTATGCATGGTCATATGTATGTATGGTCATATGTATGTATGTATGTATGTATGTATGTATGGTCATATGTATGACCATATGTATGTATGTATGTATGTATGTATGTGTGTATGTATGTATGGGCATATGAATGTATGCATGGTCATATGTATGTAACCTACATGTATGTATGGTCACATGTATGTATGTATTTATGCTCATATGTATGTATGTATGTATGTATGTATGCATGTATGTATGCATGTATGCTAATATGTATGTATGTATGCATGTATGTATGCATGGTCATATGTATGACCATATGTATGTATGTATGTATGTATGTATGTGTGTATGTATGTATGGTCATATGAATGTATGCATGGTCATATGTATGTATGGTCATATGTATGTATGTATGTATGGTCGTATGAATGTATGCTCATATGTATGTATGTATGTATGTATGTATGTATGTATGTATGTATGTATATATGTATGTATGCTCATATGTATGTATGTATGTATTTATGCTCATATGTATGTATGTATGTATGTATGTATGCTCATATGTATGTATGTATGTATGCTCATATGTATGTATGTATGTATTTATGTATGGTCACATGTATGTATGTATTTATGCTCATATGTATGTATGTATGTATGCATGTATGCTCATATGTATGTATGTATGCATGTATGTATGCATGGTCATATGTATGACCAAATTTATGTATGTATGTATGTATATATGTATGGTCATATGAATGTATGCATGGTTATATGTATGTATGGTCATATGTATGTATGTATGTATGTATGTATGTATGTATGTATGTGTGTATGTATGTATGGTCATATGTATGTATGTATGCATGGTCATATATATGTATGGTCATATGCATGTATGTATGTATGTATGGTCATATGTATGTATGTATGTATGTATGGTCACATATATGTCTGTATGCATGGTCATATGTATGTATGTATGTATGCATGTATGCTCATATGTATGTATGTATGTATGTATGTATGTATGCAGGTTATATGTATGACCATATGTATGTATGTATGTGTGTATGTACGTATGGTCATATGAATGTATGCATGGTCATATGTATGTATGTATGTATGTATGTATGGTCATATCTATGCATGTATGGTCATAAGTATGTATGTATGTATGTTTGGTCATATGTATGTATGTATGCATGGTCATAGATATGTATGGTCATATGTATGTATGTATGTATGTATGTATGTATGGTCATATGTATGTATGTATGTATGTATGTATGTATGTATGTATGTATGTATATATGTATGTATGTATGCTCATATGTTTGTATGTATGTATGTATGTATGTATGCATGGTCATATGTATGACCATATGTATGTATGTATGTGTGTATGTATGTATGGTCATATGAATGTATGCATGGTCATATGTATGACCATATGTATGTATGTATGTGTGTATGTATGTTTGGTCATGTGTATGAATGTATGCTCATATGTATGTATGCTCATATGTATGTACGTATGTATGTATGTATGCTCAAATGTATGTATGTATGTATGCTCATATGTATGTATGTATGCATGGTCATATGTATGACCATATGTATGTATGTATGTGTGTATGTATGTATGGTCATATGAATGTATGCATGGTCATATGTATGTATGGTCATATGTATGTATGTATGTATGTATGGTCATATGTATGCATTTATGGTTATAATTATGTATGTATGTATGTATGTATGTCTGTATGTATGTATGTATGTATGCTCATATGTATGTATGCATGGTCATATGTATGTATGGTCATATGTATGTATGTATGTATGTATGTATGTATGTATGTCTGTATGCTCATATGTAGGTATGTATGTATGCTCATATGTATGTATGTATGTATATATGTATGTATGTATGTATGTATTTATGCTCATATGTATGTATGTATGCATGGTCACATTTATGTATGTATGTATGTATGCATGTATGGTCTGATGTATGTATGTATGTATGTATGTATGTATGTATGTATGTATGGTCATATCCCTCTATGGTACACATTATGATGCCAGTGAGGGAAATGTGTTTTTATGTCTCAAAATAGACTAAATAAACATAATCTGAAGAAATTTTATTTTTATTTTTATTTTTATTTTTGGAAGTTTTTGGGGTTCGTTGCCTATAGGCAACATTGTACCATAATGGTGCATAAGTGAAAAAGAACGTTCCTTTTCCAATTTGAACATTGTTTATTTCATAAACATATGCAAAAATATTCAATAACATCAAGAAGTCACAATTCATTTTAAATTTTAAATTAAAAAGAATTATAAAAAGAATTTTTATATATATGTATGTATGTATGGTCATATATATGTATGTATGTATGTATGTATGGTCATATGTATGTATGTATGTATGTATGTATGTATGTATGTATGGTCACATGTATGTATGTATATATGCTCATATGTATGTATGTATGTATGTATGTATGTATGTATGTATGGTCACATGTATGTATGTATGCATGGTCATATGTATGTATGTATGTATGCATGTATGCTCATATGTATGTATGTATGTATGTATGCATGGTCATATGTATGACCATATGTATGTATGTATGTGTATATGTATGTATGGTCATATGAATGTATGCATGGTCATATGTATGTATGGTCATATGTATGTATGTATGTAATTATGTATGTATGTATGTATATATGGTCATATGTATGCATGTATGGTCATAAGTATGTATGTTTGTATGTATGTATGTATGTACGTATGTATGTATGGTCATATGTATGTATGTTTGTATGCATGGTCATATGTTTGGCCATATGTATGAATGTATGGTCATATGTATGTATGCTCATATGTATGTACGTATGTATGTATGTATGCTCATATGTATGTATGCTCATATGTATGTATGTATGTATGTATGCTCATATGTATGTATGTATGTATTCATGCTCGTATGTATGTATGCTCATATGTATGTATGTATGTATGTATGCTCATATGTATGTATGTATTTATGTATGTATGTATGTATGTATGTATGTATGGTCATATCCCTCTATGGTACATATTATGATGCCAGTGAGGGAAATGTGTTTTTATGTCTCAAAATAGACTAAATAAACATAATCTGAAGAAATTCCATTTTTATTTTTATTTTTGGGGTTCATTGCCTGTAGGAAACATTGTACCATAATGGTGCATAAGTGAAAAAGAACGTTCCTTTTCCAGTTTGAACATTGTTTATTTCATAAACATATGCAAAAATATTCAAGAACATCAAGAAGTCACAATTCATTTTAAATTTTAAATTAAAAACAATTATAAAAAGAATTTATATGTATGTAAGTATGTATGTATGTATGTATGTTTGTATGTATGTATGGTCATATATATGTATGTATGTATGTATGTATGTATTTATGTATGTATGTATGTATGTATGCTCATATGTATGTATGCATGGTCATATGTATGTATGTATGCTCATATGTATGTATGCATGGTCATATGTATGTATGTATTCTCATATGTATGTATGTATGTATGTATGTATGTATGTATGTATGTATGGTTATATGTATGTATGTTTATATGGTCATATATATGTATGGTCATATGTATGTATGTATGTATGTATGTATGGTCACATGTATGTATGTATGCATGGTCATATGTATGTATGTATGTATGCATGTATGCTCATATGTATGTATGTATGTATGCATGGTCATACGTATGACCATATGTATGTATGTATGTGTGCATGTATGTATGGTCATATGAATGTATGCATGGTCATATGTATGTATGTATGTATGTATGTATGTATGTATGTATGTATGTATGTATGGTCATATCTATGCATGTATGGTCATAAGTATGTATGTATGTATGTATGGTCATATGTATGTATGTTTGTATGTATGGTCATATGTATGTATGTATGTATGTATATATGTATGTATGTATGTATGTATGTATGTATGCTCATATGTATGTATGTATGCATGGTCATATGTATGACCATATGTATGTATGTATGTATATGTATATGTATGTATGGTCATATAAGTGTATGAATGGTCATATGTATGTATGGTCATATGTATGCATGTATGATCATAAGTATGTATGTAGGTATGTATGTATGTATTTTTATATGTATGTTTGTATGCATGGTCATATGTTTAGCCATATGTATGAATGTATGCTCATATGTATGTATGCTCATTTCAATCAGGAGAGACTAAGAGTAAAACAGAAATGGTTTATTGGCACATGCATGATATATGAAACATGAACAGTCTTTGGCGGTTAGACCCCAATGAGGTGAAACAATATGTATATATAAATGGGGGTGATGAAGCTGTAGTGAAGAGAACCCCCCCGAGGTCTAGACACTGGTGGTGGTGGTGATGATGAGGTGCAAAGCAGAGACTGGTGAGGTGAAGTGGCTCTGGACTCCTGCTGCCTGGACCTGAAGGCTGGAGGAGAGGGCGTCAGGGAGGATCGAGGTGAACATCTTCTGCTACCTGGGTCCAGTGACTGGAGGAGAGAGGGGTGGAGGAGGGTCGCGCAATTGACTGAATGACAACTGATGGAGCAAAGACAGAGGCGATTTAAAGATTTGGCAGCAGCAAATTGACTGGCTATCGCGACCGTGGCAAAATCTGAATGTATGGTAAAGACGAAGGTGAACGCCCACAAACAGCTGATTAGAGGGAATAGGAGGAGAGAGGCGGAGTAAAGGAAAGTTGTGAATAAAGGCAGCGTAATAGAAGGTCTTCCTGATTGAACTTACGCTGAGCAACATTGTACCATAATGGTGCATTAGTGAAAAAGAACATTCCTTTTCCAATTTGAACATTGTTTATTTCATAAACATATGCAAAAATATTCAATAACATCAAGAAGTCACAATTCATTTTGAATTTTAAATTAAAAAGAATTATAAAAAGAATTTATATGTATGTATGTATGTATGTATGTATGTATGTATGTATGGTCATATATATGTATGTATGTATGTATGGTCATATGTATGTATGTATGTATGTATGTATGTATGTATGTATGTATGTATGTATGGTCATATGTATGTATGTATGCTCATATGTATGGATGCATGGTCATATGTATGTATGTATTCTCATGTGTATGTATATATGTATGTATGTATGGTCATATGTATGTATGTATATATGCTCATATGTATGTATGGTCATATGTATGTATGTGTGTATGCATGCATGGTCATATGTATGACCATATGTATGTATGTATGTATGTATGTATGTATGGTCATATGTATGTATGTATGTATGTATGTATATATATATATATATATATGTATGTATGTATGTATGCTCATATGTATGTATGTATGTATGTATGCTCATATGTATGTATGTATGTATGCATGGTCACATGTATGTATGTATGTATGCATGTATGGTCTGATGTATGTATGTATGTATGTATGGTCATATCCCTCTATGGTACACATTATGATGCCAGTGAGGGAAATGTGTTTTTATGTCTCAAAATAGACTAAATAAACATAATCTGAAGAAATTTTATTTTTATTTTTATTTTTATTTTTGGAAGTTTTTGGGGTTCGTTGCCTGTAGGCAACATTGTACCATAATGGTGCATAAGTGAAAAAGAACGTTCCTTTTCCAATTTGAACATTGTTTATTTCATAAACATATGCAAAAATATTCAATAACATCAAGAAGTCACAATTCATTTTAAATTTTAAATTAAAAAGAATTATAAAAAGAATTTATATATATATGTATGTATGTATGGTCATATATATGTATGTATGTATGTATGTATGTATGGTCATATGTATGTATGTATGGTCATATGGATGTATGTATGTTCATATGGATGTATGCATGGTCATATGTATGTATGTATGCTCATATGTATGTATGTATTCTCATACGTATGTATGTATGTATGTATGTATGTATGTATGGTCATATGTATGTATGTATATATGCTCATATGTATGTATGTATGTATGTATGTATGGTCACATGTATGTATGTATGCATGGTCATATGTATGTATGTATGTATGTATGCATGTATGCTCATATGTATGTATGTATGTATGTTTGTATGCATGGTCATATGTATGACCATATGTATGTATGTATGTGTGTATGTACGTATGGTCATATGAATGTATGCATGGTCATATGTATGTATGTATGTATGTATGTATGGTCATATCTATGCATGTATGGTCATATGTATGTATGTATGTATGCTCATATGTATGGATGTATATATGCTCATATGTATGTATGCTCATATTTATGTATGTATGTATGTATGCATGTATGCTCATATGTATGTATGTATGTATGTATGTATGTATGTATGGTCATATGTATGTATGTATATATGTGTGTATGTATGTATGGTCATATGAATGTATGCATGGTCATATGTATGTATGGTCATATGTATGTATGTATGTATGTATGTATGTATGTATGGTCATATGTATGCATGTATGGTCATAAGTATGTATGTATGTATGTATGTATGTATGTATGCTCATATGTATGTATGTATGTATGTATGTATGTATGGTCATATGTATGTATGTATGTATGTATATCTATATATCTTTATATATATATATATATATATATATATATATATATATATATATATATATATATATACATATATATATATATATATATATATATATATATATATGTATGTATGCTCATATGTATGTATGTATGTATTTATGCTCATATGTATGTATGTATGCATGGTCACATGTATGTATGTATGTATGCATGTATGGTCTGATGTATGTATGTATGTATGTATGTATGGTCATATCCCTCTATGGTACACATTATGATGCCAGTGAGGGAAATGTGTTTTTATGTCTCAAAATAGACTAAATAAACATAATCTGAAGAAATTTTATTTGTATTTTTATTTTTGGAAGTTTTTGGGGTTTGTTGCCTGTAGGCAACATTGTACCATAATGGTGCATAAGTGAAAAAGAATGTTCCTTTTCCAATTTGAACATTGTTTATTTCATAAACATATGCAAAAATATTCAATAACATCAAGAAGTCACAATTCATTTTAAATTTTTAATTTAAAAGAATTATAAAAAGAATTTATATATATATGTATGTATGTATGGTCATATATATGTATGTATGTATGTATGTATGGTCATATGTATGTATGCATGGTCATATGTATGTATGTAAGCTCATATGTATGTATGTATTCTCATATGTATGTATGTATGTATGTATGTATGTATGTATGGTCATATGTATGTATGTATATATGCTCATATGTATGTATGTATGTATGTATGTATGTATGGTCACATGTATGTATGTATGCATGGTCATATGTATGTATGTATGTATGTATGTATGTATGTATGCATGTATGCTCATATGTATGTATGTATGTATGTATGCATGGTCATATGTATGACCATATGTATGTATGTATGTGTATATGTATGTATGGTTATATGAATGTATGCATGGTCATATGTATGTATGGTCATATGTATGTATGTATGTATGTATGTATGTATGGTCATATGTATGAATGTATGGTCATAAGTATGTATGTATGTATGTATGTATGTATGTATGTATGGTCATATGTATGTATGTTTGTATGCATGGTCATATGTTTGGCCATATGTATGAATGTATGCTCATATGTATGTATGCTCATATGTATGTACGTATGTATGTATGTATGCTCATATGTATGTATGCTCATAGGTATGTATGCTCATATGTATGTATGTATGTATGTATGCTCATATGTATGTATGTACGTATGTATTTATGCTCATATGTATGTATGTATGCTCATATGTATGTATGTATGTATGCTCATATGTATGTATGTATGTATGTATGTATGTATGTATGCATGTATGGTCATATGCATGCATGTATGTATGCTCATATGTATGTATGTATGTATGTATGTGTATGTATGTATGTACGGTCATATGTATGTATGTATGTACGTATGGTCATATCCCTCTATGGTACATATTATGATGCCAGTGAGGGAAATGTGTTTTTATGTCTCAAAATAGACTAAATAAACATAATCTGAAGAAATTTCATTTTTATTTTTATTTTTGGAAGTTTTTGGGGTTCGTTGCCTGTAGGCAACATTGTACCATAATGGTGCATAAGTGAAAAAGAACGTTCCTTTTCCAATTTGAACATTGTTTATTTCATAAACATATGCAAAAATATTCAATAACATCAAGAAGTCACAATTCATTTTAAATTTTAAATTAAAAACAATTATAAAAAGAATTTATATATATATATATATATATGTATGTATGTATGTATGGTCATATATATGTATGTATATATGTATGTATGTATGCTCATATGTATGTATGCATGGTCATATGTATGTATGTATGCTCATATGTATGTATGCATGGTCATATGTATGTATGTATTCTCATATGTATGTATGTATGTATGTATGTATGTATGTATGGTCATATGTATGTATGTTTATATGCTCATATATATGTATGCTCATATGTATGTATGTATGTATGTATGTATGGTCACATGTATGTATGTATGCATGGTCATATGTATGTATGTATGTATGCATGTATGCTCATATGTATGTATGTATGTATGTATGTATGTATGTATGTATGTATGCATGGTCATATGTATGACCATATGTATGTATGTATGTGTGTATGTACGTATGGTCATATGAATGTATGCATGGTCATATGTATGTATGTATGTATGTATGTATGTATGTATGTATGGTCATATCTATGCATGTATGGTCATAAGTATGTATGTATGTATGTATGTATGGTCATATGTATGTATGTATGCATGGTCATATATATGTATGGTCATATGTATGTATGTATGTATGTATGCTCATATGTATGTATGTATGTATGTATGTAGGTATATATGTATGTATGTATGTATGCCCATATGTATGTATGTATGTATGTATGTATGTATGCTCATATGTATGTATGTATGCATGGTCATATGTATGACCATATGTATGTATGTATGTGTGTATGTATGTATGGTCATATGAATGTATGCATGGTCATATGTATGTATGTATGTATGTATGGTCATATGTATGCATGTATGGTCATAAGTATGTATGTATGTATGTATGTATGTATGGTCATATGTATTTATGTATGTGTGCATGGTCATATGTATGTATGGTCATATGTATGTATGTATGCTCATATGTATGTATGTATGGTCATATGTATGTATGTATGTATGTTCATATGTATGTATGTATGTATGCTCATATGTATGTATGTTTGTATTTATGCTCATATGTATGTATGTATGTATGTATGTATGCTCATATGTATGTATGTATGTATGTATGTATGTATGTATGTATGCATGTATGGTCATATGTATGTATGTATGTATGTATGCTCATAAGAATTATAAAAAGAATTTATATATATATGTATATATGTATATATGTATATATGTATGTATGTATGTATGTATGGTCATATGTATGTATGCATGGTCATATGTATGTATGTATTCTCATATGTATGTATGTATGTATGTATGTATGTATGTATGTATGTATGTATGGTCATATGTATGTATGTATATATGCTCATATGCATGTATGGTCATAAGTATGTATGTACGTATGTATGTATGTATGTATGTATGTATGTATGTATGGTCATATCCCTCTATGGTACACATTATGATGCCAGTGAGGTAAATGTGTTTTTATGTCTCAAAATAGACTAAATAAACATAATCTGAAGAAATTTTATTTTTATTTATTTTATTTTTTTCGGAAGTTTTTGGGGTTCGTTGCCTGTAGGCAACATTGTACCATAATGGTGCATAAGTGAAAAAGAACGTTCCTTTTCCAATTTGAACATTGTTTATTTCATAAACATATGCAAAAATATTCAATAACATCAAGAAGTCACAATTCATTTTAAATTTTAAATTAAAAAGAATTATAAAAAGAATTTATATATATATGTATATATGTATGTATGTATGTATGTATGTATGTATGCTCATATGTATGTATGCATGGTCATATGTATGTATGTATTCTCATATGTATGTATGTATGTATGTATGTATGTATGTATGTATGGTCATATGTATGTATGTATATATGCTCATATGTATGTATGCTCATATGTATGTATGTATGTATGTATGTATGTATGGTCACATGTATGTATGTATGCATGGTCATATGTATGTATGTATGCATGTATGCTCATATGTATGTATGTATGTATGCATGGTCATATGTATGACCATATGTATGTATGTATGTGTGTATGTATGTATGGTCATATGAATGTATGCATGGTCATATGTATGTATGGTCATATGTATGTATGTATGTATGTATGTATGGTCATATGTATGCATGTATGGTCATAAGTATGTATGTATGTATGTATGTATGTATGTATGTATGTATGTATGTATGTATGGTCATATCCCTCTATGGTACACATTATGATGCCAGTGAGGGAAATGTGTTTTTATGTCTCAAAATAGACTAAATAAACATAATCTGAAGAAATTTTATTTTTATTTATTTTATTTTTTTCGGAAGTTTTTGGGGTTCGTTGCCTGTAGGCAACATTGTACCATAATGGTGCATAAGTGAAAAAGAACGTTCCTTTTCCAATTTGAACATTGTTTATTTCATAAACATATGCAAAAATATTCAATAACATCAAGAAGTCACAATTCATTTTAAATTTTAAATTAAAAAGAATTATAAAAAGAATTTATATAAATATGTATATATGTATGTATGTATGTATGTATGTATGTATGGTCATATATATGCATGTATGTATGTATGTATGTATGTATGGTCATATGTATGTATGTATGCTCATATGTATGTATGCATGGTCATATGTATGTATGTATTCTCATATGTATGTATGTATGTATGTATGTATGTATGTATGTATGTATGTATGGTCATATGTATGTATGTATATATGCTCATATGTATGTATGCTCATATGTATGTATGTATGTATGTATGTATGTATGGTCACATGTATGTATGTATGCATGGTCATATTTATGTATGTATGCATGTATGCTCATATGTATGTATGTATGTATGCATGGTCATATGTATGACCATATGTATGTATGTATGTGTGTATGTATGTATGGTCATATGAATGTATGCATGGTCATATGTATGTATGGTCATATGTATGTATGTATGTATGTATGTATGGTCATATGTATGCATGTATGGTCATAAGTATGTATGTATGTATGTATGTATGTATGTATGTATGGTCATATCCCTCTATGGTACACATTATGATGCCAGTGAGGGAAATGTGTTTTTATGTCTCAAAATAGACTAAATAAACATAATCTGAAGAAATTTTATTTTTATTTATTTTATTTTTTTCGGAAGTTTTTGGGGTTCGTTGCCTGTAGGCAACATTGTACCATAATGGTGCATAAGTGAAAAAGAACGTTCCTTTTCCAATTTGAACATTGTTTATTTCATAAACATATGCAAAAATATTCAATAACATCAAGAAGTCACAATTCATTTTAAATTTTAAATTAAAAAGAATTATAAAAAGAATTTATATATATATGTATATATGTATGTATGTATGTATGTATGTATGTATGGTCATATGTATGTATGTATGTATGTATGTATGTATGTATGCATGGTCATATGTATGACCATATGTATGTATGTATGTGTGTATGTATGTTTGTATGGTCATATGAATGTATGCATGGTCATATGTATGTATGTATGTATGTATGGTCATATGTATGCATGTATGGTCATATGTATGTATGTATGTATGTATGTATGTATGTATGTATGTATGTATGGTCGTATGTATGTGTGTATGCATGGTCATATGTATGTATGGTCATATGTATGTATGTATGTATGCTCATATGTATGTATGTATGTATTTATGCTCATATGTATGTATGTGTGTATGGTCATATCCCTCTATGGTACACATTATGATGCCAGTGAGGGAAATGTGTTTTTATGTCTCAAAATAGACTAAATAAACATAATCTGAAGAAATTTTATTTTTATTTATTTTATTTTTTTCGGAAGTTTTTGGGGTTCGTTGCCTGTAGGCAACATTGTACCATAATGGTGCATAAGTGAAAAAGAACGTTCCTTTTCCAATTTGAACATTGTTTATTTCATAAACATATGCAAAAATATTCAATAACATCAAGAAGTCACAATTCATTTTAAATTTTAAATTAAAAAGAATTATAAAAAGAATTTATATATATATGTATATATGTATGTATGTATGTATGTATGTATGTATGTATGTATGCATGGTCATATGTATGACCATATGTATGTATGTATGTGTGTATGTATGTTTGTATGGTCATATGAATGTATGCATGGTCATATGTATGTATGTATGTATGTATGGTCATATGTATGAATGTATGGTCATATGTATGTATGTATGTATGTATGTATGTATGTATGTATGTATGGTCGTATGTATGTGTGTATGCATGGTCATATGTATGTATGCTCATATGTATGTATGTATGTATTTATGCTCATATGTATGTATGTGTGTATGCTCATATGTATGTATGTATGTATGTATGTATGTATGGTCATATCCCTCTATGGTACACATCATGATGCCAGTGAGGGAAATGTGTTTTTATGTCTCAAAATAGACTAAATAAACATAATCTGAAGAAATTTTATTTTTATTTTTATTTTTGGAAGTTTTTGGGGTTCGTTGCCTGTAGGCAACATTGTACCATAATGGTGCGTAAGTGAAAAAGAACGTTCCTTTTCCAATTTGAACATTGTTTATTTCATAAACATATGCAAAAATATTCAATAACATCAAGAAGTCACAATTCATTTTAAATTTTAAATTAAAAAGAATTTAAAAAAGAATTTAAAAAGTTTCTTGGCTAAATGTTGCCTGTAGGCAAAATTGTACTATTTAGGAACATTGCAACTTTCCATGATGGCACGTTGTTGCCTCAGGGCAACAGCTGCATTTTAACAAGTTTCCACTATTAAATTATTAAATAAGTTGCATGAAACTATCAAAACTTAAAGTTTACTCACCTATTAGTGTGAAGACATTTTTTTCCAGGTGGAAAAGGGACAAAAAATAACTTTTTGAGAGTCTTTTTTTTGCAGCAAGATAGCAGAGCTGTCTCCTTAGAAAAAGCCCGCCAAGAAGGGTTTCAAAATCGCTTCCTGGAGGTCATGTGACAACTTAAAGCATTGTTAATGGTTCCCTATGGTTTTACCTCTTTTTTAAAGTATCGCATCATTTAAAGGGATGCATTGTGGAGATGTGACAGGGCAAAAATGGGTTTGTTGCCTGAGGGCAACATGGTACCATAGAGGGTTAAATGCCCAGCGTGCAGATTAGGATTGTTTTGATTATAAAAATCAGGATAATCCTGATCCCAGTGGAGGGATGGATTCAGTTTGGATTCAGGAGGATGTAGAGACACGCAGGACACATGGAGCATTTTAAAATATTCTTAGACAAACTAGAAAAACAATCTTAAAAACCTGAAAGGACATTCTGAACCACAGGAAACATGCAGCATTATTCTCTCCTGCATCGAGCTTCATAATATCACTGAACATTAAAGTTCATGACTGCGACAGAAACAGTGATCAATCAGCCCCACATAGATGAACCCGACCTACCAGATCTACAGCCAATTATTTTATTAGTTAGTTATTTTACTAAGAGTCTACTGATCAATAAAAACAGTAGATTGCTGACAAAACAGTGTTTCAATTTTTTTTTAATTCTCTGAGGAGATAACAATAATAATATGCATAATCATCTTAATCATAATAAGAGTAACCATAATGACAACAAATCACATTAATAAATAGAATGATAGTTAAACAACAGATTCACCCCAAGCAAATCCCACCAGTCTGTCAAGGATTCAAGGATTCAAGGTACTTTATTGTCATACCAGCTCACCTTTACAGTTTATGGTACGAAATTGGTACTCGGGTCTGGGATTGAGCCATAAATGTAAACTAATGCAGATGAGATGTTCATGAAATGTTGCTTTGACCAACAGGAAGTCGATCAAAGGCCTGCAAACTTTCTGTAATCTTGATTTTGATAAAGATTAAACTTTATTTTACTTCTGTGGCCCCTTACAGTTTAATGTAGCAGTGAAGTATTAAATACAGGCCTGTTGAAAGTAGAGAAATAGAAGGATTAAAATATAATGCACACATTTCAAGTCTCGCTCAGGAGGCCACACAGAATGTTTCCGAGGGCCACCATCGGCCCGCAGGCCGCACTTTGAGAACTGATGCTCTGGGACAATTTTAATGTCTTTATTCAACAGTTGAAGTAGATGACAGAGAATCTGATGTCGAGTTTCTAACGTGCTGTCGCTTCATCAGCAGCTGTTTGCTCAAAAAACAAAGGACCACATGTTGAAAAGACGACTCACAAACATCAGCTGAAAAAAATCTGCTTTATTTCATCAAGTGACATCACATTTTCTTTGGTCCACTTTATATTATTGCAGAAATGTGATGTAGCTGGTAACTGCAACATACAAGTGTTCAATGGATGTAGTTTTCAAAAATCCACTTGACTTTAAAAACTACTCCACAATTGTGACATAAAAATCCAGAGAAACAACCATGTCTGGGGTTTCAAAGACTATCTGAAACCCCAGAGATTCCAATTCAAAATAAACATATTAAAAATATTAAAACATCTTAAACAAGCTGTAGAAAGATATGAAAACATGGAAGTGCAAGTATTCAGTGCAAATAAACTTAAAATGAGCTTGAAATGTAACATACTGTAACTGTCCTGTGAAAATGTAATGTAATGAATGTTTTATTTATTTATTTTTTTATTTTTTTGCTAAAACTGAATGATTGACTGTTCCTTTATGATCTCAGACACTCCTCCATCTCTTAAGACAAACAAATCTTTTACAAAGGCACTGAAGAACAGCACTGCCACAAAGCTGGAAACAGCTGGAGAGAAGAGTTTTAATTACAGTGAAGACTACTTCAACACTACAGGTTCAGTGTCAGGATAAAAAAACAAAAAGCAAATGAAACAAGGCACATATTAAGATAAAAAGGCTGCTTAATAAAGTTTACATACATTCCGGTCTTTGAAGCACAGGATTATAACAAGACCATAAATCAGCTTTATATATTTACATACATATATTTACACACATAGACTTGGAAAACTCCAGCTTGGCAAAAGTCAAATTAAATGCTGCTCATGATCAAACTTTGTTGCGTAAGTTCACTTCATATCCTATGTCAGCTTTCTTTTTGCTTTTTTTAAAAATAAATAAACAAAATAAAAATAACTACATAGCCCATAATTCACTGTATATAAAAGCAGTAAGAAAGTAAGAAAATAGTGGGGACCAGAGTTCTTGAAAAATAAGCCCCTGATTTTTTCTTTTTTTTCTAAACTGTGATAATTCAGTCCAAAAACAGCTGGTAAGTAGGAAGTGATTAGTTTTTCCGAACTAAAAATATAAATTTCTTTGTAAAGTACATTATGGTAATTAATATTTTGTAAATGCTAAATGTATTAACAGATATTTGACCAGGTGTTTTCATCTAAACCCTCCTCCAGATCTTTTCTCCAAATCTTTATCTGGGTCAGAGATGAAAGGATTCTTTGGCTCTAACATTTTAAAGTTCACTAATCGTACCTTAATTTGTAATAGAGGATATTAATATCTCCTGTTCTTCAAACACAAATAACACAAAACTCATCTCATTTTCTTTTATAAGTAAAAACACATTGGTAGGTATTTAAAAAAAAAAAAACATCTGTATTGGGATATATTCAGTTTTCTAATCAATGAATGATTTTAACTGCAAGTTTTTATGACACAAATCTTGAAATGATTTTATACTGAAATTTGTTGATTTACATCTAAGAATTGATGTGAAGAGTTAAATCAGATGAGGATTCTGGAGGACGGGAGAAAAGATGGAAACACAACTGGTGATAACAAGTTTCTTCATACAAAACTGTCTGTTAAAAACAGTAAAACACTGAAACATGTTTTCATCTTATCAAAGTCTTTTATAAAAACAACAAAGTCCAAACGTGGGAGACCGAAAAAACTGGCTTGTCTCGTTTCCCCAAAGACCATAAAACTAAACCAGAAGTAACACTGGAGACTGGGGAGACTGGGGAGACCCAGTTGGCATCATATGTAAGAGGCGAGAATTAAATTTGTTAAACTTTATCTTACTTCCTGAATATCTTACAAAATGTTTTATTAGACTAAATAATTATGATGTTGAATTTTCAGGATCTGTTATATATAAAATGATGTCAGCATATAGTGATATTTTCTGTTCTTTATTATTGTCTCGTACACGTAACGCCAATGGTTCAAGTAGAAGAAGTCAGAGGAGGTAATATTAGTGACTGCTGCTTTGGGACTTTTGTAAATTGACTTGATGTTCTCAGTGAAATTAGAGCCCACATTAAATTCATGTGAAACAGAAAAAAAGAAAAGAAAATTTCCATTCAACCCTCTTCAAGGCCTTCTGTGCATCTAATGATAGAAGCAGAAAAAGCCATCAGCAGGTGTCCAAACAATTTATCACATTTAAAATCCTTCTTATATTACCAACAAAGTATCTCCTTTATCTGCACCTTTTCTTTGGAATCCGAGCGACAAAGGAGAGATGATCTTTTTCTATTTGTCCTTTATTTATAACAATCTTGTCGCCCTCTTATTCAGACTGAAAGTGCTCAGTGTTTCAAGGTGTCAACTATTACTGCTTCATTTCATGAGCTTTCTTTGTATAAGTTGTAAAATTGAAGTTTTTGCTGCTGTTTTAAGGCACTTCAGGTTTAAGCTACAAGTAACATTACAGTATAAACCACATACACCTCTGCTGTGTTCTTTATACTCCAAATTGCAGTTGATTTAATAAAACACAGCAGTTTTTTCCCTAAAGTTTTTTTCTTATTCAACAACCTCCACCCCAAAACAAACAATGAGATGTAAACCAAACCATGAATCTGTATTAGTGTTACACCTCTAATATACACATTATGGATTTTAATGAAATACTTCTACAGAAAGGTCACTTGATTATTGAGGTTTGAGCACCTGAGTTTTTAAAACAAAACATTTTGATTTGATATGATCAACATGGTCTTTAAAAATCAATTAAAAAAGTGTAGCTTCATCTCATTCATTTAGGTTCACACACACACACGATCAGATGAGTCTGACCAACATCTGACCATTTGTCCTTTGAGGCAAATAGCGATCGGTGATTTTAGGTTATATAAATAAAATTTGACTTGACTAAATGATTTAAGAAATTGTGATCAAACTTAATTTGTGATTCATATTTGACTGAAGGCTGAGACAAGTAAATTAATAAAATATATCATATACTGGTCAAGTGAAATTTTATTTAAATAAATAAGATTTGACTTGACCATTATATTTCAAAAAGATGAACGAACGAATGAAAGAAAGATAGAAAATCATTTATTTACATATTTAAAAAAAAATATGTAAAACAATAGATATTACTGGGAGAAGTAGGAAAAAACAAACAAGCATCACACAACACACAATATACAGTATAAAATAACTTTCTTAATTCTAAATATAAAGAGTACATTTAAAGGCATTTGAGTCAAACATAGCTGACTCTACATGACATGAATAAAATAATCGCTAAGTAAAATTATATTTTCTTGTTTGTTCATTCGTCTTTGCAAAACATAATCAAATTTTATTTACTTAAATGAAAAGTATAAATATAGATATTCTCTTAATTTTATACATATATCTACAAAATATACAATACATATATACAACCCACAACCATTCACACCAAAAATATCCCAATTAAATGTACAACCAAAGTATTCACTCAGTGCAAATTGAAGGGTTTTTTTGTACATTTTTTAAGCGTTTGTCTCAAAAGATAATCTGCCTCCCTTCTTACAAGAGAAGGATATTTGAAAATTTGACCTTAAGAAATGCGAGTTAGTGCATCTTGATATTCTACATTATCAGTAGAGGAGTGTATCTCACTGACTGACCACAGAAGTGTGCTGTAACGTGATTCATGATCATAAAATGTTTTTATATCAAGTTATATTCACACACTCTCTCCCTCTCTGTCTGCTGTGGATCAGACTTAGTTTTACTTTTAGCTGGTTTCAGGTGGAGCTGCAGCTCAATCAGCACTCGCTCATCTCCCTCCTCATGTACTAACCTGTTTACACTGTCAGCTGACAGAAGCTCACTTCTGATTTAAACTACAGTTCAGGCTAACAGAACGGAACGTGTTAATCACACATCAAAAAAATTAGTGGCGTTAAAATGAATTTGCATTAACACGTTATTAACACGTTAACTTTGTGCTGCATCGATTTGTTTCTGATTCACATTCGGCTTTTTACCGATACAAACCGTCAGAACTGATGCACTCGTGTCTTACACATTAAAGTCAGATGCATCAGATGCATGAGTGAATCATTACACACCTAATTATTAACTACCCTCTTTTTTTTTTTTTTTTTTACAGTATGTGTAATTGCTGTAAGGGTGCTTTTGTAGGTGTTACCCCATACCTCTACACAGTAACTTACATAAGGTATTACAAATGAACAATTCAGAGTGTACAGTGAATTAAAATCCAGAATGTGTCTCGTACTGAAACTGAACTGAAACTGAATGATTTTGGCAGCTTTGCTCACACATGGCCCTGTGGTTTCCAGCAGATTTTGTGGTTTTAAGAAATTTATTTTCATATAATCTCTCTATATGGACACTGTCTATCATCACTTGTACTTGAAAGTTTAGTATAAATTTTCCACACAGCATCATCTTTGTTTTGCTCAGATTTAGTGACAATTTGTTTGTCGAACCACTTTTTTAATTTATCAGTTTCTGTTGTGATCACCCCCAAAACCTGCTGCAAATTCTATAAAACAAATAAAACAAATTTCAGTATTTTTGACACTCTAAATATGTTGTTTATGTATAAAAAGAACAGTTTTGGACCTAATACTGACCCCTGAGGTACTTCAAAAGTAATCTCCATGTAAACTGATTTACAGTCACCTATCTGTACAAACAGCTGCCTGCTTCTTAAGTAACAACTCAGCTAATTCAGTCCAACCCCTGATTTCATACCTTTCCAATTTATAGAGTAATATGTTGTGATCAATGGTGTCAAAAGATTTTCTTTTTTTAGGTCTATAAATACTCTCACTGCATACTTTTTTGTCTACACATTTTGTAATTTCTTGAATTGATTCAATATACACCAGTGATACTGATCTGTCTAAATCCATATTGACTGTCGGTCAGTGGTTTGTGTTTCTAATGAAATTAAGAGTTTTTCAAGTATCTTGGAGAATTGGGAGAGTTTAAGAAACAGGACTGTAATCTGTAAAAAGGCGTCTATCCCTGGTTTCATACAACACCATTACTTTCCCCAGTTTCATTTTGATGAGGCTCTGCTTTATGTGGCAGAAGTGAAGCTCCATTACAGGAACCGTTTCTCTGTGGAGGAGAACCTGCAGAAAACAAAAGAAAAGAGGATATTACATAAAGTCAACTTTTAAATTATACAAAAATGATTTTGGCGGCCCACCCAAACAGATTTGCTGTCTCCCAAAAATATTTTGTTTGAGGCATCTTTCATCAATCAAACCTACATCCTAAACCCTCACATTTAACAACATGTCATGATTTCAGCTTCCATCACTGCTGAACATAAACACATTTATAACAAACTGATTTGAACTCAGTGTGCTGACAAATAAAGAACTCTGACTCTTAAAACTTTTCCATAAGTAATGACCACAGTGAGGAATCACTGAGCTGACAGTTTATTTTTCTCCATCTATACAAATGAGTCACTTCATGTTCTCAAACTATGAAATATCATGAAACAGTTAAACACTGTTCTCACTCAGTTTAACAATCCTTGTGCACGTCAACATTTTTGCTGCCATCTGCTCCACAAGAATCAGACAATGTTTGGCTTTTAGGGGTTACTAAATTAATCAATTCATTTGTAATAAATAGAAATACTTTAATGATTCCCACGGGGACATTGGGGAATAATATGGCTGCTAAAATACAGCTGCTAATTCAAGGTTTAATATCTGGTTGTGTCAGGGACAACTTGAGCTACTGAGAGCAGACATGAGCTGAGTTAAAATTAAAGTTAGAGAAACATGAAAAAAAGTGTTTTGGTCACAGTTAACTGTGAACCTGATTTCTTACTATTTTGTTGCCATAAAATTAAATGTTATAACTTTTTTAAATACAACGTTTTGGGTTGGGTTTTGGGTTAAACTTCAAATATTTAAATTTATCTAAAGAAGAAAAGTAAATTATCTCAACAAAAGATCAGTAGTTGATAAAACTTTTTCAAACCTGAAGAATTTGACTTGGGCTCAAAACTGATGTACTGTATGTCTGTAGTAAGTTGGTTTGAGATTTTGAGGCACCATTACTCACAGTGTTACTTATTATGACTCGACTTACAGATTAACTGTAGAGTCTGAGGTTGAAACTGAAGTCTGCACATCACTTTGTCACCACAGCTGACATTCTGTGTGTAAACAACAGCTAAACTCTGGTGCACAACAAGGTACAAAAGTAATACAGTAATGAGTACTGTAACTAATTACTTTTGACACAAGTAATAAGTAAAATAATATTACCTTTTAAAGGAGCAATAAATTAAAAGTAACTTATTACCTTCCTGAGTAACTTGCCCAACACTAGCTATTGGTAAAATTATTCAGAAGTAATCAAGAACTTAATACTAAACAAAGGACCATGAAAAAGTTTCACAGATTCATTAACAATTTATTACATGTTAGTTCATTAGCATAATATCTGATTTGTTTCTCAATGAAGTAATCTTTACCTGCTCTATAAAGTTTGGTTAGGAGTTACTCATGAACTGACCATTAACTAACGGTTTAGTAGCACTTTGTTTCCTGGTAACAACTCAGAGTTTTGTGTACCTTGTTGTAAAATGTTACCAGAACTGCCCAGACAATCACACAAGAAAACAGTATAACTCAATTTAAATTATTACCAAAACAGCATCTTTTGAATAGAAACAACGTAACATGTAGGAACCAGTGATAATAAATGTATGAAGAATGTGTGTGTGTGTGTGTGTGTGTGTGTTTGAAGTAAATTAATTCAATTGTGTAGAATTGTATATTGTAGATTATTGTTATAACTATTACTATTATCACATTTATTAACATTAATATTAATGTTTACTCTCCCAGCAGATAAGTGCTGCTCATCTCAGTTATTCTTATTACAGTTGCTGCTGTTGCCATAGTTGTTGTTGTTGCTATTATCAGTATTAAGATGGTTGTAGTGGATAATGTTATTGGCAATAATATTAAAATTATAAGGATGATGTTGTGATGATTGTAATGACATAATATGTAATAATGATAATACTTATTGCTGTTTTTATTGGTGTCAGTACTGTATATAGTATAATTATATCACATTATTATTATTATGATCATTATTATTAATTATTTATTTCACCATTCTTATTATTTTTATTTTATTTTCATTATTACTATCATCATTATTATTATTATTATTATTATTATTATTATTATTATTATTATTATTATTATTATGTTGATTTCTGAACATTATAGATATGCTGATACAATTCATGATATAAACTTACCTTTATTACGACTTTTTGTGAAGTGTTTTCTTGCTACAAGCAAAGCTCGAACTGCAGCAAAAATTGCAGGTCCCAAAAACAATCCTCCAAAAAACCAGGCAGCCCAGACCTCATATTCTTTCTCTAAAACACATCACAAAATGCTAATGTTAGACTCAAAACTGTGCATCATGTGTATCACACTGGTTATAGACAACACAAAACAGTGACTGAAGGTGTCTAAAAATCTTTGAAAACTAATTACACATGAACAATTTGAATTAGTTGCTAATTAAAACACCAAGCAAGAAATCTCACCATGGATATACACGTAGGTCTTAGCAGCAATCCTGTGATCAATTTCTTTCTGTGTGACGACACAGCGATAGTCGTCAGTCTTGGTCACAGTAGTTTGGAGGATGATGTCGTAGCTGCCTCCTCTCTCTGTGACCTGTGGTTCTTTAGCATGAAGGATGTTTCCAGAACTGTCCTGCCACTCGACTTCAGGTTTAGGTGAAGCTCCTCGAACAACACACTGCAGCAGAGACCAGTCCTTTGTTTGATCAAGTGTCTTGATGTGTGGTTCTGGCGTTGCTCCTGTGAACATATTATAAACAAACATTTATTAAGGTCAATAACAAGGCATGTTGTTGTGTTTATTCCTTCACTGACGGTCGATGTGGAAGACAATGTAGTTAATAAGGAGAAGAACAAAGAGGAACAGAAAAGGACAATATGAGCCTAAACTACAAAAACAAGCATGTTTGATAAAACATGATATTTAGGTTTTACCTCTTTTGACAAATTTGGTAATTAAATAATAAATAATAATTTGTATTGTTCAGCTTCACAGGTTAGGTTAAAAAATACATCACATGATCACAGCGCAGACAACAGTAACAGGAATGGCTGCAGTCTAAAATATGTTCACAAGATTACTCCATACCGCTCATCAGGCCGAGTCCCCTAAAGCCCAAACACGTCAAGTTGACTTGAAAGCTGCCATTTGCATCCATGCATTTTCTCCCAGCATTGCTCACAGTAAACCACACACAGCAAAACTGACAGTGACTGCACTATTAATGTATAATGTAAAATATAAACATTCACTCAGGTTTAATTTCACTTCATCTCATGCTGTGCAATATCAATGTTTTCCTGTGTGCAATGGCGTAAATTTGTTGAGTTTGCTTGTTGTTTATACTGTATGTTATTCTTATATATTTTTATATTTCCTCTGTTTATACTGTTCCTATTTTCTCCCCTTGTCCATAATGTTCTTTTTTTTTTTTTTTTTTAACATATTCTCCTACTTGTATTGTTTGGTTACATTACTATTGTTTTCTTATTGATGCTTCTCTCTAGTTAGCGATCCACTTGCTGCTGTTACACTGCAAATTTTCCCATGTGGGACAAATAAAGGAATATCTTATCTTTTATCTCTTTGGCCTGAATCTTCACAGTGGATCCTTAGCTTTGAGTAACATTCACTTGTGCGCGTACACCGTCTGATCTGGGTGTGTGTGGTGTTATGGCGTGCACACAAATCAACCGCATTTAGGGGCTTTAGGAGACTTGGATAACACCAGTCGTACACCATTACATTGTCATTTTTTACTTTGTTTTGGTTTTTTTTTAACGAATGAAAACTGGTCACCATTCACTTCCACTGGAACACTGTTTTCCTGTGAAACTCCAGCAGTGTTTTGTGGATTAAAAAACTAAACCTTACCTTCAGTCAGCATGAGGGTGAGTAGATAATGACTGACTTTCCACTTTTTGATGAACTATCCCTTTAAATAGCCTGGACACACTGTAACAGGTTAGTGGCGCTGTAATGTTGTTTGAATGTTCTTGTTTATACCTTGTTCTGAATGTTATTCTGTGTACAGACTGAAAACAAATTTCCTCTATGGAGGAAAATAAAGAATATATCAGAATCATTTTTTCAAACAGGTCGAGACGCTAAGATCAGAAACCAACAGCACACTAAGGTGCTGAGGAGCGCTGCAATTTATTAGTCCTGGAGGCAACAGCCTGGCTGAACGCACTGAGATGTGCGCTTCTCAGCGCCGCTCAACATGTGATTCTGCTCCTCTGCTGTGTTTTTTTTAAATCACATGTAGCACTGAACTTCACAGTGAGCTCAAGTAACAGATTTTTATTTGCTCCTGGATTAAAAGTGGACCCATGCAATAGACCTCTCACTCATGATGTTCACTAAATGGTCTCTGAACCTGCACAAAAATCACAATTTCCAACATAAACCTCCACTTTTTGAACAAACACATGACCATGTGACCTGTTTTGACTCCTCAAAGAAATGGGAAGAATTAAGAATTGTTAAAAACTGCAATCAATAAGCAGAACCAGAATCACTAAACTCCAAATGATTCTCAACCCCATTAATGTGGGTTAAAAAGAATATTTTTTGGTTTAGATCTATACCACAACAATCAACAATCTTCATACTTTTTCATTTATCAATATTAGTTCCAGCTTCTCAAACACGATCATTTTCAGTTTTTCTCCTGATTTATAACATCGAAACCAAAAACCAAAAACCAAAATCAAAAACCTTGCTGCTCGGACAAATCAAAACATTTGAATATGTCACATCAGGACTTCTGACCTTGTGAAGGCATTTCACTATTTTCTGATTTTTCTATAATAGAATTATTAGCAGCGGCCCTACATTAAGATTTGAAGATTTGTTTTCTTTTATCAAGCTTTACTCAAACATGAATCACAGCTTAATTTTGATCAGAAGTTGGTACGATCATAACAAAGTTTCCTGTAATTACAAGGAAAACATATTTCAGACCCACAGAGTCGTTCCTGCCTTAAAAGGCAGATCAGGAGTAATCAGAGGCCAGTCTTGACTGATGATGTCACTGATTTTTCATGAGCAGGAGAGCTAACAACCACACTGCCTACCTCTACGATGTGTGACAGCTAGCTTGCTGAAGTGTTTCAACTCGCACACTTGAGGCGTCTACAGACAGACGCTGCTGTGGGTTGTTTCTGTCTGTCTTTCTACAGTGAGTCTGTCTTTCATAAATACAACAGAATCTGAAACAGACAGAGGAGATGTTGAGGGTTTTTTTTCATGGATATTTAAACTGTAGAGAAAGGTGCAATGTTGCTGGTATGATCATGACTAACATCAGATCATTTTTGGTCTATTTTCACTGAGAACCATGTGGGCAATGTGGTTCTAACTTGTTAGCATCGGAACCAAAATAAAAAGGCCAGAGGTTCTCTGACTGGTTTGGCTGATTGGATGAATATCTTCCCTATTAATGATGACTGAATTAATCACTGTTTGGTTTTGTTGGACGATTTTTGGAGCCATATTTGATCATATTATCTTGCTCATGTAATGGTCTGCAGAGTCACAGCCTCTGCTCTGTAACACGCTGCCCTGCAGCGGCACAGGACACACCCACTCAGCTGAACTATGGGTGCTCTGAGCTGGGTGAGGAGTGAGAGTTAAACAGCCTGCAGAGCCAGACTCTTTGCACTCTATTCACACAGTAAATATATTACCAATCGCTGGCTGATGGGCTGACGATGGACAGTTGAAATTTAATTTTCTTAAGATTATTTTTTGGGCTTTTTGCATTTATTTGATAGGGACAGCTGAAGAGCAAACAGGAGAGAGAGTAGAGACAGAGGGGATGACATGCAGGAAAGGGCTGCTTGTGGGAGTCAAACCAGCGACTGCTGCAGAGGATTGATCAGTTTCAGTACCTGGCAACATCTTAAGTGGACTGCAGAAAACACAACTGCTTATTCACACAGCAAAAGTCACCTCACACATAAGATCAGCCTTTTGTGTTTAATCCATACATAAACAAATGTGTAAAAAAAATTACAATTTGTGGTTTCATGGGGACTTGCTTGCTTGCACAGTTACTTCCTGTACTCTTTGCTGGTTGTCTGGCAACCTCCACAAAATCAGAAAAAAAAGTTCCAGCATTCACATTGTGTCTCTTGCCATCATGTGCCCCATGACTTTCTGTCAATATTGAATTAAAATCTGATCTCACAGTATTAGAAGTCATTTTGTTAGAGGAACCCTTCAAGTTCTTTTCAAGCATCCCTAGCTGACTTATGCCTGGTACACACTAGAGGATTTTCTGACTTGAAAAATGTAGGAAATAGGGCTGCACAATTAATTTTAAGAAAAATTGCTATCTCAGGGCGCCTGGGTAGCTCCATTGGTGGAGCGTGAACCCCATGAACAGAGGCTGTGAGTCCCCTGCAGCGGCCGTGGGTTCAACTACCACTCATGACTCTTTGCTGCATGTCATTCCCCCACCTTCTCTCCATTTCCTGTTGTATCTTCAGTTGTCGTTATAGTCATTATATCCCAGCAGCCAGAGCACACAAACCTTCACACAAAATGCATCTAAGGCTTAGTTCACACGGCAGTGAAATGCGACCCAAATCCGATCTTTTTGCCTTCATGTGACCCAGGTCTGATTTTTTCATGACCATGTGAACAGCTCAAGTCACATGAAATCTGATTTTTTAAAATCCAACCTGGGTCGCTTTCCGAGGTGGTACTATATCGGATACGTGTCTGATATTTTGCAACGCACCCGCCATCTGAACAATCATGTCGCATTCAATGCAACTTTTACGTCACTCTTGAGCGATTGAGTGACAATCATCACAATGGTTGTTGCTAAGAAAATGGATATTTACAGTATTTTAAACAGTGTAAATATCTGATGTTCTTCTCCATTCCCTTCAGAAATAATTACGCTAAAATCAATGCAGGTCAAATATAGGTCACATTAAAAAGTAATGTGAATCGCCAAACAAAAAAATCGGATCTGTGTAAAAAATTGGAATTGAGCATTAAGACCTGCCGTGTGAACTAAGACTAAGAGTGCAATGTGATGTTGAAAAAAATAAGATTTGTGATATCCCTTCATATTGAGAAAAATCATGATTAACATTTTACCAAGAATCATGTATCGAAGTGGGAAACTACAGACATAATGCTGGACTTAACCAATATTAACATTTAAATTCAGTCAGACGATTCAGTCAAAACCACTGCAGGACCACTCACTTACAAGACACACACAGAGAGAGAGACACAGACACAGAGAGACACACACACACACAGACACAGACACACACACACACACAGACAGACACAGAGACACACAGACAGACACAGACACACACACACAGACAGAGACACACACACACACACACACACACACACACACACACACACACACACACACACACAGACAGACACAGAGACACACACACACACACACAGACACAAACACACACACACAGACAGACAGAGACACACACACACACACACACACACACACAGACAGACACAGAGACACACACACACACACAGACAGACACAGACACAGACACACACACACACACAGAGACACAGACACAGACACACACACACACACACACACACACACACACACACACACACACACACACACACACACACACACACCGCCGTTGAGAGGAGCATCAACGATGTTCAAAAAAGATATAAAAATATGGGCGGTATACCGGTTCGTACCAAAAACCGATCTTTATTTTCGTTATGATATTAATTTTTCATATACCACCATACGGTGCATAGCCCAAACAATGTCTGGAATGTGCACCGCGGGAAAGTGTTTCAGCAGGGACCCATTTCACTGCTGCACACCAACACCACAGGCGTACTTGCTTGAGCGTGTGCACTAGGGATGTTCCTGGCGACTAATTTCCCACTTGATTAAACGCAAACTTTAATTTCGACTAGATGAGTAGTCTAACACTCAGAAAGCACTAAAGATTTAGTAGAATTTATTCATTATAATGTTAAATAGATTAAGAGCCATTTGAAGCCGTTAATCACAGTCTACAATCACCAAATCGTACTTTAAATGCCACTGAAATGCGCACTACTTTGCGCTGTGCAATACAAGCCTCATTAATGTACAAAACATGACAACAACTCAATAAATGCTTCACCTTTTCAGACCGAAGAGGGTCACAGTGTCTGCAGGTAAAGGACCCAGAGCTAACGTTAGCTGCCAGCCTGACACACAGTGTGGCTAACGTTAGCAGCTAGTAGCAGCAGCAGCAGCAGCATCTCCGCTTGCAGGTTTATTTCCGTGTCTGTGCTTAATGTGGTCACGTTTCTCCAGTCGAGTGAATGTATATGACCTTATTCTGTCACAGTCTACATCCATCTGTCCGACTTTGCTGATATAAACATCCGTGGTTGCCAGGACGATCGGTTCATAAGCGCTGGCTCTGATAGAGCTGCAGCCCTGGCTAGTCGCAGGCGGCTGCATAACATTTTAGAGGCAACAGATAACTGGAATCGTGCATGAATGAAATATTGATAAATGTTTTAATTTTAAATATTTTAAACGACTAGTATTTCTGGTGCCGACTAGCGTGGTGGGACGTTTAATCATATAGTCGTCCCCGCCATGTGATGGCAACCATACTTTGAAGGGGTCATGCTTTTACCTGTCTGGACATGAAAAAAAACATGATACAGTCCTTATGACAGTAAAATGGGCTATTTAAAGACCATCAACTGCAGTAATTCTTTTCTCGTTAGAAGAAAATGTGGGTAAGAACACTCTTGCATGAAAAAAAAAAATACCGTCAAATACTGTGAAACAGATATGATTTTTAAATAAACCATGATATGAAAATTTTGTCATACTGCCCAGCCCTAAAAATATGGTATAAGATGCAAAGAAAGGCGAGTGAAAATGGCTGACGGTATCCTTGCTGCTGTTTATTTCCACTTGGTTACTGCTGCCTCTAAAAACTCTTTCCCTTCTCATTTCAATGTTAGCTAACCACAAATTATGAGCCACGTGTTCCTCTTTTTTGTTGTTGGTTGCTCCTGATCACGTGGTGGCATTTACTGTTACCATAGTAACATGGGTCTTCAGCCTGAGTTAGTCTGGTGGTAAGGTGTCTAATATTTTTGGCTTACAGTTGGTCTTTATTTTTGTGAAATTGCCTAATTTGCAGCAGACTAATCTGAGCAAAATTAAGATGAATCTAATTGTATAAACTAGTATGAAATATCTTTATGAAACCGGAGGCGAGTGTGCATGACAAAGACAACTGAACAGAAAATCAAGGTGAGCAGATTAAATAGATAATTCAGTTTTTTTAAGCGAGGTTGTATGAGGTACTTATGCTTAGAGTTTTACCTTCAGTAGACGGTAACCATCACGGTCTCAGTTAGTATGAGGAGCGAGAAGTCCCACACTGAAGGTCAGCATTATAATACTGCAGACATGGTCAGCAGAAAAGGCCTACCTTAAAAAAAAAAAAGACTATCCATTCAAGTGTAGGCTAAATTAATACATTTTTCACTGCGATCACATGAGCCGCATCAACTCTGTAAATCTGCTGTTTAGATCAAACTTACAGTGTATTCAAGACACGACATACACAAGAAAATAAAAATGAGTGATTATGACAGCAACAACAACATGCTGTTCACTGTGGAGACGAGAGGAAATCTTTATGAACTGGTGTGTACATATAAGAAGGGAGACTGAATGGACAGAGAGAGATTGGATAAATCTGTCAAAAAAAACCATCTCAGACCAAAGTGGCCTAATGACGATTTGTCTTTAAATTAAGTTTTCTCTCACTTCATGGTGACCAGGACACATTTGTTTGAACAGCCCATAAAACACATGCAAGCACCATCTTTGAAATCTTTAGGATAGTAAGGTGTGATCTTGTAACGATCGGAGCCAAACAGCTGATTTATGGAGCTATAAGAAGTGCGGCAGAAGCAGAAGCAGATGCTCTTATGCGCAGGAATATACGTAAAGACTATGGATGAGAAAATGTAGTGCCAAAATAAAAGGCTGTCTGATGGCAAAGTAAAGTGTGAAAAAATTCTAAATATAGCACACACAGGTTTGTTTTGTTTATGTGACTTAATGTTTTCCTGCTGATCCTGCCTGCAGGATTACAATGTTGTGCTCCGGTGTCGGACCTCTCTACCTTTCTACCAACTGAGACAACACTGACAATAAACCTTTAACAACCTTACTTACCCCTTTGAAGTAGTTTCTGACTAAACAGTAAAACGAGGTGGAAAATTAAGTGGCAATAAAATTGTGAAATAAGAAACAACCCTTTAGAAATGGGGTTATGTTTTTGAAAATTTTAAACATCGCAAAAAGCTAATGTAACTGTAGATCATGTACAGCACGCTGGTCACAGACTACACAAAACAACCATTAAAGGTGTCTTTGAAAACTAATAGCACCTTGATAATTAAACTTATTTGATGATTAAAGCACCAAAAAATAAATCTCACCAGGGAAAAACACGAAGGTCTCAGCAAAAATCACATGATGGATTTCTTTCTGCTTGACGACACAGCGGAAGCGGTCGGTCTTGGTCACAGTGGCGAGGAGGGTAACATCGTAACGGTCTCCTCTATCTGTCACCTGTAGCTCCTCAGCAGTCAAGTTGTTTCCAGCGCTGTCCTGCCACTCGACCTCAGGCTTTGGATAAGCATCTTGAACCTCACACTGAAGCAGCAGCCCATCTTCTGTGACATCTGTCGTGATGTACGGCTTTCGAGCTGCTCCTGTGAACACATTATATTCCAAAGTTTGTTAACGACTTTTAATAATAAATTTTATTCATACAGCACTTTCTAGCTAGAAACAGTTTTCAAACATGAGCAGCACAAAAATGACCAATATAAATAAGGTGGTGATAAAAAACACACACACACACACACACACACACACACACACACACACACACACACAAACACACACACACACACACACACACACAGGCATGTACATATATAAATATATACACACAAACACAGAGAAGCCTGATGGGCCTTTTAGATTGTGATCTACAGAGTCCATCTTTAAAAGGCCGATCAGGAGAAATCAGTGGCCAGTCTTGTCTGATGATGTCACTGATTTCTCATTAGCAGAGTAATTAACATTAAGATTACAGATAGAGAGATCGCTGACATCATCACTCACCTTCGATTTTTCCTGATCGGTCTTTATCAATCGGCCCTGAAAGACAAATATGAACTTTAATTTCTGCAGTGTTTGGGTGAGGTTATATTAGAGGTGGGAGAAATACTTTCAATTAAGATGCATCTACAAATTAATTCTTAATTCTTAGATGCATTGTGATGCAGACATGTAAGATTCTGAATCAACTCATTACAGTCAAAAATTGATTTTCAACACAGATCAAAAAAGGTGAAACTCAGCGGCACAGGCAGCGCAGCATCCAAACAGTCTGCAGGGAACACATGCTGGAGTTAGCAGCAGTTAACAAAGAGAGGAGGGATGTACTTCATTTTCTATAAAGACAGCAGACGCAATCATGTTTAAATTTTGTGTCTAAATAACTGCATTTGTGGGACAAACAAGAAGTTTACTTTAGAAGTTTTTGAAGTTTAGTACTTTTCACACCGTCACCTAAAGAGTAACACACACCACTGCATTAAACAATTTAAACCACTGCTGAGATGAAGAACATCCCTCTCTGCTCAGTTTGTTTCACCTCAAAAGTCCACGTCTGCTCTGCATGTTGGACAGAGTGCAGCAGAGATGCTGCTCTCCACTGCTGGAGACATGACGTTAACACCTCAGAGCACTCCACCTGTATGTATATGGTGCTTTCAAACTGATGAATTAATTAATTAATACAAAGGCTGCAGGCTATTTAATTGCCGGTTATTTAGCATTTGTAAGAAAATTGGAGCAAGAGACTGAAAATTGTGCCCTTTTTTCTATTCATTCAAATCAATAATAAACTGTAATTAAATTAGACAACAAGAAATATTCCCACCCCTAAATGTAACACATACATGTTTTCTTCTAAACTAGATTAATTCTTCAGTTTTAGGGCTGAGTGTGAGAAGCTGCAGACGGAACCAATCCAACTGACACCCCCTGACTTAAAAGCTTTAAAGTTTGATGCAACAACAATCATTTTATCATTGAATCATGAAGTACCAAAAGATTCCCACCCCTAGATTATATATTATATTCACACAGAAAAGGCCACATATTTAATAAAGGTGCTGCATGTCTGAGTGTTATTAATGATAAGATATGTCAGAATCAGAATCTGTCCAACGAGATCAGCAGGTGGAACCGATAAGTGAGCACTACACTCATCAGTTTCTTGTTGGCTTATTTGGCTCAATTTTAAAGAATTAAATACAACCCAGTTCCAGGAGAGTAGTGACTGTGTAAAACATTAATAAAAACAGAATGTGGTAATTTGCAAATATTTCCATCTATGTTCCAATAAATACAGTACATAGACTTTATATTTAATATTTTAAATGATACACACTGCTGACTTCCACATTTCAATTTGTTTTGATGGAGATCATGGTTGTCTTGACCTCAGAACCGAAGAGAAAAAGTCCATCCAGAATTTTACAAGTGCAAAGGTCAAAAGCCAACATCTGGGATGGTATGGGGGTGTGTTAGTGCCCATGGCATCATGGGTAACTATCACATTCGTGAAGGCACCATTAAGGCCAGAGATATACTTGCTGTTTAACCACACACTTGCTTTGAGGATCCACACCATTGTTCCAAATGAATGCAGGACACACGAGGCAGCACATGTGAACAGGTAATTAAAAGTAAGTATATCTCTGGTCTACAACTGAAAAGCACACGCACATTCTAGAGCAACATATGATGTCATCTAGACGTCATCTGTTTTAGGGATGTCCCTGCTTCTTATGTCTGACAGACTGGCCTGCCTGCAGTCCAGACCAGTCTCCCACTGAAAATGTGTGATGCATTATGAACTGAGGGAGAGTATATTGATATGAGTTGATATCATTTTTCATTTTTTTTTATCGTTTTATTGTGATATGGCATAAGTGTGTCTTTTCATTGGTAGCATTGGTGCTGCCTACTGAAAATGTGAGGAACATCAGGACAAAAATTTAGGTGCACCGCTTAAATCGACATGCAACTCTCTAGTAGTGCTGTCATGTTACTGGAATAGCTAATTTCAATTCAATAACTTGAAAAATATCAAGTTTCAATACAATTTTTGATACCACCAGGCAAAAAAAAATGACTCGCATCGAGGGCATTAAATGTTATATTTCTATTAAAAGATAAATATAACAGTGAGTGATAAGAAAAAGAACAATGTGAACAATGAGAAAAGGCGGGGCTAACTCCCATGCAGCAAAAGAACTGGTGAGTTACACTCATTTCTAAAAAAAAGTCAAACTATACTAATGCTAACTAATTCAGTACAATGCAAACGTAACCAAACATCCAACTACCCAACAGTCTATACTAATACAACTCACAGTGTCCTGTTGTGAGGGAATGAGACAGACTTGCTGCTAATCAACGCTGAGACAGATTAATTGCAATACACCTGTGGAAACCAGGATGGAAAGGAGACATTAACCTTCATAAAATGTTTGATGCCAAGCAGACCAGGCTTTATTAATGAATGAACACTACAATTACTGACACCCCCCCTCCCCCCAAAGTTACTTAACCAACAGGTTCAAAGATGCACTGATGTCACTTTAAAGGTACCATACTAATAATCACTGAATGTATTTAACTGAATATATTAAGTTGGGTTGGTGCCAATTATGATAATGTTGGTATTGTTCAACTCAATGACTTGATATAAGTGTATACATGAATTATTGAACTGATAAACTGAATTGACAAGTTAATCAAACTGATAGTTGTCCTTGCATTCCTGAATAAATTGAACTGCATGCCTTATTTATTTTTTCAGTGATGTTTTTGCTTTGATTTACTTTGAGTGTTTTTCTGTTTAAATTTCAATACAGCCGGTAAATTCAGTTCTGTGTCTGTGTGCTTCAGTAATTCAGTAATTTCAGTGACTGTCAAACTTCTACTAGCCCTGTTCCACTTCTTCCATCCACGCTCTGACCTGATGCAGCAGCACATAGCGATGTCTCAATGTATGTTGTGCAAATCAATGTATTTTTGTAATCAATGTCATCGATTGCATCGACAAATCCCAGCCTTAATCGATACTGCAAAAATGAGTACTGAACGCATTTCAAATTGTATTGATATTTCAATATTTTTGGAAACACTGGAAACTTTGTAGACACCCCTACCTGACCTGTGACCCATGTCAACCATTTGTCACTGCCACTCAGTCACACCTGACAACCCCAGGCTCCCACTACAATTAATTAGTTATTGGTTGAACTGCCTCTAAAAATGGTCGCAAAATGCAACTAAATAGTCACAGTCTGTTGTCTTATCCTTAATGCTGCAATGATTAATCGAACAATAGATTATTAATCAATTATTAAATTAATCGGCAACCATTCTGATAATTTCAGTAAAAGAAAAAAAAAGAAGTCCAAATTCTCTTTTTTCAGCTTCTCAAATGTGATTTTGTGGTTTCTTTAGTTCTTAGTGACAAAACAAGACATTTGAGAAAATCATCTTGATCTTTGAGAAACACTGATCGACATTTCACTATTTTCTGACATTTTATCATCCAGACAACTAACTGATTTATTGAGAAAATAATCTATGGATAAACTGATGATGATAATGATGGTTAGTTGCAGCCCTTCTTATCCGGGTTTTAAAGGCTAAAGTTATGTAACTTTCTGAACTCACCAGACTGTTGTAGTTGTTTTATTATTTTGTTATTACATCCACATTACTGATGATATTTATCTAAAATCTTATTGTGTTCATATTTTATCATCTCTAATATGGATAGCAGTAAACATATCATGAGATTTGATTTTGTCCACATCACCCAGCTCCAAGTCCATCATGTTAGCCTAAACACTGAGATATTATTTATAAGCCATATCGTTGAGCCCTAGTATAAAGCACATAATACAACTGAGACCTCAGACTGGAGAGAATTTCACTTTTAAAACTTCAACAATTAGTTTCCTCACTTCACAAATGCTGACTGAGTGTTTGAGAAAGAAAAGAAATAGTGATGTATCACAGTGGTAAACATGCTCTTGTCGTGTTGCAGTGTGTATTCAGCAAAATAAATACATACACTTAATCAGTTTGAACATTAAATCTCTTTCCTTTGTAATGAATTTAAAAATTACTGCATTCTGATTTCACTGACGTTTAACAAAACGTCTTTTTGGAATTGTATTAAAATAAACAGTTCAATGAAAACACTCACCGACAGCGAGCTCAATCTGGAATTTTTGTCCATTTGGCGGAAGATTTGGAAAAGCACAGGTGTAGATTCCACTGTCCGATATCCTTGTATTTTTAATGACTATGGAAGCGTTGCCGTTCTTCAGTTCTTCAAGAAAATGGAAGACTCGATCTTTGAACTGCTCATCCTGACCTTCACGCCCGTTGTTGTACTGATCACCTCCTTCATAAAGGAACACCTCCTTCTGATCATCTTTCTTCCAGTCAAAGAGACTTTGTGCGATGTCCTCCTTGGTGCTGAGTAAACAGGGCAGAATGGCATCTCTTCCTTCTTCCACAACCACTCTGATGACACCAGGTTCTGAAATATGAAGAACATTTAATCACTATATTTGATAGAAAGCAATCAAGTCAGAAAATGTTGGCTTATATGTCATCAGGTTTTTCAAATCCAACCCCAACATGACTACAGTGATGTCATAATCATCATCAAGACGATGACCTTTGAGTCTGACCTGGACATGAAGCTCATCTTTAAAAATGTTTCAACTGAAAATAAATTCATGCTTTCAGTGTGCAAGTGCACAATAAAACAGGGCCGTGCTACAAAGGAATCTCAACACAGCACAGCTTCCTTTGAATGAGTTGGTTCAACAAAATCTAAAACCCCAGTGAGAGATAACAGGTATCACAACAGTGGTTATCAACTTGCTTTGTCAACCCAGGCTTTCTTCTTCAGACTCTGTAAAAACAACAATTTATCATGATAGAGAGCTATGGAGAATATAAAATCTATATTATGGCAAAATCAACACTGTTTGGCAGAAAATTACTGATCCACTTAATAAGTGCTTAATGCTGCAGTTTATTTTTATTTTCTGACAAATGCACATTAAACAATTAACAGTAAAACAGCATGATACTGTCAGTGTGACTCTGTCCAGGCATGAGGGGTACAAAAAAAGACCACTTTAGTTTAACACCCCAGAGTTGACCACCAATGTTGACTGATCAATGTGAAATTAATTTTTCTGGTTGAATATTATCTGTGGATAGACAAATCGATTAATTAGTGCTCTGACCTACAATATCAGCAGCTGCACATCAGCATAAAGCTTCAAAAACACCATTCAAATCTAGGGCTGCACGATTAATCAAAATTTTACAATATGGTTTTCTGCAATTTTCAAACTGCAGGAGGTATAATATTTATTAAAGGTGAAATATGTGTCATTTTTTTCTCTTTATTAAATGTTGTTGTGTGGCAGAAGTGTCCTGTCCTATGCATCATATTCTACAGACTTAAGAAAATATATTTGTTTGGTAAGGACTTCTGAAAAAGAAAAGAAATCAAAACAAAACAAAAGAAAGAAAGAGAAATCAGGTTATTATCATTTTAGCATGTTTTTCAATCAAAATAAGAATGATGTAAAAAATTATCATCACCTCCAATACTGAAAATCATATCTCAATATTAGTCAAAATAATTGCAATTAAATGTTTTTTCAAAATCATTCAGCTCTATTCAAATCTGTCTGTACCTGCTTCAACAGTTGGGTGTCGTCTACTGAACTGACATATGATGATGTCCACAGTGTCAGCAGCCTGACCTCAACCTCCAGCACCACGGCCATCGTTAAAAAAAGGGACTTAAAAAGCCAGGCCTCCCCCCCTCAGTTTTCGCCACCTTCTACAAGGGCACCAATGTAGCATCTTAGCACCGTAACCTAAACTCACTTCCTAGTTTGGTAACTGCAGAGCCAACAAACAACAACACCTTAACAGGACAGTGGAGACAGCTAGCGAGATCATGGGTGTCCCTCTCCCCTCCCTGTCTGAGTTTTACCATCAATACTGTGTTCTATGAGCCAGAACCATCATCAGGAACCATAACCAAACTTCCCATGGTCTGTTTTTCCTCCTTACATCTGGGAAGAGGTGCAGGACCATCTGTGCCAAATCCAGCAGACTGATAAACAGTTTTTTTACCCACAAGCAGTCAGGATCATCAGTGTTCTGTGGCCCTCCATGAACATGTCCACCCCACCCCTCGCCTTAAATCCCACATTAATGCTGGCACCTACGATGAAATATGTACTTTTTAAAACCTGAGACATGCTCTCTCTTAATCTGTAACATGAACCTTTTTAACTCAGACATGGACTTTCCTTTCATCTGAAACATGAATTTTTGTACAGGGAATATTAGATGTATGCATACACACTCACACTCACACACACACACACACACACACAACCACACATACATCTAAAAATCCTTAAAACAATAAACATAGAAATACAACTAAAACATGTTGAACTAAATCATTTAAAAGTCAAAGTTAAACTCTGTATAAAAAGTGCAAAGTTGCATGTTTCAGATGTTTGAGTTAAACAGCGTATGTTGCAGATTTCATTGTTATGTATGCAAATACATAAGGAGCAATAAACTAAATCTTGATGGATGATGATGTCATTATTAGGTTTAAAAGGGTCTTCATCTTTGCACCACGTCTGTAACTTCATTGTTTTTAATAAGAGAATAATGAACAAGACATGGAGATGTAGTGAAATGAACAGCAGCAACAGCTTCTTTTAGCTAGATATTTTATCTCCCACATGTCAAACAGAAAGTTCCTGCATAAGTTCAAACAGAACTTAGGCAAAAACTCTATGGAAGCTCTGAGGAGACACACTTTTTCAGACACAGACAGCTTTTAAATCATGATGTTACGATGGTAGAGGCCTCAGTGGTCAATGACTGTCAGCCACCATGTTGGCCCAACCCTAATTGCTTCATTTATCTTCTGGATGATCTATTGTGTTAAAATGAGTTGAAGCAAACTTAAAAAAAAATAATACAGTACAGTTGAACAGTTTGTGTTACTGTACATACAACATCATCCCTCATTTGAGAATATTTATCTCTCATTACAAAAAAAACACTGAACATAACCTGCTCCAGCACAGGTTATAAATTCAGCATAAGTTACCATGGTGATCAAGCCAGGTTAAGAGAGAGCCACCTTCATGACACCGAAAATTAATTAATTTAGACGCAATATACCTTGCTAACACATGAATCCCGCTTCATAGTGCACCCATCTGGGCAGCAGAAATAGACCAATGGAAAAAAAGAGGAAGCCAATAGTGCAGGTGAGGTTTTAAAACTCTCATAGAGCCTTACAGAAAGAATCTCACCTCAATAAGTCATGTAATCCACAAAAGTGAGCCAACAAGAAACCACAGGATCAGAGAGCAAACACAAAGTAAGCAACATAAAATAAAACAATGTAGTGAGGATGTGTATGTCAGTGTGTGTATATGAGTGTCCATATGTGTGTATGAGAGTGAGTAAGCCTAAGTCTGTATTTGAAATTCTTGAGTCGATCAGACTGAGATGCAGTTTGAATTTAACTGCTCCACAGCTGACACCCCCTTTATCTGAGAACTGACAGAGCCCCGTACAGAACAGGTGTAACAGGTGTAACCACTTGACATGTCTTGTATTATAATCATGGACTTCACTGGGAAAATAATTCAAAAGGCATGGGGAGCAAAGCCAGCTGATGCAAAATTGTATAAACAAAAACACAAGTTTGGTGTTTATGTTAGAAAGTGAGAGGATACTGAGCTGTCTAAAGAGACTGGATTAGTGGTCACCTCTGTGGAAATTCTGCAAAACATAAAGCTTATGCAAGTGGGTGGAATAAGTAGCTCCCCAAGTGATAAAGCAATGTATGAGTTGGAGGTAAATTAAATTATAGTAAAGAGATAATTAACACTTCTGATGAACCAAACCTCAAAATGTTCTGATGATACCAACAGACATTTTCTTACAACCAAACTAAATATATCTCCTTCAGTTTAGACATTCATTCTCTATCGGCTATGTAAATAAAGTTATTATTACAATTATTGTCTTCTGACATGCTGCACTGTATTCTGACAGACCAACACTGTTCATTGAGATATTTACAGTGTTGGAAAACTGCTGTCCCTTTACATCTGACATCATACTGACGGTTTACAGATTTAACCTGTGATTATTCTCACATGGTGAGTGAGGCAGGCAAAAACACATTTCTCTGCATTGGGACCAAGACTGAGAATATTTTTAGTATATTTATTGGGGCTTTTATGGCTTTATGTATAGGACAGCTGACGATATGACAGGAGGGGGAGAAAGTGGAGGGATGATATTCAGCAAAGGGATGCAGGTAGGAGTCAAAACCCCAGCTGCTACAGAAGACTCACAGCCTCAGTACATGGGGCCAACTGAGCCACCAGGCCACCATGATTGAGAATATTTCCAACACCAGGCACTCAGGTGAAATCTGAACTCAGTGTCTGAAATTGGTTGAATGATCCACATGCAGTGCAGTCATGGTCACTGATTACTGTTAGTATCTTTCAGAAAAGGTGAAATTTGAAGTAAATTACGTTTATAATAAATCTCAATCATGACTTACATACTTAATTTCAAATACATTATTAGTGGTGTGCAGCGAGCAGGGTGAAAAAAAACTCTCCAGGTGCAGAGGATGCAGCAGTGTCTAGAAACCTGAAGATACTTGATATAGGTCCTAACATCAACAGTTTCTTTATGGAGAGAAACGACTAAATATATTACACAAATACATTTGACTCCTAAAACTCCACACTTCTCCAACAGGAATGAAAACTAATATATAAAAGGTTACTGTGTTCACTTGACAGCTAGCTAGCATTACTTTACAGCAGTGTGTTGTTTTTTACGGACCCAGGATCAGGAGACCGCTGTGTGCTAACGGTGATGTGTTGTTATGTAGTGAACATAAACTGTCTTACCGTTTTCGTGTGCGTGTGTTATTGTTCCAGACGAAGTCAGCAGAAAAAAACAGGCAAATAAAAACTTCGCAGCTGAAAGCTTCATCGTTAGCTTGTCTAGCAGCTAGCTAGCTATCAAGAATTTAACTATGGCTGTGTGTTGCTAGCTACAGTTAGCTGAGATATTTAATGCCCAAGTGAATAGTTGTTGAATACTGTATACGACAAGGTAAGGTCGACAAGGTCCTTTCTCTCCAGAATACTAAAAAAAACAACAACTAAACACTAACGATCCAACTCAGTGAAGACAACTGAAATGGAGAAAACGGAAGAAAATAAAAGCTAAACCCGGAAACAGCTTGCAGACAGTATCTATGGTGGATCGTAGGAGCATACCGCCACCTACTGTACCGGAGTGTGTAGCCTCATTGGTTAATGTACTTCAGGTTACATTATTATTTAAAGTAAACGAGAAGGAAAGACAAAATAAAACAATACAGAACTACCAAAAACAAACAAAACAAACAAGCAAAAAAAAAAAAAATTACACTTTACAATCTAATCCTGTGTCTTTGAGGAAGACAAGGAGTGCTTGTTAACATTCCCTGGTTTTGTCACTCCTACCTAAAATTCCTTCCAAGTTCCATCTCCCTCCTAGTTTATGTTTCTTATTACGTAGAGCGTTTCTCTAAGTCAAATTTACACCCCTGAAGAATAACATGTTCCACATTTTCAGGAACATTACAAACATCACACTTATCAGACACACACTATGAGTGTATATGTTACACTGTCCTCATGGCAATGACCACAAAAAACAGATGGATGTTTCCCCATTATTGAAAGTGTACTGGTCAGATTACGGTGCCCAGTTCTCAGTCTCATTAATTATCACTTGCTCTTTTCTTTTAGCTCCTCCACTTCTGAGAATACCTCCTGTTTTGGATTGAGTGTAAATATTATATTATTAATATATTATTATATTAAAAATATTGTGATATTTTCTCATTTTATCACCTTAGCCACTTCCACCCCATGGAGAACACAACATGCCAGCAGTCACAACCTACATCATCAATAATTCTCAGTATCAAGTTATATTAAACTTCACTATCCTGATAGAATTCTCAGCTATATCGCCCAGGCCTACCTCACATCCGATTTTGATAATTAAACACTGACTTCCTCTGTACTTTGACTGCCTCTTTAGCCACTTTGTCGGCTCTCTAATGTGCTGAGACCCACATGAATGTGATATTTTTCCCTTGTCTAACCATTCTTGAATTACTAAGCAACACTTCATACAGCAGATCCTGATTATTACTGGCTGTCCCAGTTTTAAAACTTGTAAGAGCTGACAAAGAATCACTGCATATTAATGTATTGCTGCAACTAACTTGCTCATATTATTCTAATGCCATTAACATGGCCTACAACTCAACAGCATACACACTCATACAGTCAGACATTCTCTTAACTCCCATCTGATATCTTGGCGCAGAAACCGCAGCCCCTGCTACATCTGTCTGTGGATCCTTTGATCCATCTGTAGAAACCTGAAGGTGGTCTTTATACCTATGTTCTTTATATAGTCCCTCCAGGATTTCGCAGGCCTTTTTTGGGATTGTTGCAGCCTAAAACGCCTGATTTCACAACAGCTTCTCTAAAAAAAAAAATGCATGTTGCAATGTTTTTAGCCATTTTTTGAAATTAAAGGCAACTTGCTCCAGGAAGAACAAAACCACACTCTGTTCTGATTGTTCTAACTAACCTTATAGGCTCAGAATTACAAAAATTATAAACATTTGTTTTACTTGCAAATGAAGAAGTGCACCATTTATTTAACACAGAAGCAGAATCTTTTTGGAGCTCAAAATTGATCAAAACAGCACAAAATTTTAAAATAAAAGTGCACAGAGCGTTGATAAATATCAATAACAGTGACAAATTCTTTTCAATACCTAAGAAAAAATATAGATGCAAAAATATAGTGAATAATAAAACAGTCAGTTCATTGAGACGTACATGTATGACATTAGTACGGAGGACGGCTGTGATTGGTGAAACGGAATGGAAGCAACAACGATTCAAATTTGCAGAAAAGTTGTGGATTTTGGACAAAATTGCAAGGCTGCACAGAATTCACAGGGATTGTTTTAATTTGTGTGAATTGTTGTGATCGCAACATCACAACTTCCTGGAGGGACTGTGAGCTGTCTGCACTAAAAGCTGTTGCAGGCAAAATATTTGTCAGCTATACAACCAGCTTAACATTATTTTCCAGCATTGTTTCCTCCAAGGAACATGCAGGTTGTTGTGCAAAGGGAACACAAAATACAAATGAGTAAATACCTGATAGTAATGAATAACACCTCTAGTAATACTGAGAGAAAAGGTTACTGAGAAAATATAGCTGACAGTCAAAACATGTAATAAAGTACAACAGTAAACATAATTTACAAAAGTAAGAATGGTTTAACTATCATTTACTAATACATTCATATGTAATACTGTAGTTTGTAACAAACTAAACTAACCATCATCAAAAATACTGTCCTCAAACCCAAGAAATCGTTACATAAACATATTAATATAACTTTAAATAGTAGATGACTTACGAATGAAGCTGTTTTGTGGACTTTAAGGAAAAGGATTATAAGGACCGTTAGAACTGGGGTGGTACTGCTTCCTGTTTTTCTAGTTGCTCACTTCCTCTTCAGTACAGATACTTGCAGTCACCACTAAGTCGTGCAAAAGTACATATAAAAAAAACCCAAACACCATTTCCAATACAGACTGTATACAGTTCTAGTATTCACTGGGTAAATCAGCTCCCAATAAAGATTTCCAATAATAGACTTCCAAACACCCACAGTGGTCTAACAGGCCGTACTACTGTTTCTCTGAACGATTTCTCATGTGCTCCCACATCCTGTGCTGTTTGAGCTCCTGTCCTTTTCCAACCTGTATGCAGCACCTTTCATGTTGGATCTTAAGTTTATGATGTAACCACAGCGGCATTTCAGCTGCTCCAACCTGATGATGTTCTGACTGTCCCTAAACAGGCTCTTATAGCCCTCACATCCAGCATCCAGATCAGCCAGTCCAGTCTTTGTTGTACCAAAATCCAACCTTGATCTTATCAAAGCTACATAAATAAATTTCAGGGATGCTGTTTGTTGCCCGCTCCAATCCTACCAGACACCTCATGACATTTATCACTTTTTTACATTTATTGACTATATATCTAATGAGTTCTCTCCATGTTCATCTCTGATCAAAATACACTCCCAAATAACAGAAACCCTCCACTCTCTCTGAGTTAATTCCATAAAGCCTATATCCTTTAAATATGATTTCATTGCTTCCGCTTGAAAAAATAGTCCGTTTGTTTCTACGGTTAGAACTGCGTCCGTAACAACGGTAACCCCGTAGCGAAGATGAGCCTATTTAACATTATAATTCACATTAAAGTGAACATTTCACAATCATGGTCCATACCGTGTTCCGTTTAGTATTTACTTCCTGTCTGTCTTCTTCAGTTTTTTTCTCAGTTTCCTTGTCGTCCAGCTCCTTGTGTCTTTTCACCTCTCTTTCTTTCTCTGCGCAGTTTTCCTCTCTTCTTTTCTTTACTGGGATACTGGTCAGCCATTAACCAGGAATCCAAAGTTTCGTTCTCTCCAAATATATTAAAATTGATAAGGGAAAAATATTCTTTCTTTTCTGACGGAGCAACAGAAAACTAACGGTCTCTTGTCGCAGGGTGTAGACGTCTGTCTGCGGATTGATATGACAGGAAGTGATCCGCAGAGGCAATCAGAACGGCGTCCATAGCAACAGTCTGTTAGACAGACCTTAGAGTGCTGTAATTGACCAATCAGAATCGAGCATTTGACAATGCCGTGTAAGAACTATAAATAATACTGGCGAACCATGACTGTGGGACTTGAGCTCAGCCAAAACTTAACCAGGCAGCAACAGGGCAAAGACTATAGCAGCAACATGCAGCAGCCAGGTAGCTTCTGTGGTGAGGAGTTATTGCATCATACGGTCACTAGAGGGCAGCAAACACCATACAATGATAGAAGAGGCGCTGTTTCCTGTGAGCAGGGGCTTCTGCAAAAGATGCTCATTAGACCACAAACCCCAGGTTGAGGGGATTTATTTTAAGGAAGTCCCTCTTTTTTTCTTTAATTATTAAGATAAAAAGTCTTCACAGTCAATAAATAACCATATTTCTCCATTTGCTGTTCCAACTTCCCAAAAAAAGTGAGAAATTGAAAACATTACATTCCTCCTTTTGCTGGGGACCCCTTAACACTCAGTCAAGAACCCCTGTTGGTCCCCAGGCCCCAGTTTGAGAACCGCTGTTCTAAAAATTTTCAAAAGCCGTATAAAACTAAAACTTGAACTGAGCAGCAGATAACTGGCATTTCCTGTGTCACCATCCATAAGGATAAGTTATAAAATTAAGTTTGTGTTTGATATGAAGAGCTGTTTACAGTCAATCATTGAGTTTCTTTTCAGTCTAATTTCTCAGTTTCAGTCCCAGACACTCACAGTTACCTCTGGCATTTATCTGCAGTAATATTATTTCTGTCTACTGTGCTGCACAGTTGGAAGTTGCTTGAATAAAAAAGATTCAAGCACCTGAAAACTGTTTTCTAACAGACTTGAGGACAATTTCAGCCTCCAAAATAATGCAGTCCTTTGCAGATCCTCGTCTACTTCGACTTAAGCATATAATTGTTTTTAATCTCGATCTGTAGATTACTTTTTCAATTAATCAATTAATTAACACTGTCACAATTTTACCAGTTGAAAAATAGATCCAAACATGTATGGGCCTATTTTTCAAGTCATTCCTGTAACAATTATTTTCATATGGATCAATCTGTCATTTTCTCCACTAATCGATTAGTTGTTTGGTCTATAAAATGCCAATCAGTGTTTCCCAAAGTCCAAGAACACGTCCTCAAATGTCCTGTTTTGTCCTTAACCCAAAAATATTCAGTTTACCGTCAGAGAGGAATAAAGAAACCAGAAACTATTCACATTTAAGAAGCCGAAATAAAAAAAATACTTTTTTTCTTAAAAAAAAAAAAAAAACTCACACCAATTAATTAGTTATCAAAATAGTAATAATATACATTTCTTGCTATTCAAAAGAGTTTTTCAAAACTTATTTTGGCACTTTGAGCACCACAGGACTAGTTCCATTATACTGGACAGAAGGCAGAAATCTCTACGGCCGATATCTCAAAAACTCTGCAACTCATTAGGGGTGTGTGTCTCACTGACTGAGACGATTCCATACAAATCTCAAGATAAGATACAATGCAATGTGTGAATCTTTACATTTTGATTCTGTTAATGTTTTATTTGTTGGATACTATTAGTTGCAGGAAGTGGTTTTAACATCTTATTAAAAATCTCTTATGTAAATGAGATCTTATAGCCTAACTGAGATTCTGTGAACGAACTTTAAAACAGTTTAAAATGCAGTTTAGCAGTAAGATGATCTGCTGCTCTGTTTCATATGAACAGTGCTGTGGTTTGGATCAGTGTGGAGGAACAGTGAAGTGTTTCCTGCTCTCACAGTCACATGACGTCTCTGTTCTCTGAGGTCAGACTCGTGTCTCTGTTCTCTGCTGTCAGACTCGTTTTACATAAATGATCTGCAGCAGCGTTTCTCATTTTTCTGACTAAAACAAAACTTATTCTACACTTGTGCGTCATGAAAGTTTGGTGGTGTGACATCAGTTCTTCTTCATCTTTGACTTTGATCAACATTTTTCCCCACTTTCTGACATTTTATGGACCAAACAACAAATGCATTAGTGGAGAAAATGCTCAACAGATTGATCAATAATGAAAATAATGGTTATAGGAAAGACTTGGAAAAATATTTAGATTCCCACTTGTCATCTTTGTATGGTGTTTATTTTTAAACAAAAATTACCTGTATTTTTGCGATTTCTTCAGAGCTGCAACGATTGATCAATTTATCGTCAGCCATTTTAATAATCGATTAATTGATGCGAGTCTTTTTTTTTAAGTCAAGATTCTCTGATTTCAGCTTCTTAAATGTGAATATCTTCTGGTTTCTTTACTCCTCTCTGACAGTAAACGGAGTGTCTTTGAGTTGTGGACAAAATAAGACATTTGAGGACGACGTCTTGGGCTCTGAGACACAGTAAACAAAATTTTTCATCATTTTCTGACATTTTATGGACCAAACAAATAAATGATTAGTGGAAAAAATGATAGTCACATTGGTTGATAATGAAAATAACCATTACAGGGTTAAAGACTTCAAAAATATTTATATTCCCACTTATTGTCTTTATACATTTTTTATTTTGTAGCCTAAATTATCTGTATTTTTGTGACTTGTTTAGACATGCACCGATTAATCAATTAATCACCTACTATTATAATAATCAATTAATTGGTTTGAGTCTTTTTTCTTTTCTTTTTTTTTAGAAAAAAAATGTGAAATTCTCTGATCAAACTAAAAACCAAATAACTAATCAATTAGTGGAGAAAATGACAGTCAGATTGGTTGCTAATGAAAATAATAATTACAGGAAACACTTGAAAAATAGATCCAAATATGTTTGAACATATTTTTCAGCTGAAAAGATTGTGACAAAATTAATGAATTGATTGATCGAGAAAATATTCAGCAATGAATAACAACAACTGTTAGTTGCAGCCCCAGTTTTAATAGTTTACTTAGTTTGAGATTAAGAAGTAGAAGAATTTTCTAAATCCACGTAGGAACACTTCATCTTCAGTTTGTCATAAACATTCAAAATCAGCAAATATTTTTGTGATTTTGATTTGGTGATTCATGGTTTTCACTGGACAGGAAGCGTCTGAAAAAACGTCATCTAAAAATTAACTAACTAGACAAATGTAGCGAATAAAAAGTACAATATTTCCCTGTCAGATGTGGAGTAGAAGTTTGAAGTTGCATAAAATTAAAACATTTAAAGTACAGTAAGTAGGTCTACAGTACTTAAGTAAATATACTTAGTTCCATTCCACCATTGATTATGGATATTGTTTAAATACAGAGTTTATTTACACTCATGTCTGAGTTTAAACTGAGTTAAACAATATCCTGTTGAACGAATGAACAAAAAGCAGAGAAATTTAAACCATTTCTCACCTTCACTCACAGAATCATCCGACCATCCAACATACAGTAAGTTAAAGTTAGTATCAGTATCATCTTACCTTAAAACTGTCCTCATACTGTCACATGTATCAGCATTATAGCACACAGGAGGTTCGTTCATATTAGTTCACAACGTGTTTTACCGACCAGTCATAACTTTTCTCTATTTTACTGAACACGCACACATTTTGAACTTTAACTGTAAACCGGACTGTTGTTTTCAGTCATTCATATACAAACTGACTAAACAGGGAAAAAAAACCGTAGAAAACCGCGCTGCTGTTTGAATGAGTTCTGTCTTCTTCGTCTTCTTTTAATTCGGCAGACGAGACGCTGCAATGGTTTATTACTGCCCTCTACTGTTTATGTACCGCCACCTACCGTACCGGAGTCTTCCGCATAGACATACATATTTCTTCTCCTTTTTTCTTCTTCTTCTTCTTCTGCTTTTTCTTCTTCTTCCTCTTCTTTTCTTAGAAGAACTTACCCACTAGAATGACATGAACAGAAAACACGAGGGGCATGAAATATAGAATATACACAGATAATACAAAAAGACATAAAATAAAATAAGCGTAATGACACGTATGATAACCATAAATTAATGTAATAAAACTTAAAATATAAATAAATAAATAAGCAATAAGTGACTAAGCAGTTGTTTTAAAGACCTTCATTCATCTACAGTTAGTCTATAAAGATCTTTGACACATTTGGAATTAATTAATTTAAGGGACTTAATATGAAGTTGAATTTTATTATAGTAACACATGAAAATGGCCAGAGTTTTAATAAATTTAGCCTTGTGAATTTAAAAAATAAGTTAAGGGTAACACTACTAAAACACTAATATAATCTATAACAGGCTTTGTTGTGGTTTTCCTACTGAACCATTCCATGAATTGTTTCCAGAACAACAGTGTATGACAGCATGAAATAAAAAGATGTTCTGTTGTTTCAGTATCACCATTACAGAAAACACATTTATTTTATCTCATGTAATAACTCAGATGAATTTCCTGGGTCTTTGTTTCTTGTTTTAAATTGTTATTATCAATACATGTACAAAAAAAAGTACATATTAAAAAATGTTAAGACTAACAACCCCTGTAAGCTTAGCAAAATATTTATTTAAATCTTTATTTTATTTTTTTCTATCTTTATTAATGTATCCTCCCAAACCTCATCGGTCACGTGATTTCTCGGAAAAGAAGTGTGCAGGGAGCAGCGCGGGGTTGCCAGGTGTGCATTTTTCCCGCAGAATTCTACAATTTTTAAAATGTTGTAGCTTTATGAAAATCTCGTCTACTTGTTGGGTGGACCTATTTTGAATGCAAATTAAATCTGTAAACAGACATACAATTTTTAAATGAAATCATTTTATTTATATCTGCATCTACCAAACTGACACAAGATAAGCACGTACTCACACGGACCTGGCAACCCTGGAGCAGCGTTACAGTCCACTGACAGCCACAGCCGTTAGTCGGACTGAAGTTCATGATAACATGATGGAAATAAGACTTAAATTAACGTTTTTGGAGAATCTGTTCCTGTGTTTGTGTCTGCTGACTGGACTCGGACAAGCAAACGGTAAGAAATGTTCACTTTACAGTTACGTGATAAATAAATAGTAAACGCCTCTCATATTCATAATAGAAGTTATCAAATTATCTTAATTTGTAAAATAAACATATCTGTGTATTAATCCAGATTATTCTATAACAGCAGCTGATCCTCCACATACAGAGTCCTCCTGGTTCATTTGGTATTTATCATAATGTGAATTTGTGCTAAACTGAAAGTGTGTGTTATCTGATGAACATGGGTGGAAACAGGAAGTCAGTGAAGTTTACACCCAAGAAAACACAAACTTTAAAGGTTTAGATTAAAAACAGAGAAGACATTACATCCAGTTTTTCAACGTTGATTTCTGAAAACTGCGGTTCATATTTGATATTTGAACGTCTCTTAAAGAGCTAAAATGCGGTGACAGCATCAACACAAAACACAAAACTGTTGAATCATTTTAATATTCTGGAGGACAGAAGATATTGATTAGTTTGAAGGTATTTCTCCACAGTCAAATCATATTTCACTGCTGAGATAAACGTTGGCTGAGTTTAGTTCAACACGCCCTGTTGATTTGTCCTCAACTGATCCCGACGCCACCCTGAGATAGAACTCATTACGTCATACTATTAAACCACGCCCACCAGGAGAAAAGATCTGCGTCACAATATGAAACCAAGTACTTAAATACTAACAGAGTGTAGCTCACTTAAAACAATAGATTTCAACACGTGAATGGATTATTTTATCACTCTGAGTCCAACAGAGAGGAAAAGTTTATCTGACAAACTCAATATTAACAGTAAATCTGAGTGTTTCTTCTCCTGACCTTTATTTTCTGTTAGAAATGATTCCACTGAATGGCCACAGGTGAAATATTATATAATCATATGTTCTCCCTGGCTTTTCTGTGTCTGACTTCCTGCCTGTTCAGTCTGCTCTGTGCTAATTGATGCAGCAAGCTACATCAGAGAATTTAGATTTTTTCTCTTTAAAAATGACTTAAACTGATTCATTGATTATCAAAAGAGTTTGTGATTAATTTAAAAATCGATTATTTGATTAATCTTTGTGGTTCTTGTTTAGATGCAAAATGGTGCTAGGACTCCTAGTTCCCTTTATTGACTGACTTCCTCCAGAATATTTAAAAAGTTTTCTTTAGATGATTTTTGAATTACTCAGTGATTTCCCTCCTCGTTCAGACAGAGAAGGAGGGAGGAAGAGAGAAAGAAAAAGAAAACGCTGCCCTGCACCTGATTTTTTTCATGTCTGTGACACATTCTACAGATACAGACACTGAAACTGTAGTGAGAGGTGTATCTACACTGGTCATAAGAGTCCACGCTTCGTACTGATGTCCATACGCACATTTATTTGTGAAGATGTATCATGGGACACCGTGAAAACTAGAAATAAACAGAAAATAGTTTCAAGCACAAACCTCAAAATAATAAACATACATTCTGTCTCATTTCCCTACAAACCCGAGTAACACAGCATTAAAAACAGGGTAATTTGTCATATTAATTACCGTGTTCGCCTGGTAGACCAGCTGTAGGATCAAGGGAGAGAGCGTAAACGTCCGCTGTCCATGCTCAGCATTTTAGTCTCTCTTTTTTTTTGTGTTTTGCCCGGCTTTTTCTCCCGCTAAACTTCCGGGTCATTGTCACGTGATTCACAAAGAAAATACATTTGACATTGTATATTCAAGGAAACAACATAATAATAACTCAAAGCTCTTAATCTATCCCAAATGACAACAAATAAAATATTCTATAACAGCATGAGAAACTATTTAACCTCAAAAGGGGGGCTTCTGATGTTGTCATGGCAACATGCAAACAATGCCGTCATCAGCGCCAGCTACACTCCCACCAAATTACCCTTGATTCATTAATAACAAATACAACTGTGGTGTTTGGTACATCGTACACCCTTCAAGAATCAATGGTAATTTCCCAGTTTTTTCAAGTTCACTCAGAGAACATCTAGAACTGCAATATTGTTGAAATTTGTAACCTCTTTGGTCAAAATTGACATGTTTACTTTAACACAAAGTTTCATACCAACATTAATGTGAAACAACATTAATTGAACACACCTCTAAATACACATAGGTTCAACCTTCCAACACTAGCTGTGAAAGGAGATGAGTGGTCGCTAGGGAACTGGGTTGAAGTTGGAGGAATGTTTTAGCTGCTTTCCACCAGAACGACCAACTTCTGGATGGGTCTTTGAACAACAGAAGGCTTGCTGAGGCGTTCTCCCCTTTTTGCTAACTTTCTCTCTCCTAACTGTATTGTAGTTTTTCGTACCAGTCCATCATCATCCTTATGTACTTCAAGGACCCTAGCAAGTTTCCATTCATTACGAGGGATCTCTTCTTCCTTGACGATTACAACATCGCCAACTTGTATGTTTCGTCTTGGAGTATGCCATCTTTGCCTGAGTGTGATGTTGGCAAGATATTCTTTTCTCCATCTGTTCCAAAATTGTTCAGACAAATATTGCACTCTTCTCCATCGCTTTTTGGCATACAAGTCTTCCTTAACAAATTTACCCGGTGGAGGCAGTGGAACAGAGGATTTCATGGTGACCAGGTGGTTGGGTGTTAATGGCTCCAGACCTGTGGGATCGCTGATGCTGTCAACAGTTAGTGGGCGGTTATTTACGATGGACATGGCTTCGTAAAGGAATGTCCTTAATGAGGCATCATCCAATCTTCCGGCACTGTGTGCTAGGACTGAGTTTAGTACACTCCTCACTGTCCTAATCTGGCGTTCCCATATGCCCCCAGCATGACTTGAGCCTGGTGCATTCATGTGGAAGTCACACTGCTTCTCTGCCAGATATGCAGTCACTCTTTCCTTGTTCATTTCATTTAGAGCTCTTTCCATTTCATTTTTTGCTCCGACAAAGTTAGATCCCTGATCTGATCTGATGTGTCTAACAGCTCCTCGGATGGCCAGGAAACACCGTAAGGCATTGATGAAAGCATCGGTCGTCAAGTCTTCCAACATCTCTATGTGAACTGCTCTGGAGCAGAGACACGTGAAAAGGAGACCATACCGTTTGTGTTCTTTGCGGCCTTGCTTGGTGTGGAACGGGCCAAAACAGTCCATACCGCAGTATGTGAATGGTGGTGAAGGATCAACCCGGTCACTGGGTAGGTCTGCCATACGCTGTTCCTGTGGTGACCCACGAGCTCTCCTGCAGGGGACACACTGCCGTATATACTGGGCTACTGCCTTACTGCCACCAATAATCCAGTATCCGTTGGCCCTCAGCTCATTCATGGTTTGTCCTCTGCCTTGGTGTTGTGTTTTTTCATGATGATGTGCCAGGATGAGACGTGTGACAACACCATCCTTTGGGAGGATTATTGGGTGTCTCAGATCAAGAGGTGTAGATGCTCTCCTCAGACGTCCTCCTACTCTCATTATATCATCTTGGAGGACTGGGTCAAGCTGGTACAGTGGGTGATTACATGGCAGCCTTCCAGATCTCTGGCTGAGTATATGCAACTCCTCTACAAAGGCATCTTGCTGTGCAAGCTTGATGAGAGTGAGTGAGGCCCTCCTTCTTTCCTCCACATTTAAAGGTTCTGTTGTCTTAATCCCTTTAGCTAATCGCTGAATGCGTGCAATGACGTTCACCACCATGGTCCATTTTGAGAACCGTGCCAGTCGCTCTTGAAAATGAACTTGCCTTATGGCCTCAGTTTTCAGCACTTGGGTTGCCTTGACTTCAGGATCTCCTACTAGCAGCTCTGAAGTTCCTTGGTTTGTAACCACTTCTTTCTCCCATAGGAATCTGGGTCCTGTGAGCCAATTTGAATTGATCAGCTCGCTTACGTTGAGGCCCCTTGAGGCATGATCAGCAGGGTTCTCTCCAGTATCAACGTAGTACCATTGTTCTGGGTTAGTGGTTTCCCGTATTCTCTGGACACGGTTTGCGACGAAGACATGAAACCGTCGAGCCTCGTTATTGATATAAGCGAGGACCACTTGTGAATCTGTCCAGAAATACTCTCTGTCCACCCTGAGCTCTAGCTCCTCCTTCAGCATGTTGCTCACAGCAGCAGAGATCACAGCCGCAGTCAACTCTAGCCTTGGTATGGTGACTATTTTTGTAGGTGCAACTCTTGCTTTGCCCATGATCAAGGTACAGTGCACCTTGTCTTCACTCACCAGTCTAAGGTACGAGCACTGACCGTAGCCTTGAGTGCTAGCATCTGAAAAGTGATGCAGTTCGACTTCCAGGATCTTCCCGAAGTTTTCTGGTGTGAAGCATCTAGGGATCTGAATCTTTCCAAGATTTCTCAAATCATTCACCCAACTCTCCCACCTTGGCTTCATCTCGCTGGGTAGTGGTTCGTCCCAGCTGACACCCCTCTGACACATTTCTTGAAGCACCCTCTTTCCTGGGAGGATGAATGGGGCCAAGAAGCCTAAGGGATCATACACTGAGGCAACAATGGATAGAATTCCACGTCTTGTTGCTGGTTTCTCATCAAGGGAGACCTTGAAGGAGAAGGTGTCACTCTCTACATTCCATCTTACTCCCAGCACTCTCTGTACTGGAAGATCATCGTAGTTGAGATCCACATTCTTCACCTCAGCAGCACGTTCGGTGATGCAGACAGACTCTAGTACCTCTCGTTTGTTGGAGAGGAATTTGTGGAGGCGTAACTTTCCTTTAGCACACAGAGCTTGGGCCTCCTTCACCAGCTTAATTGCTTCATCAATGGATTCCAGGCTTATGAGGCCATCATCTACATAGAAATGCTTTGTGATGAAGCCAGCTGCTGAAGGGTACATTTTCTCATGTTGGTGGGCGAGATACTTCATGCCATAATTGGCACAGCCTGGGGATGACGATGCTCCAAAGAGGTGAACCTTCATATGATATTCTTGGGGTTCTGAGTCTGTATCTCCATCTTCCCACCACAGGAACCGCAGATAATCTCTGTCCTCTTTGCTGACGTGGAACCTGTGAAACATTTTTTCCACATCACACATGACTGCAACCGGATGTCTACGGAAACGGCAGAGTACTCCAGTCAGTCCATTTGTAAGATCCGGTCCTGTTAGCAGGTGGTCATTCAAGGCAGTGCCTTCGTACTTTGCAGAGCAATCAAACACCACTCTGATTTTCTCTGGTTTCCTGGGGTGGTAAACCCCTTGGTGTGGGATGTACCACACACTTCCTGACTCTGGCTGCTTATCTGCTTTCTCTGCATCGCCATCTTTGAAAACACCTTCCATAAATTTCATGTAATCCTTCTTGAATTTAGGATCTCTGTTCAGTTTCTTTTTAAGGTGCTTCAGACGTACTAAGGCAAGTTTCTTGTTGTCTGGGAGATGTGGACGTGCCTTAAAGGGAAGGGGCATCTCAAGATGTCCACACTCATTCTGTTGAATTCTTCCCTCTAAGAATTGCAGGAACTGAATATCTTCTTGAGATATGCTCCTTTCTCCAGGTCTGGTGTCTGCAAAATCAGACTCAAGTGCTTTAATAGCAGCAGCTGGTGTCACAGGTGGAAGCTCCCTGACTGATATACGATGACACAGACCAGTCACGTCTTTGGAGTTCACACATTGGGGTGCGCTTCCCACGATGCTCCAACCGAGGTCAGTTTTAACAGCATAAGGCTCTTGATCATCTCCAGTGATGACCTTTCGAGGTGCTAGTGCTCTGGGGCAGTCATAACCAATCAAGAGTCCAACCCCACAGTCCATTATTGAGGGCATTTCGTGGGCTATGGCTGCCAGGTGTTTCAACTTTCTAGCTGTTTTGCAGGTGGGAATGTGTGCACGTTCAAGGGGGATGAAGTCCCTTGTGTAGGCGGGGGGCAAGTCGATAAAGCTATCTGAGGAGAACCCTCTGACTCTAAGTCCACTAACTCTCTGGCTCTTTACAATTGAGTCTCTTGCCATCATAGTGGAAAGCTTTAGTTTTACTGGCTCCATTACTGCCTGCAGTCTTTCACACACCTCCTGGTCAACAAATGTGTGACTACTCTGAGTGTCCAATAAGGCATACACCAGTGTTTCTGCATCATTGGTGTTAGGTGATGAGATCCATACTGGCACAATCATTGATGTGCTTTCACCTTCCCCTCCATTCACATAGCATGAGAGAGAGGATGTACTTTCCTCTACTTGTGGGACACTTTGTGAAGAAGATTTGTCTGGCGGGGGACGTTCTTCATGCAATGGAGTTGGATGGTGCCTTTTGCATATGCCACACATGGCTCTGTTTTTACAGTCTCTTGAGTTGTGTCCTTTCCTGAGGCATGCAAAACACAGCTTGTTATCCTGAACGAATTTTCTCTTTTCCTCCACTGCCATGTCCGATAACTTTTGACATTTATGCATTGAATGGTTTTCTCCACAACACATACATTTGACAGGGCCTGGGTTATGTGTTGGTGTGTTCCATTTCTTTGGTATGTGGGAATCTTTCGACTTTGTCTCACCAACATCGTTAGGTTTGGCTGTGTTACTTGAGGCATCTGAAGCCTTCACACTTGTGGCAAAGGTGTTTGCTTTTGGACGCTTTGTTTCTCTAAATGACTTTTCTTCAGAGGGCTTTAAGGCATGCAATGACGACACTGGGTTACATGCTATGCGTGCTTCCTTTGAGATAAATGAGGCAAACTCCTTAAAGCTTGGGTAGTCTTTGGCTTGATCCAGCTGTTCCGTTACATAACGATTCCACCTGGATGTTACCCAATCTGGGAGTTTGACTAGCATCTTCTGATTCTCTTCGCAGTCATTCAGTACCTGAAGACCCTTGATATGAGGCATAGCACTGCTACATGATTGCAGGAAGTCACTAAATTCCCTTAGCTTAAGATACTCTTTTGCACCTATCTTTGGCCACCTGTTAAGTTTCTCTCTGTATGCACGTTGCACTACAAAGGAGTGACCATATCTGTCATTCAGCTTCTCCCATGCTTGCTGATAGGCCTCTTCGTCCTTCCTGTAGAAGCTGCCTTCTAGGGCAGACTTTGCTTCCCCACCAATGTATTTTTGTAGGTAGAACAGCCTGTCTGCAGGACTTGAGCACCGTCTCTCTATAAGGGCTTTGAAGCTTGTGCTCCATTCTGTAAACTTCAGTGGGTCACCAGAGAATATGGGAGGCTCTGGAAGAGGAAGTCGAGTGAGGGCCATTGACTCTTGTAATGTGTGTATTAGAGATGCCTCATTTTTTGTAGCTTGCCCTTCCTGACATGTTGCAGATGGAGTAAGCAAATTGGGCTCTCTCACTTCACTGCATACAGGACCACATCTCTCACTCTTTTTTGACTCCTCCTCAGTATATACCTTGAGCTTTGCCTCAATTATCTCAATGTCTCTTTGATTTTCAAGCTTTTTCAGTTCTTGACGTTGTGCATCAATGACAGGTTGCATTTCCATTTCTGCTTTCTTTGCAGCTAGCTGTGCAGCTGTCTCTGCCCTCCTAGCCGAAATGCTTGGTGACTCTGAGAGATGATTGGAGCGCTGACTGAGAGCAGTGGTTCTGGAGACTGTTGATCCATATATGGACCTGGCATATTCACTGTTCAGCAGCATGCGCAGCCTTGATTTTTCTGCCTCAGCATCAAACTCTTCTCCTTCCTCAGTGAGGCGTATTCTCATCAGTCCCAATAAATCTGCTGTTACAGCTGAGCATGCATCAACTTTTCTACGAATTTCTTGGCTTGGTGCTGTTTGGACTCGTATGCTATCATATAAGTCTTTCAATTCAGAGTCCAGCTTCTCGACCACATCCATCATGTCATACAACTCACTCTCAGAGCACTCATGTTTTAGAGTTGTGCGAATGTCCCTTACTTGAGTTTTCCATTTCTCATATATGGACTTGAACTTCCTTTCCCTTTGAGCTAGTTCTTGTTCCTTAAGCTCCTGCATTTTAGGTGTTAGACGTCTTTCACGGGAGGATTGTCTTGTTTTAGAAGCAGCTGAGTTAAGTTGTTTAAGCACTGTTTCAGATTTCTCATTTTTGTCTGGTTGATCCTGAAAAACACTCTCTATTTTGTCTCTCTCTGCTACATCAGTTTCAGAGTCTGAGCAAACCTGGGCTTCTGGCAGGGAAACTACCTGCTCAGCAAACCCACCACAATGAGACAATGGTTCACCCTGAACTGACATTTGTAACCTTTCGTGAATTAACACTTAAAGTAGGAAACAAGCTAACTCATATGCACATGAATTGTAGCGACTGATAATGAAGCACTTTGCTTAAGCCAATTTACAATGCAGCTTTAACTTATAGCTGTTACCCATACCACTCTGAAAATTATTGTTAGAATGACAAAAAAGGGCTCCAATTGTCCCAAGCCTTTGATTTACAAGTGTTATTGATTTTACAGGAAGTGCAATGTGAGATTAGCAGTTACAATCAAGACAGCTTAGTATGTACCTTTCTTTGATCACTCTATTTTTACAGTATTGAGAACCTTAACTTCTTAATTGCAACTATAACTTTATTCGTAGCTTATTGTGGAACTGTCCATCATTTATGTGAGGTGAAATTATAGTATTGCAGTCTGACCTGAAGCTGAACAATGTACCTGCAGTCCACTGCAGAAGATGAATCAGAACTGCACTCTGAAGCCTGAAGTTCACTACAGGAGAAGAAGCAGAGCTGCACACTGAAGCCTGAAGTTCGCCGCAGGATGAGAAACAGAGCTGCACGTTGAAGCCTGTAGTTCGCCGCAGGATGAGAAGCAGAGCTGCACGCTGGAGCCTGTAGTTCGCCGCAGGATGAGAAGCAGAGCTGCACGCTGGAGCCTGTAGTTCGCCGCAGGATGAGAAGCAGAGCTGCACGCTGGAGCCTGTAGTTCACCGCAGGATGAGAAGCAGAGCTGCACGCTGGAGCCTGTAGTTCGCCGCAGGATGAGAAGCAGAGCTGCACACTGGAGCCTGTAGTTCACCGCAGGATGAGAAGCAGAGCTGCACACTGGAGCCTGTAGTTCACCGCAGGATGAGCAGAACCGCGCTCTGGAGCCGTGGTTTACGTGCAGGATACGAGTCACCTCAATGAGATGGATTAGGCCACGTTTTCACTGTATCTACACTGGTCATAAGAGTCCACGCTTCGTACTGATGTCCATACGCACATTTATTTGTGAAGATGTATCATGGGACACCGTGAAAACTAGAAATAAACAGAAAATAGTTTCAAGCACAAACCTCAAAATAATAAACATACATTCTGTCTCATTTCCCTACAAACCCGAGTAACACAGCATTAAAAACAGGGTAATTTGTCATATTAATTACCGTGTTCGCCTGGTAGACCAGCTGTAGGATCAAGGGAGAGAGCGTAAACGTCCGCTGTCCATGCTCGGCATTTTAGTCTCTCTTTTTTTTTGTGTTTTGCCCGGCTTTTTCTCCCGCTAAACTTCCGGGTCATTGTCACGTGATTCACAAAGAAAATACATTTGACATTGTATATTCAAGGAAACAACATAATAATAACTCAAAGCTCTTAATCTATCCCAAATGACAACAAATAAAATATTCTATAACAGCATGAGAAACTATTTAACCTCAAAAGGGGGGCTTCTGATGTTGTCATGGCAACATGCAAACAATGCCGTCATCAGCGCCAGCTACAAGAGGAGTCCTGTTGTTGATATAATGCTGATATGTCTGTCAACAGATCATTTTTACTGAGTATTTCTGCATGAAGAACCATGCACATCACTCGAAAAAAAAAAGGGTGAGCCTCTGAATCTCTAGATGAAGCGTGGCTGTGATCGTGCTTGATGTGTGTGAGCAGAGCTGCTCATGCAGGCTGAGTGGCTGCTCTAACCTGATAATATGGGCAGAGAAATAAAAACCAACAGGTAACACAAAGCACCAAGCATCATGATGTCACCAGCCAGAGTCGGTCCCTGAGTCCTGTACAGCAGCTGCCCACTGCTCCTAATAGTAGAATGGATTAAATACAGAGAAAGAATTTGACTGTATATTTGTACTCTGTATGATTATATGATCAGAATAAAGTTGGCCTTTATAACCTTTATAAAAACATTTTTCAAAATGTGTGAATCACAGACGTCCTTCAGACTACAGTCATGAATGTTCTCAAAAAAAGTTCAGGCTGATGGGTCCAGTAGTACGTGACATTAGACTGCTGACCTCACACACACACACACTGAATAAAATGAATTAAACTGAATCTTCTCCTGGTGTTAGCTGAACAGTTTCCACAGTTAAATATAATTTATAAAAGCACAACAAGAAAAACTGTTTAACCTGATTAACTGTGATCTTAAAATACGTCTGAACAAACATGAGACGTAACCAAATATAATATGAGAGAGGAGAAATCTGACTACTGACTAAACTGCTCATAAACTGGTGTTTGAGTTATTGTGGTGGTCTGTAAATGTGTTAACTGACTTTCTTTCTAACCTGATGACTCTGCATGTGAACACACTGATTGATTTTGTCTTTCAGGTTCAGCTGTCGTCAGAGTGAGAGAAGGAAGTGAAGCTGTTTTACCCTGTTTCATCAAACCTGAGCAGAACATCGAACGAGACGCCTTTGAGTGGAGGAAAGTTGGTCAGATGGTGTTCTTGTATAAGAACGGGAATCATTCCAATAACGGCCTTCCAGGTCAAGACGAGCAGTTCAAAGGACGAGTGTCTCATTTTCCTGAACGACTGCAGTTCGGTGACGCCTCCATAAGGATCAGAGATACAAAGGAGTCTGACAGTGGAACCTACACCTGTGATTTTTCACCTGATGAGCCAAACAGACAAATATTCACCATTGAACTTGTTGTTGGTGAGTTCTTCCATTAATCAGTTATAAAGTCACCTGTTCATTTCACAGACAGACTGGTTCAAGTGTCCCAGATGGACTCAAGTTAAATTCTCATCCAATAATCAGAACAACACATCTGGACGAGGCCCTGCCCCGAGGACGAGGGCTGCAGATGAGCTTCAGCTAGAAGACACATAAACATTAAATCTGTTGAATTGATTTTTCCTGTCTGACAGCGTTTATCTGTTTCAACTGTTAAACAAACAAACAGATAAACTGATGGATCATTTATGGACCAAAACAACAAATCAATGATGAAAATAATAATTAGTTGCAGCCCAAGTCAAGATGTCAGAATTTAAAACTTCAATGCAGTATTATAAAAAACAATACTAGATATCTCTTTTGACACCACAGCAAAAAGAAAAAATCCCTTGGCACATGTTTTTTTCTTCTTATAAAAAATGTAGCATCAAAAAAGTCACTGAACACTGTCTGGTTTTACTGAAAGACAAATTTCAACCAGGAAAATAAAGACTAAACTGAACTGTGGTCATGAATGAGCATTTAGGTCATTTTTTATAGTTTTGATATGATCAAATATTAGTATTGTATTGATTTTAAACATGTCGTATTGAGAAAGTATTGATTATCAGGTATTTTTGATAACCTTATGTGGGAAAGTTCATGTTTCTTCAGAATGTTTCTGTGTCACAGTGATTAGTAGCAAGAAAACAGGAAGTGAGTGAACTCAGTTCAGCAGCTACTTCCTGAGAATTCTTTGTCAACTTGATACTGAATTTTAAATTTAGTGTGAGGGGTGTAACTGACAGGAAACCAAATGAAGGACTTGCAGTGAACCCTCCCTTCAACTGAAGACGGGTTTGTCTGTGAAAACGACGTCCTCATCAGAGTGGAGGCAGAGTTTGTCTCCTCACAGTGTTCAGACTGCTCTCACTGCAGATTCACACCAAAGATCAACTAAAGCTTCAATTCATGTTTAAAGAGGCAGGTTTAACTTCTGCTCAGTCCTGTTTGTGAGGGAGCAGCGACTGTTTGGAATATCTAAATCAGAGGAGACAAAACTTTTCCCTCAGAGGACTGAAACTGAAACTTAATGTTGGGCTGCAGGACAAAAGCAAACATGTATTTTATTGTATTGTAATGTAATTTAGTGTAATGTAATTTAATATATTGTATAGTGCTGCACAGTATAGTAAAAAACTCATATTGAAATTATTTTGACTGAAATTGCAACAGTGATATGTGATTTATTTCTTGGCACTGAGTGTTTGCCAGACAGTTTTTTTTTTCAGTTTTATTTTTTTTTATCAAACAAATCACATAAAACATGTTAATTAATGAGTTTTACTGATACTGACAGGTGGATTTTTTTTTGTTCAGCAGACACAGACTTGTTTCCCTGTTTACAGTTGTTGTGCTAAGCTAAGCTAACTGAGTCTAGTTTTATATTTAACGTACAGATAAGAGAGTGATATAAATTTCCTCATCTGACTCTCTATCATGAAATGAATAAGTATAAATCCCATCATGTCTATTCTGAGTCCTGCATGTGAGTTGTTATAAATCTGGTTTCATATGTGAGAACTTCCAGCTGGTTTAGAAAGTTCTGAGTTAACAAGAGAAGTTGATGATCAGCTTTGTGAGTCTCCACAACAACAGTGTTAGTCGTAGTAAAGCCAGATAACTCAAAGATGTCCTGATTATCTGAACTTACTTCTTGAGACAGGCCTCTAATGGATCTGTGTTACAGATATTGATCATGATTGATCGTCTTCTGGAGGCAGTTGTATCGTTCAGGATCAGTGGATTGGTGACTCTCTCACAGCAGGGTAGTAAGGAGGCTCTGACAGATGTGTTTTCTGACTCTTTGACTGTAACCCATCCAGGACCGACACAAACCAGTCTCATGTGTAAATGTGCTGCCAACTTCAGATAGTTTGTCAAATCTGAGACGGATTTAAAATCAGTCTAATAAACAGTCACACGTTTCAGTTTTTTCCCAGTATCACCTGCATGTTAACTTGATATCAAACAAGAACTCTGACATTATTATGTTTCTGTTTTTCCTTTCAGATTGTAGTTTCATAAGAGACAGATCAGAGGAAAACATCCGAGGTGAGTCCTGATTGTTGTTGTGTCACTTCCTGCCTCTCATAGATTCATTAATAGAACTGAGTGTTACAATCACTAATCCCTCATTGTGAGTGTGTGAATTGGCTCCACAGGTCTGATGTCAGTCAGAAAAACTTCAATCTTAATTCAAACTGAAGATAATTAAATGTGTCTGAATCACTGTGCTGAACTGACTGGGATCATTCTTCTGTGTGTTGGACTGATTACACATCACTTACAAACCAGAGACTTTTACAATAAAGAAACATGTTTTTACTTTCTGTGAATTTAAATGATACAGACAAGAAGGTTTTTAAAATGTAACAACGGTGACTAGAAATTATATTTTATGTGTATTTTCAACAAGTGTGTGACACGTCTGGATGAGTAATATGGGTTATCAATAATATAGATATATTTTTAGACTATTCAGTGATATATAATATATATCTTGATATACACATTTCTCTAAAATAACATCCCATAAATTCTCAGATACTGCAAACATGATGATCATATAGAATATGATGTATTAGGGCTGAGTGATACAGACAAAAACAAACAACACAATATATTTGAACAAATACCTCCATTGATATTATCAGGATGATTATTGGTGTTTTCATGAAATATTAACACAGTGAGATTTTTGATCAATAATCATCAGTAATGTGGATTTAAAGGTTTAACACAGATAATAGAAGAGCTTGAACAGTTTGGTAAGTTTAGACAATTAAATCTGTTAACTGTAATTCAGCCTTTAAAACCAGGAAAAGACAAAACTTCTGACACATCAAGATATAAAGATATCTCAAATCATAATATCAGTATAATATTAATATATTGTTCAGTTCCAGTTCCACCTAAAACATGAGTTACCTGCACTAAAATCAATGCAGTATATTGATCAGTGTGTATTGTATCTTTAATGATTCTTTGACATGTGTTAAGTATGTGAATGTATAATGTTAAATGTTGAGGTGCTGCTGAATTTTATTAATAATGATTTTATTTATATTCAGCTTTTCAAAACTGAGTTACAAAATGGTGTACTTCTATTGTGAAGCAATAAAATAATATTAAAACAAAGTTTCAGTTAGAAAAGCAAACATTTCAAATATAATTAAAAAATAAGTAAAGTGAGTTAAACAGAGAGAAAAATAAATTACAACCAAAATAAAATAAATATAAAAGCATCTGAATCAGGAGTTGAATGAATTAAAAGCAATTTTATACAAATGTGTGTTTATATGTTGTGTTGTTGTGTGTTTATGTTTGTTTCACTCAGTTTTACCCTCATTAATTTATAATAATCACTTAATTTCTTGTAAAAAATAAAGAACACTCTAATGAAATCTTTCAAAAGATTTTAACACAAGGAGTTACACACCATTAAAGACCCTGTTTCACTTTTTTTTTTATTACAACAAGCAAAAAATTTCATGATTTATTTTAAAGACAATGTTTGTTCCTCCATATTTAGAAGATTTGTCCAAACCTCAGTCACATTACAACATGTGATTGAGACATGTACTTTTCTGTTTCTCTCTGTTCCTGTTTTTCTCTTAAACATGCTGTAATCCACATACAAGAGATGTGATGAAGGAAAAACATCACAATATAACATGTAAAATGTTCCTGTTTTTTCTCTGTGTTCACAGGTGCATCTCCACAGCCACACATCACATCACTTGATCAATCAATATATGAAGCAAAGCTTCAGTGTGAAGTTCGACGTGTTTTTCCAAAACCTAAAGTAAAGTGGCAGGACAGTTCTGGAAACATCCTTCCTGCTGAAGAACCACAGGTCACAGAGAGAGGAGGCAGCTATGACATCATCCTGCAAACTACTGTGACCAAGACTGACGACTATCGGTGTGTCGTCACACAGGAGGAAATCTGCCATCAGGTTTCTGCAGAGACCTCTGTGAAAATCCCTGGTGAGATTCTTCCTATTAGTATTTTTATTATGAGTAAGTTGAGTGAAAAATTAAATTGATAAAAATGTGACAATTTAGAGACTGAAGTCATTAGAATCAGAGACATTTCTGTTCCACAAGTGAAAAGAAAAAATGTTGTGAAAGTGAAGAATTATTGTTCCACATGTTCCACCAAAATCCAGCGAGGCTCTCTGAAGGTTTGATTATCTGTAGTTGTATAGATTAGATAGAGAACTTTATTAATCCCAATGAGAAAGTGCAGCAGCAAAGTTCCACATGAATCACATAAGAAACAACATAAAGACACTGTCACAGGCCGACTGTGAGACTGAGACACAAACAGGAGACACACAAACAAACACATGTTCTCAATGTGGAAAGTCAGTAGAAAACTCTTTACTTTTATCAACTTCATCATTTACTTTAAATGCAGTTTTGAAATGAACAGATTAAAAACTTCTGTGTCTCAGTTCTCATTCAGTCGAAGCTTCAAGTTTCCAACATTAATTATCTTTTTATAATTGTAGTAATTCTGACTGTTAAACCAACAGAAACTGATGAGAGAATTTATTTGAATTTTATGATGAAGGAAGAATTCAAATTCAGAAATAATGACCAAAACTGTTGTTTCACAACAAAATAAATGATCAAACTCTTAAACAGTTTCCAAAATAAAATACTGATTCCACTTGATGGTTGAAAAAAAAAATATATATATAATGTTGAAGAAGAATCTCTAAATATTCATTAGATATGTAAATGTGTAAAAAAAAAGAAGTACAAGTAAAAGTCCACTTGAGTAAAAGTACACAAGTATCAGAATTACTCATGTTTTGTTGTAATATCAAAGTAATTAGTTACTGTATATGTCTGATAAATGTAGGAGAGTAAAAGGTAAAAACAAAAATACCAGAAGAAGTATAAAGTAGGGTTAAATGTAAATACTCATGTAAAGTACATCAGATTTGTAGTTTTCCAGCTCAGTGAATCAAAGTTATCTGAGCTGCATGTTAAGATGAAAGGATGGACAGACAGATGGACTGTATTGATGACAGATTGAGAAATTCCTGAAACTGTGATAAAGTAAAGACGTGTTTCTAAGACGTAATCCAGAGTCCATGGTGTCCTGGGCTCAGTGTGTAGAGAACCTCGGCTGTAGACAGATTGTCACACACATTTGCAGATGTCAGACACAGCAGCAGTTTAACAACAGTCACATGTAAACAGGCTGAAGTGGAGGTGGCAGGACAGTGATTCAAACAGTCTTCATACTGATGAGCAGCACGTCTCAGAAACAGGACCATGCTACAACATCACCCTCCTCACTACTGTGAGCAAAACCAAAACCAACCTCTGAGCTGTGAAGACAAGCAGGAGGAAACTGGACATAAGATCCAAGCTGACATCACTGTTCCTGCTGAGATTCATCCCAGTGGGGTTTGAATCTGCAGGAACATCAACACCTTTAGTTGTTCTTTGTGTGGACTGTGAGCTCCAATCTGCTGCTTATCATCTGCACTTACATTCTCACTCTGACACTAACTTTATCTTCTCTGTTTCAGGGCCACCTATTGGATGGATTGTTGGTGTGGTTGTTCTCGTTGTTGTTGTTCTTCTAGCTGTGATACTGTACAAATACTGTAAGAGAGGTAAGTTTGAATAATTTATTTTATCAACATATTCATGATGAACAGACAACACAACACATTCTTTATGTTTCTCATGTTTAGAGTCTTGACAGATGATTTATTTTCTCATGAATCATTCTGTTCATATTTACAACCAGATTATGATGAAATCATTTGGGATTTTCTGAAATATAACTTTGTGAATTAGAAGTGTCGGGGTCCAACCACAGTATGTGTGAGTCACAATCACCTTCTCAAACCCAACATGTATTTGTATTTTTTTATTTGTATTATTTTATAGTAAATCATTTTTTATATTTTTATTGTATTATTGTATTGTATTTTTTTTGTATTTGTATTTATATGACAGTATCGTCTCTTCAAGAGCTAAAATGCGACATCAACACAAAACACAAAATTGTTGAATCATTTTAATATTTTGTTCAGTTGTCGGTTGAAGGACGATGTTGATTAGTTTGAAGGTTTTTCTCCACAGTCAAGTCAAATTTTACTGGTAAGAGAAATACTGACTGTGTTTAGTTGTTCAACACGCTGTTTGACTGTTTGACTTGTCCTCAACTGCTCCCGCCGCCATCATGTCACAGAGCGATACTGTGAAAACCACGCCCACCGGGAGAATAAATAATAAATAATTTATAGTAATAATAATAATAAATAAATAAATTAAGTAGGAAAGAGAAAAAAATAAAAAAGGGGGAATCAACAAATTAATTAATTGATTTAAAAAAAATACATATTCATACATATGGAGTGCAAAGGAGACAGCAGGTGCGTTCCAGATGATCCAGGCCTGCGCAGAATCGATCAGCGGTGATCGCTGCACAATGCATGCTGGTTAGATTTGTTTCCGACTTGCTCTGATGTCATGCACATGTGGGCAACGCTAAGCTCAAGAGATCGAGGCGGCCGCAGTTTGTAGAACCAGTCGCTCTCCACCGACTACAAGCGCCTGGCTGTCACCTGATTGATGAGCTGACAGGCTCTGATTGGCTCTTAATTTTGACAACAAACACCACGTGTTGTATATAATACTACTTTACTAACTGTAATATTTAACACTGGATATATTATTCTGATGTTGTGCAATGAAGTTTAATCTGTCAACAAGCAGATTAAGTTTTTTTATATGTGACTTATCAGAAGAACAGTTTCAAAGTGTTGATGTGATGTCAGTGTCTCTTCCTGTATTTTCTCTTAAATCTGCTGGAAACTGTCCGACTTGACTGCAGTTTTTTGTCTCCACCTCCTGCTGCGACCGCCTGATCTCGTTTAGTCTCCAGGCGAGACGCAGTTCATCATGAACGTACCTAATGAGACTACCTGAGTTACCTTAATATATGTGAGTGTGTGTGTGTGTGTGTGTGTGTGTGTGTGTGTGTGTGTGTGTGTGTGTGTGTGTGTGCGCGTGTGTGTGTGTGTGTGTGTGTTCATGAGGTGGGGGTGGGGGGCAGATGCTAGACCCAACCATCAGAGAGTAGACCTGAGGCCCTGTTGTGGCAGTAATGTGACAGAGGCGGGCCGAGACCCCCAAACCCAAGAGACAGGGTCTTGACTGGAATTAGAATATAATAGGAGAGAATGGTGGGGCTGGTTAGTGGGCAACAACCAGACCCTCAGGAGGGGGTCTGCCCATATTATTCAGCACTTTTTCCCCTTTTCCTTTTTCTCTCTTTTCTTTTTTTTGGTCATCTTTATTTTAATTTTTAGTTATTTATTAGAGATGCACTGATCGACCGGGTCAGAAACCAGCTGTATTGAATCTGCCCAACAGTATAAAATGGTATCATCAGCAAAAAAATGAATTGTGCAAGTAGTTAGGGCCTGGACAATGTCATTAATGTAGATTGTAAAAAGGATACACCCTAAAATTGAACCTTGAGGGACACCTTTTGTTAACATTAAAAATGCAGATTGGACATCACCTGCTTTTACACACTGTTGTCTACCTGAGAGACAATTGTGGAAACCATCTTTGAGCATTAGCATCACATCCAATACTTGACAGTCTGTGTAAAAGCAGGGAATGCTCTGTCTGTTTTGTCTCCTCAGCATGGCTGCATTGCTCAGTCTCCCTCCAACTCTAAGCAATCCATCTTCCAGAGTGGGGTCCAGTTTGTAGATACGACTCTCCTTTTTCACTTCACATTGCCAGATGATAATGCAGCAAACTCAAGTGGTAACCTTTCTTGCTGGGCGAAGCGAATGGTGGATATTTCTGCTTCTGAAAGATTGTCCGAAGTCAAATTCTCAGCTTTAATACGTCGCATTTCCTGTTTTACATGGTTGCCATTTATGTCAACATCCTCTTGACTCAGCTCTTTTCTTTTTCGGCTCATCTCCTGTAGAGCCTTCCTTATTTTCAAGATCCATGCAACTGACCTCTTTAACCTTTACCAGTCAGAAAAGTAGGTTATCAGCCGATGCGTAGCCCTTGATGTGTCCTCGAAAATCACTGCCTTAGCCGTGAGCTCCTTTTTGACCTCCAGGTCATTGGCAGCAAAGTCGGAATCCAAGCTGCTTTCTGGCCACTCCTCTTCTTTTTTCCACAGAAATTCAGGGCCTTCAATCTCTCTCCTGTTGGTCAACAGATGATCCACTGTAAATCCTCTTGAGGCTTCGTCTGCAGGGTTCTGAGTGGTATGAACATACCTCCACTGTCGTTCATCGCTTGCTCTTCTGCTGGTAGATATTCTATTCGGCACAAAGGTTTGAAATCTCCTGTCCTCATTCCTGATGTTCCTCAGAACTGATGTACTATCAGTTCAGAAACATGATTTTTCAAGTGGAAGCTGTAATTCCGCTCTGAGCATCGTTTCCACTCGAACACAAGGACAGCAGCATTGAGTTCTAACCGAGGAATCGTCACTTGTTTTAATGGTGCCACTCTGGTCTTGTCTAACATGAAAGAGACATGAATATTGTTGCTGTTTTTCTGCATCCTGAGATACGTCACAGTACCATATCCACTTTCACTGGCACCTGAAAGGTGATGCCATGAGTGGATTTTCCAAAATCTGGCGGTTTGAGGCATCTGTCATCTTTGAATGCCGTCACCTTTTCCAGGTCTTGTAACCATTTGATCCACTGCTGTTTTAGAGCTGTGGGAATCTGATCATCCCATCCATGGTCCTTCCTACACAGATCCTGGAGTCTGAGTTTAGCTGGAAGTGTCAGTGGTGGAAGAAATCCCAAAGGATCATAAACTGAGCTGACCACAGATAGAATCCCGTGTCGAGTATGGGGCTGTTCCTTGAGTGCCATCTTGAACTTGAAAACGTCTGTCTCGACACACCAATGAAGGCCAGGGGCTCTCTCAACAGGCAGTTGGTCTCTGTCCAAATCCAACTCATGCAGAATCTTGGATCTCTGCTCCTCTAGAATGGATATTAATACTCCACGACTGTTGCTAATCCATATTGTCAAACGGAAGCCTCCATTATGGCAAACAGCTGACACATCTTGGACCATTTCAACAGCCTCCTCCTCAGACGGCAAGCTCTTAAGACAGTCGTCTATGTCCCTTTGTTTTTGTTTTGATATACTGATTAAGTTAAAAAGTCTACGCATGTTATCTGAAGCATGTCTGGTTTTGATGAAGCCTGTCTGGTCTGGGTGGATTAGTATTCGGGTGACTGTCTCTATTCAAGTTCAAGTGTTTTGGTTATAAGTTTTAGGTCAGTGTTGATTAATGAGAGAGGACGGTAGCTGGAGGAATGGGTTGGATCTTCATTGGGTTTTAGTAAGAGTGTCATAACAGCAGTATTCATGTACGGGGGTGTGGTGGAGGTAGCTTTGATATCTGTGGTTACTCTGTAAAATAACGGTGATAAAATGTTCCAGAAATGTTTGTAGAATTCAGCCAGAAATCCATCAGGTCCAAGTGATTTATTGTTTGGCGTTTTATTGAGTTCTTCAACTGTAATGGGTGCATCTAAAATCTTTGCTTGGTCTTTAGTTAGTGTTGGTATTTTCAGGTTATTTAAAAAGGTATCTATTTCTGATTGGTCGGGTTTGTGGTCTGTGGAAAATAGTTTACTGTAAAACTGGTGAAAGACATGATTGATTTCCTGTGGGTTCTGGATGATGTTGCCTGAAGAGTCCAGTATGGCCGAGATAACTGCTCTCTCTTTTTTGTGTTGGAGTAGATTAACCAGGAGTTTACTTGATTTATTGCTGTAGTTTAAGTTTTCATGTTTGAGTTGTTGAATGAGGAACTGTGTTTTTTTGTGTAAGATATTTTCCAGTTGTGTTTTGAGTTGGTTCAGTTCCTTCTGTATTTATTCACTCGGGTTGTTGGTATATTGGTTTGTTACATGTTTATTTTCCAGTTCCTGTTGCTGTTTTTTCTTGCATGATGAATATGATATGATTTTACCTTTACCTAATGATGGTGAGATTTCTGGAGAGGAAGGATGCCCACTCTCTTTGGATCATTGATTTGTTTGGGATCTTCTAAAAGTGACGTGTTGAAACGCCATCTTGTGGGATGTTTGATATGTGCTTGAGTATTTATTGATAGTGAAACTGGAGAATGGTCGCTGATTATAATTGGATGGATAGTATTTTCTTGGATATGTTGGGTGAATGTTTTGCTTATGAGTAAAAAAGTCAATTCTGGAGTGAGATTGATGGAGGGGGGAGAAATATGTGTATTCCATCAGTGATGAGTTTCTCGTTCTCCAACTATCACCAAGTCCATAATCTTCCATGTATTGTTTCATTTTTTCAGTGAGATGTCAGTTTCTTGAGCTGCCAGAGGTACTTGAACGCTCTATTGTGGGGTTGATAACAGTATTGAAGTCAGCAGCTAATATGATATTTGTTGAGTCATGTAGTAAGGAAAAGAAATTATGCAAGAAAGCAGCGTTGTCACTGTTGGGCCTGTAGATGTTAGAGAGTGTGAATGTTGTTTGATTAATAGACGCATTAATAATGATAAACTTCCATGTACGTTGTGAAGTTAAGTGTTTGAATGATTACATGTGAAGTTGTCTTTGAATGAAAGGTGAGAGCGGAACATATGGAGATGGAGTATGTGTGTGTGTGTGTGTGTGTGTGTGTGTGTGTGGGTATGTGTGGGTGTGTGTGGGTATGTGTGGGCGTGTGTGTGTGTGTGTGTGTGTGTATGTGTGTGTGTGGGTGTGTGTGTGTGTAGGAGGTGCAGGAGAGAGACAGACAGGGATAGTATTGATGTTTGTTCATATCAACATTCTGTAATACAACATAAACTGCCAACATGTGACTGAATATCAATATCATGGCTGAAACAGAACATGAAGGACAAAGATTGTGACAAAAACATACACAATACATGAACAAAGGAAACAAGGGACACTGCTGAGAGCCTTACTGGGATCACAGTTTCCTTGAGCAGAGGAGCGGGTCGGGCAGGAGGTCTGTAATACTCTAAACAGATTAATTATGATGTAAGAGTGATTATTGAATAATAATTATTCAATAATCACTCCTACATTGTATCAGACCTTATTATTCATTTTGGTTAATTTTTTTAAATCTTTTTTTCTCCCTTTTTTTTGCAGGTTATTTTCAGTTCATTTTATTATTTTTGTTAGTTGTGTTCATTTTGATTCATCTCAGTTGGTTTAGAAGAGCCATGGTGTGATTTTTCTGCTCCTGAATAACGGTCCGTCAATATAGAGTCTGTCGACTACCAGTGATGCACGTTTGTTGTTTTTCCTGTTTTCTTTTAAGATTGGGTATAGTATTTTCCAACGTTCGTTTATCTCTCGTGGGTATTGAGACAAAATGTGGTGCCTTTTAGTTCCTTTCCCTCGCTTTTGACCAGTTCCTTTTGCTGAATATGTTTGATTTTGGCTGTGATGGGTCTGGGTCTGTTGTCTGATCATTTTCGTAGGCGGTGAACTCTGTGGAACGTGATGTTATGGACGGTGTTGGGTGGAAGTTTCACATGTGAGGTCATGAAGTTTTTTATCAGTGTTTCTGGGTTGTCAGGTGACTTTTTTGAGAAGATGAGGTTATCATGGATGGAGCGAGTCTGTAAGTCCAGAATTGTTTCTTTCATCAATTTGTTCTCTTTTGCGACAGTGTGCATCTGATCAGTGAGTGTTTTTATGGAGGTCTGTTGGTCCTGGTTTGTTTTTTGAAGAGATATAATGATGCTGTGAGCAAATTCCAGGCTTCATTAACTTCTTTGTGTAACGAAACGAGCTGATCGAGTTTTTGGTTAATGCTGGCCACAAGACTAACCTCGATTTCAGTGTTTTGAAGCTCATCAGTATCTGTAGAAGAGTCCTTTTTTCTTTTGAGGAGGTTCAGAGCGTCCAGAAGGTCCATGTTGTTGTGACGGTGGTAGTAGTGGTCGATAAAAGTTTCCAAGTTTGTTATGTCCTCCACTGTTGGGTTCATTTGTTCCGCGCTGTTAGTGGTGAATGAGCTCTGGATGCGGTCTGATCCGGAGTGTAGTTTTATGTCTTAAAATGAACTTTGTTTTACTTCGCTGTTGTTGTGTGTTGCCATGTTGGATCTCACCTCTGTGGTCCGAGTCTCACGATATGCTCAGTCACACTGCCACTGCCATTCGCTCATATATCATAAGTCCTAATTATAACAACTTGATCATTTTGACTGAAGTAGGCGGGTCGTGATCGCTCCACTTTTTGTGGAAGAAGAGTCAAATGATGCAACAAACGCCCCTTTTTATGTGAGCGCGCACAGAGTCTGAAGACGAAAGCCTGAAATAACAAAGCAAGTTAATAACCACCGTTGTGATACCCGTTATCTCTGACTGGGGTTTTAGGTTTTGTCGAGCTGCTCATGCAAAGAAAGCCTGGCGGTGTTGAGCTTCCTTCGTAGTCCAGCCTTCAGGTAATTAGGAATAAAATTTAAAATTGAGTTCAGGTTTCTAAGAAATCATTTAATCCAATTTATCTTGAGAGTCTTGTTAAAGGTGGGAAGATCAAGAAAGTTTTTTTCCATTTTATTAGGAATTCATTAGTGCTGATTTTCTAATATCATATCATTTGTTTTCCCTCACAAAAGAGGCATGTTATCAAAGGAAGTCTGTGTGTTTACATCTAAAGGTAAAGCTGCAGATGTGAGTCAGGATATGTCCTCTGCTTTGGTTCACAAAATTCTTCCTCTGAGGGGATAAATCTGTCTGAAGGACTAGAAAATGTCTTAATTTCATCAATGATGACTGGTACTTATGAAGCATCCTTTAAAAACAAAGTCGTATCTTCAGCCAGCTGACTAATAATAATCTTATTTTCAGGCGTTGTGTTCAGTGTGCTGAGTTTAATGTAGTCAGAGAACTGAATACAAATCAGGAACAGTGTTGTTTCTCTGTTTGGAAAACTGAAGTTAACTTGGTGAGATCGACCCTCGGAGGTGTCAGGGAGTGATGGCCGTGCTGCAGTAAAGTGCCCAAGTCACGCCCCTTCCTGCGGTTCACCATGGGACCTAACTTCAGAAAGAATATGAACTGTAGTCAGCAGCAAGAGATGAATAATTTTTTCATCCCGTTTGAATTATGCCATGAATCACACGTGATGTTTGTCAATTTAAAAGATAATTTTTTAAGCCTGTGAAGAAGTAATTAGACCGACTGCACACCCAGAAGTCGTGTAAGTGACATCATGAGCGTCCGTCTCCAAAAGCTAACGTTAGCAGCTGAAGCTACGATGCTTCTGTCCCAGCAGCTTCAGCAGCCAACGTTAGCTTTTGGACGGAGAAAATCATGACGTCACTTAAGCAACTTCTGGGTGTTCAGTCTTTCTAATGATGTATCTTCACAGTCTGATACTTCAAGAGAAAAAGACAAAAATGAAAGGTTACTTGATTTGCTGTTTTCAAAGTGCCTGCAGGCTCATCTGTGGAAAAACACTAACAGCTGGGATCTGTATCTGGTTTCCTGTCTAGTTCTGCAGTTTGTGTGAGTTCTGATTTTCTGGTAATTCTCGCAGTGTTTCATTTCTCATCAGGCAAAATAGGCAGCGTATAAAAATGCTCCTGCTGGTATCCTGATTATTAATGTTCATATAAACTAATTCTCTATGACACTACACATTACATTTACTAGATTCTTTTTTTTGTGAATCCCTAATTAAAGTTCAAACTGTGCAAACGTCAAAGCACCAAAAAAAATATATTTGAAAAATTCAAAACAAGTGTTTCTTTCCAAAAATCATGACCAGTTTACTCAAGATAATCCACAGATCTTGTTGTTAGTCGGGATGTTCCTGATGACTAATTTCCCTGTCAGTTAAACACAACATTTAATTTAGACTGGCTGACTAGTTGAACAGTAAATAAACACTCAGAAAGCAGTAAAAATTGAACACAGCTTATTAATTGATCATGTTAAATACTGTCAGGAAAAATACTCATGTTGCTCCGGTCGAGTGATTATATACCAGTTTATTCTGTCTCAGTCTACATTCAGTGTTATTTCCATTTTCTATATCAAAACGCTGTCAAACTGAACTGGTTTTATGAGCTGTCATCTGTCTGACTTCTCTGATAAAAACATCCGGGGTCGTCTGGACCATCGGGGCAGACATGCTTACAGCGTACGGTGAGAGAGGCTAACATCTGATGGGGCCGCAGCCCCAACTAGTGGTGGGTGGCTGCATAACATCTTAGAGGCAACAGGTAACTGGCGTTATGCATGAATAAAATATTGATAAATAGTTTTGGTGTCGACTGGTGAGGGTGGCGACGTTTAATCATGTTGTCGACTAATCACACACATCCGTAGTTGTGAGCAGTTTGTTGTGGAAACTATTTTCTTTCTATTAGAACGTAAGTAGTTCTGATAGATTCTATTAAAGATGGATTTGTAGAACTACAGGCCAGAGGAAAAATATGTATTTTTGATTTTGGGGTGAACTGTCCCTTTAATGTTTGACGTTGGCTTCAGCTTCCAAACAGTGAACGACTGATCAGCTTCACCCAGGAAAATAAAAAATGAACTAAAGTCTTGAATGAGAACTTACATCATTTCTTTTATAACTTTGATACTATCAGATATTAGTATTGTATTGATTTTAAACATGTTGTATTGAGAAAGTATTGATTATCAGGTATTTTTGATAACCTTATGTGGGAAAGTTCCTCAGCATGTTTCTGTGTCACAGCGATTAGTAGCAAGAAAACAGGAAGTGAGTGAACTCAGTTCAGCAGCTACTTCCTGAGAATTCTTTGTCAACTTGATATTGAATTTTAAATTTAGTGTGAGGGGTGTAACTGACAGGAAACCAAATGAAGGACTTGCAGTGAACCCTCCCTTCAACTGAAGACGGGTTTGTCTGTGAAAACGACGTCCTCATCAGAGTGGAGGCAGAGTTTGTCTCCTCACAGTGTTCAGACTGCTCTCACTGCAGATTCACACCAAAGATAAACTAAAGCTTCAATTAATCTGCAAAGAGGCGGGTTTTGTTTTGTTTTTTTAACTTATATTTTATTGAAATTTTCCTTCTACCACATTATCAGGGCGCAACATACATACATCTTCAAGCAATTATCCTTATGTCAATGTCTTTATTGTCCAGCGGTGGTGGTGGTGTCCTCTTCTTGTGTTCTATAATCAGTCCATTTTTCCCATTTTTCATTAAATTGTGCCTCTTGTAATCTCAGTTTATGTGTAGGTTTCTCCATTACAAATATCTCTTCCACAATGCACATCCACTGCTCCTCAGTCGGTGGTTCTACTTTATACCATAATCTTGTAATTGCTTTTTTACTTGCTGTTAACAGTACTTTAACAAGGTACTCATCCTCTTTTTGTATTGTGTCTTGTGTCAGATTTCCCAGGTAGAATATCTTACATGTTTTGGGTATCTCATATCCTATTATTTTTCTGAAACCCCGCCATATCTTATCCCAGTATCCTTTTATCTTTTGGCAAGACCAAAATATGTGTATGATCAACATCCATGTGACCACATGATCTCCAACATGGCTGTTGGTTAAACTCCAGTTCCTTCCTAATCTTTGGAGTTATAAAAAATCTGATCATATTTTTCCAGTTGAATTCTCTCCGAATCCTAGAGCTAGTGGACGTACACTGCGTTTTACAAATATTAAACCATTCTTCCTCAGTTATTTGTTCCTTCAGCTCCTTTTCACATTTTTCTTTTATGTAAAGAGAGGAAGTCTTTCTATATGACATCAAACTTCTATATAAAGTTGAGACTAGTCTGCATTTTCCCCCCTCATAAGCTTCCCAGAATACCTCAGTAACTTCATTGTCTGTGTCAGTTTTTATCTCCTTCTCATAATAATCCCTCAATTGTAAATACAGATATCGTTCATGTTCATCTAATCCAAATTTATCCCTTAACTTTTCAAAACTCTGCAGCTTACCCCGTTTGACCACTGTGCATATTGCTGTGATACCTTTTTTCACCCATTCCTTGAACCCTTTATCGTTCATACCAGGTATAAACCCAGAATCAAATGCAAACCAGCTCAAAATTTTGGTCTCTTTCTCCAATTTATGCCTGTCAACAACTGTATTCCATATTTCAACTGTAGTTTTGGTTATTACATCCAACTGATTACCTAATTTGTTCAATAATCGTTGCTTCAATTCATGTTTAAAGAGGCAGGTTTAACTTCTGCTCAGTCCTGTTTGTGAGGGAGCAGCGACTGTTTGGAATATCTAAATCAGAGGAGACAAAACCTAAGCTAACTGAGTCTAGTTTTATATTTAAAGGTCTCATATTATGCCCCTTTCTGATAAGTTTTTATAAGTCTCAGAGGTCCTCAAAACATGCTTTTGAAGTTTGTTTCGTAAAACACCACTCGGATCATGCAGATCAGCGTGTCTTTATACCCCTCTATTTCAGCCTCTCTCAAAACGAGCTGTTTCTGTGCCTGTAGCTTTAAATGCAAATGAGCTGTGACTAGTCGCGCCCCTCTCTGGAGGTGGGCGTGGCTTGAATCAGCCGGTCCTGGCTGCTATGTTTACGCTGAACACCATGCCGGACATGGCTCCTTTCAGACGCGGTACAATTCAAACATCAATTTTGATCCAGAATGTGATCCAGAGGAGGCTCCTGCAGAAGTTCAAACACTGCGGATGTTGCCGGACGGTCTGAATGGTGAGTCTACAACTTTGTGTGTCTTGATACTTTACAGGTTAGTCGATGTGTGTGTTGGTACAGCGTTAAAATGTAACTAGCTCGGTAGCTAATGCTAACTGTAATTTTGGCGAATAAGTGACATTATAATTTGTGTATATAGTTAACCGTCATGCCTCCGGTGAGACACATTAGTACTCTGTGGACAAAGGACCTCTACAAGTGTTACAGGTGTCCCAATTACTGACATATTTTGACGATTGCTGACAATAATTACCTTTGTTTTACAATATTCTCTGCAGAGATGACTATCAAAATAGTCCTTTATGTATATATAGTATATATATAAAAAAAATCAGTCTGTCTGTATAATTTATTATCATTTTATCATCAGTTTTCAGAGGTCAAGGCTGTGAGCAGTGGTTTGTGAACTACAGTTCCAGTATTATGTATTTGAAATTTGCCAAAGCTTCCTGCTCATCCATCACAGCTTGTCTAATGTCTTTCAGGTTTGAATTTCGTAGGCCTTATATTTTGTTGAAATATTTACATTTTTCTAAATTTTGCGGATATGCTCACAACAAATCTTAGAATAGACTCTGGATGAGCTGAAAAATTATTTTACAATCAATATTTTGCGTCATTTATTTGTATTGTTATTATTATACTCTGTGCAATAATAATTCAGTAGTGTAATGCAAGGACTACACTGGCATCACAACTACATAATTTATTTATATGAGCATTTAAATCAACCAGTGCTCTTATTATAATACATGTATCCTATAACACTTGTCCCCATCTTCAGCATACTGTTTTACACTAGTATGTGTACCACTGCTGTATATATTGTTGTACATCACTTACAGACAAATGCATATGTTTACATATTCTTACACGTCTTAGTTTTTTTTCTACTGTTGTATATAGTTTAATTCACAATGCACATGTTAATATTTTATTTTTATTTCTTAAAAGCTTTATCTCTACAGAATATTTTTATCTTAATTTCTATATTCTATATGCTTATATTTGTAGAAATATATGTACATACTTATATTCTAGTCTTCCTTGAATGGGTTTAACTGTAACACTACCAATTTCCCTCCTGGGATCAATAAAGTATATCTGATTCTGATAAGTCATTGTATATTGAGCAGGATAATGCACAGTGAGCAGGTCAGTATTGTAAAGTAAACCTCTTCAGGATGAAGTAAGACCCTCTGCTTTGTGTCAGGGTCCTGCATCATCCTGTCAGGGTTTATTTCACGACACTGACAGAAAAGATTTTCACAATATTGTTAGTTGTATTTATGAAGATAAATATGACAGATTTTTTACAGTTTGCTTTACATTACTTAAGTTGGCATAACATTAGTGTTCACTAAACACCATAAATGGAGAAGTACACCCCAAAATAAACAGATACTGTTCATATTAAACATGACTTCACAAGACACAAGTTTTACACATACTGTGAGGCATTTATTGAATTGCATATATCACATCGTATAATGTCAAATGATGTACCTATCATCCATGACAGTAAACTGAAAGATTCACTGAATCCATTTGAAAAAAAAAACTTCGACACATCAAAGATTGATGTTTTTGAGGCTAAACTGTTAACTGGACACCTTTTCCATGTTTCATTCGTTACAGGTATCAGCCTATAGGTTTCCTCATCACTCCTCGTCAAAGCCTGTCTGGTTCTTAGGATTCGCACCATGTTTCCTGACGTCCAGGGCCTCTATGTTGGATTCAGACCTCCTCTTAGTTGAACCAGGACACACAGCTGGCGATGACCTTCTCCGTGTCTGGCTCCTCATACTGTGCACTCAGGTCCTCTGGATCTTCATCCCTGTCTGACACCGGGTCCAGAAACACTTTCTCAAAGATGGGGTCCATTAAGTCGGCCACATATCCTGTGCAATATTACACAAAGATTTTGTTTAAACTTCAAAAAAGTCAGTGCATTATGTTTATGTGTGTATTTATATAGGTTATTAATTTTCTATTTTACTTCTTTTTTTTTGTTGAAACCTTTACAACAACTGTTACAGTGATACAGTAAATACAACATGTACATGACTTAATTTTAGTGACAAATAAAAGAATGTAACACTTACAAAACATGGGCTCAGTCTTCACTGGTTTTGTTCTGCAGGCTCCTCTCATGGTCTTTGAGAAGTGCACTTTGAAGAGTTGCTCTCCACCAGATGTGATGTGTGGTTTGTCAGCAGGTTCACTGTGATACATGACAGCCAGAGTCTGAAAGTACAGCAGTACAGAGAAAATCAACAACTGTAAATATTTTTTACAAATTAAAAGTAACCACAATTTCATTTACCTGCACAGCATTCCAAGAAATGCCACTTCAAATGCCACTGAGACAATATATGCAATCATACACTGCTATGGGCCTAATATATTTATAATAACAGCTGATGTGTGTGACTTGGTCATTGTTACAATGCCGTTTTTGTGAGTAGTCACATGATTTTATGAATTGTATTGATATCAAAGCAAAACAGTCGTCATTATGGACGTGTCCCTCTCCTCCTGCATGTCCTGCACCCACACTGTGTTGTTTGTAATGTAATGCAGGACTACTGTTACCGTACTGTTGTCCTTTAGCGCATCAGTGTTGAAGCACCGTAAACTCTGAATAGAGGAGGGGGTGGTGTTGGTGAGGAAGCTGTTGAACTGGAGAAATTAAACATATTTTCTGATTATTTTGGTTCTTACATTGTAAGCACAGATAAACACAACTGCATACCTGCGCTAATCACAACGCCTGATTTAGTCTGAATACAAGTTTCTCGGCTTGATTTTGCAGCAGGTCGCTACACATTTCAGGTATGAGCCAGTTAGCATCTTGATGCTAATCTAAGTTACACAGCAGGCAGAGGAGAGAGGAAGCGTCCATAACAACAGAGCTGATAACACAAACCCAGCAGCATGAAGTCACACAAAAACTGACATGAAAAATAGTCACCAGCATCCAATTTACTATTCTGTTTAGTTAACTGGCTTCAAATGAGGCTTAACGTTCAGATTATCTTGACTCTCCCTCAATATTATACTCCAGCGTGTGAGCACACTGTAGATGCTACATATATTAGCTGCGATGCTAACGGCAGGATGAGCGGCTAAATACACAGTAAAGTAGCATAAAGATGATAAAACTTACCGCTGCCATGTCTGCAGTTATGTCACAGTCGGTACTGATCCATCTTTGAGCTTCAGTTTTGAAGTAAATCCTGCTTTGTACCGACCGTCGATGAAGAAGTAGTCCGAAGTAAAATGGTTAGCACCCGCACACACACGCAACACTTTACCGGTGTTGTGAGGACATTTTACATTTACATTTGATCATGATTGATCGTCTTCTGGAGGCAGTTGTATCGTTCAGGATCAGTGGATTGGTGACTCTCTCACAGCAGGGTAGTAAGGAGGCTCTGACAGATGTGTTTTCTGACTCTTTGACTGTAACCCATCCAGGACCGACACAAACCAGTCTCATGTGTAAATGTGCTGCCAACTTCAGATAGTTTGTCAAATCTGAGACGTCTTTTAAATCAGTCTAATAAACAGTCACATGTTTCAGTTTTTTCTCAGTATCACCTGCATGTTAACTTGATATCAAACAAGAACTTGTAGGACTTTTAGATTGTAAAAGGGAAAACATCGGAGGTGAGTCCTGATTGTTGTTGTGTCACTTCCTGCCTCTCATAGATTCATTAATAGAACTGAGTGTTACAATCACTAATCCCTCATTGTGAGTGTGTGAATTGGCTCCACAGGTCTGATGTCAGTCAGAAAAACTTCAATCTTAATTCAAACTGAAGATAATTAAATGTGTCTGAATCACTGTGCTGAACTGACTGGGATCATTCTTCTGTGTGTTGGACTGATTACACATCACTTACAAACCAGAGACTTTTACAATAAAGAAACATGTTTTTACTTTCTGTAAATTTAAATGATACAGACAAGAAGGTTTTTAAAATGTAACAACGGTGACTAGAAATTATATTTTATGTGTATTTTCAACAAGTGTGTGACACGTCTGGATGAGTAATATGGGTTATCAATAATATCTATATATTTTTAGACTATTCAGTGATATATAATATATATCTTGATATACACATTTCTCTAAAATAACATCCCATAAATTCTACAAACATGATGATCATATAGAATATGATGTATTAGGGCTGAGTGATACAGACAAAAACAAACAACACAATATATTTGAACAAATACCTTCATTGATATTATCAGGATGATTATTGGTGTTTTCATGAAATATTAACACAATGAGAATATTTGATCAATAATCATCAGTAATGTGGATATAAAGGTTTAACACAGATAATAGAAGAGCTTGAACAGTCTGGTAAGTTTAGACAATTAAATCTGTTAACTGTAATTCAGCCTTTAAAACCAGGAAAAGACAAAACTTCTGACACGTCAAGATATAAAGATATCTCAAATCATAATATCAGTATAATATTGATATATTGTTCAGTTCCACCTAAAAAATGAGTTACCTGCACTAAAATCAATGCAGTATATTGATCAGTGTGTATTTTATCTTTAATGATTCTTTGACGTGTAGAAAACCACATTACAAACTACATCCACTCAGTTACCAGTTAATGAGGTTCACCTGTCAACAGCTCTGTAATAAATCCTACTGTCATCAAGTTATAATGTTCACTTTGGTTAAAACTATTTAAGAGAAAAGTTTATGGTCATTTTGGAGGCTGTAGTTTGAGGTGCCGTTGAATTTTAGTAATAATAGTAACTTTATTTATTGCATCTTTTCAAAAGTTACAAAGTGCAGAATATTAAAACAAAGTTTCAGTTAGAAAAGCAAGTATTTCAAATAAAAATACATAAAGTGAGTAAAACAGGCAGAAAAATAAATGAATAACAACCAACATAAAATAAATATAAAAGCATCTGAATCAGGAGTTGAATGAGTTAAAGCAACTTTATACAAATGTGTTTTTATATGTTGTGTTGTTGTGTGTTTGTGTTTGTTTCACTCAGTTTTACCCTCATTGATTTATAATTATCACTTAATCTGTTGTAAAAAATAAAGTACACTGATGAAATCTGTCACAAGCTTCTAACTGAAGGAGTTACACACCACTGAAGACTCTGTGTTTCATATTTTATGGCACATTATTTATTACAACAAACAAAACATTTCATGATTTATTTTAAAGACGATGTTTCTTCCTCCATATTTAGAAGATTTGTCCAAACCTCAGTCACATTACAACATTTGATTGAGACATGTACTTTTCTGTTTCTCTCTGTTCCTGTTTTTCTCTTAAACATGCTGTAATCCACATACAAGAGATGTGATGAAGGAAAAACATCACAATATAACATGTGAAATGTCCCTGTTTGTTCTCTGTGTTCACAGGTGACAGTTAATCAATCAAAGAACAATAACAAACAAAACTGTCACAAACACACTGAACCAAAAAATAAATAAAAATTAACAAAAAGGTTCCAAAACAACAAGAACAAAATTACATCTATGCAAGAATCATCACTTTTATTCCTGTTTTTTTAATCCTCATTTACAAGCAGATGAAGGATGAACAAAAAATCCAAGTATTATGTGTCTAATCATGTAAATGTTCTTTATAAGTTACAGTTTCTATTATGTTCACAGGTGGAGCTTTAAAGCTGACTGTCAAGACATTTAAAACAGATGATGGGATGCTGCTGCAGTGTGTTGTTCAAGGAGCTTCTCCAAAACCTAAAGTAAAGTGGCAGGACAGTTCTGGAAAAATCCTTCCTGCTGAAGAACTACACGTCATAGAGGGAGAAGGCAAATACTACATCATCCTCGAAACGACTGTTACAAAGACAGACAAATATCACTGTGTCGTCACTCAGGAGGAAATCTGCCATCAGGTTTCTGAAGAGATCTCTGTGAAAATCCCTGGTGAGATTCTTCATATTTGTGATTTAATCTTTAAATAATTTAAAAACATTTAATGTGTTCAGACTGAACACAAAGTGAATCAGCTCAAAGAAAACTGATGAAGACACGTCATGTCGAAAATGTTTCAAAATGAGTGAAAAATTTAATTTATAAAAATGTGACACTGGTTCATCATCAACAGTCAAATTCACAGGATTAAATAAACCACATTAATGTTTCTGTTCAATCTGATCAAGAGACCAAAATTATCACCAACCACCAAACAAATGCAGATAAAATATTAAAGTAAGTGACAGATTTGTTTCACTCATCAGTTAAAAACACAACATTAATCTATTGAGTTTCTGGTAAAATCTGATTATTCACTAAATATTTATAAATTAATTTTTAACAAATGATATGATCAGTTTTCTGTTCTGGCAGCATGAGACTGATCATATGTGTCTAATATGAGTTTATCACTGAGACTCAGTTAAAACCTGATAACACAATGACTGCACACACTTTTAAAATCTGAACATTTTAATAATTTAGTTTTATAGAAAAGATTGTTTTACTTATCCCTCATGTTATTTTCTGTTTCTTTCTGTTCCTCATGTTTCTCTTAAACACACTTTAATCCTCATTTACAGGCAGAGAAGAAAATGAACAGAAACATTAAAATGTTAAATTTATAATCCTGTAATTGTTCTTTATAACTGATGTGTCACTTTTTGTTTGTTTACTCTGTGTTCACAGATCCAAAGCTACCTGAAGGTGAGATTATTCCTCATCTTATTGTTGTTGATTATTTTCTTGATCAATTCATTGTTCAGTCTATAAAATGTCAGAAAATGGTGAAAAATGTTGATCAGTGTTTCCTAAAGTCCAAGACAACGTCCTCTAATATCTTGTTTTGTCCCGAACCCAAAAATATTCTGTTTACTGTCAGAGAGGAGAGAAGAAACCAGAAAATATTTATATTTAAGAAGCTGAAAGAAGAAGAAGAAGCAGGAATTTTTGACATTTTTTCTCAAAAAAAAAAAAAGGCTCAAACCAATTAATTAGTCATCAGTGTAGTTAGAGATTAATTTTATAGTTCGATCAATTAATTATCACAGCTTTAATGAAAACATGAAGACGAGGACGATTTAGAGACTGAAGTCATTAGAATCAGAGACATTTCTGTTCCACAAGTGAAAAGAAAAAATGTTGTGAAAGTGAAGAATTATTGTTCCACATGTTCCACCAAAATCCAGCGAGGCTCTCTGAAGGTTTGATTATCTGTAGTTGTATAGATTAGATAGAGAACTTTATTGATCCCAATGAGAAAGTGCAGCAGCAAAGTTCCACATGAATCACATAAGAAACAACATAAAGACACTGTCACAGGCCGACTGTGAGACTGAGACACAAACAGGAGACACACAAACAAACACATGTTCTCAATGTGGAAAGTCAGTAGTGTCGGGAGTGGATGAGTGAAAATGTGCCGCTGGATGTTTTGCTGTAAAAACAAAGAAAAGGAAAGCAAAGACACGACACAGAGGTGTCCAGGTGTGTCCATGCTGCTGATGAACCTCCCAACAGGTCTGCAGCCCTGGAGACAGAAAGCACAGCAACAGCAGAGTCGACCAATCAGAGGAGCCCAAACAACACTCAGACATGGAGAGAAGATTTTAGTCAGTCAGGATTTTAGGATTTTATTGAACTGAACTAGAAACTGAAGTGAAAGTAAAAACTAGGATCAGACTTTAACTCTAAATATATACAGAGATAGTTCCTGGAAATAATCTGATACCATGGAGGCACATAAAGGATTTGAACTGGAGTTTTTACTGGACAATTTAAACTTGGAATTAATACCACTGTATTACAGATATACAAATATTGATATGAATGTTTATTTAGTTGTTTGTTTGTTTCACATGGACAAATAGAAAAAGAAATGACATGTAGGAAATATAAAAGTGTGTGTGAGGATGGACAGAAACCTGAAAAGGATTATATGAAGATCAAAAAAGACTCAAAAGTTAAAATGCAAACAATACAAAATCATTTTAATAAAAGTGTTGAGATTTTCATGTATAAAATGTGTTCAATTATAGTTAAAAAAAATCTAATCTACATAGTTAAAAATACAAAGCTTCTTTCCACTGCTTGAGATGGACGTTGTGAGTTTAGAATAATTTGTTCTGTTAGAAAATAATCATAAAATATTATTTGAAATATGTTTTCTAAGATCTTAACAGTTTTCTCTGTCACTCTAAAGTAATATAGTCACACTGTGTTGCTGTTATGATGTTTATATAAGTTGATCATATGTTTTGTGACACAAGAGGTTCAGGAGCTTTTATGAGTTTATGATTCAGATTTTATAATACCTTGTTATATTAGTTTTATATAATAGAAATTATTGTTGACATGTCAGACAAATTTTATGTGAAATCATTTCAAGACAACAAAAATTGTTGTGTTAAATTCTTTCTGTTCCTCTATTTTTCGTTTAGATCCTCATTAGTTTCCACAAAGTGTCGCTAGTCTTCCTGGAGTCACACAAAAACAAGAAGAATAAAAAAGACATCAGCTTAAAATCACACTGTATCAATAAAACTAATAAATTCAATATAAACCAAATATTAAGATTAAAAAATAGTGAAGTGACACATGAAACAATAAATAGTAGCAATGTTTAATGTCAGCAAAAACAAAACTGTCACAAACACACTGAACCAAAAAATAAATAAAAATGAACAAAAATGTTCCAAAACAACAAGAACAAAATTATATCGATGCAAGAATCATCACTTTTATTCCTGTTTTTTTTATCCTCATTCACAAGCAAATGAAGGATGAACAAAAAATCCAAGTATTATGTGTCTAATCATGTAAATGTTCTTTATAAGTTACAGTTTCTATTATGTTCACAGGTAAAGTTTCAGAGCTGTTTGTCACGACATTTAGAACAGATGACGGGGCTCGGCTGGAGTGTTTTGTTCGAGGAGTTTTTCCAAAACCTGAACTAGAGTGGCAGGACAGTTCTGGAAACATCCTTCCTGCTAAAGAACCACAGGTCACAAAGAGAGGAGACATCTACGACATCATCCTCCAAACTACTGTGACCAAGACAGGAAACTATCGCTGTGTCGCCAAACAGAAGGGAATCGACCATCAGATTAAAGCTGAGACCTACGTGTTCATCCCTGGTGAGATTCTTTCTAATCATCAAAATTTTAATTATTTATTATCTGAGTCAGTTTGTGTTCAGATTGAAAAAGTAAACTGTGATGAAAACATCTGTACAAGTTGATCATATGTCTTTAATATGTTTATCACTGACAGTTAAAACCTGATGACACAATGACTGTACGCCTTTAAAAACCTGATGTTTCAGATTTTGTGTCACATTTTTATATTATTTTAGTTTAATAGAAATTATTGTCTATTTATCATCCTACATGTTAATTTCTGTTTCTCTATGTTCTCCATTTTTTTCCTTTTTTTAAAAAATAAAAAAAAGGTTCATGCTGCCACTAACAATATTTTGGAAACTCTTATCAAAGTACTTTATTGATTAATTTAATAGTTGGCAACTAATCAATTAATCATCGGTGCTTTATTGAAAACATGAAGACGAGGACGATTTAGAGACTGAAGTCATTAGAATCAGAGACATTTCTGTTCCACAAGTGAAAAGAAAAAATGTTGTGAAAGTGAAGAATTATTGTTCCACATGTTCCACCAAAATCCAGCGAGGCTCTCTGAAGGTTTGATTATCTGTAGTTGTATAGATTAGATAGAGAACTTTATTGATCCCAATGAGAAAGTGCAGCAGCAAAGTTCCACATGAATCACATAAGAAACAACATAAAGACACTGTCACAGGCCGACTGTGAGACTGAGACACAAACAGGAGACACACAAACAAACACATGTTCTCAATGTGGAAAGTCAGTAGTGTCGGGAGTGGATGAGTGAAAATGTGCCGCTGGATGTTTTGCTGTAAAAACAAAGAAAAGGAAAGCAAAGACACGACACAGAGGTGTCCAGGTGTGTCCATGCTGCTGATGAACCTCCCAACAGGTCTGCAGCCCTGGAGACAGAAAGCACAGCAACAGCAGAGTCGACCAATCAGAGGAGCCCAAACAACACTCAGACATGGAGAGAAGATTTTAGTCAGTCAGGATTTTATCATTTTATTGAACTGAACTAGAAACTGAAGTGAAAGTAAAAACTAGGAGCAGACTTTAACTCTAAATATATACAGAGATAGTTCCTGGAAATAATCTGATACCATGGAGGCACATAAAGGATTTGAACTGGAGTTTTTACTGGACAGTTTAAACTTGGAATTAATACCACTGTATTACAGATATACAAATATTGACATGAATATTTATTTAGTTGTTTGTTTGTTTCACATGGACAAATAGAAAAAGAAAAGACATGTAGGAAATATAAAAGTGTGTGTGAGGATGGACAGAAACCTGAAAAGGATTATATGAAGATCAAAAAAGACTCAAAAGTTAAAATGCAAACAATACAAACTCATTTTAATAAAAGTGTTGAGATTTTCATGTATAAAATGTGTTCAATTATAGTTAAAAAAAATCTAATCTACATAGTTAAAAATACAAAGCTTCTTTCCACTGCTTGAGATGGACGTTGTGAGTTTAGAATAATTTGTTCTGTTAGAAAATAATCTTAAAATATTATTTGAAATATGTTTTCTAAGATCTGAACAGTTTTCTCTGTCACTCTAAAGTAATAAAGTCACACTGTGTTGCTGTTATGATGTTTATATAAGTTGATCATATGTTTTGTGACACAAGAGGTTCAGGAGCTTTTATGAGTTTATGATTCAGATTTTATAATACCTTGTTATATTAGTTTTATATAATAGAAATTATTGTTGACATGTCAGACAACAAATTTTATGTGAAATCATTTCAAGACAACGAAAATTGTTGTGTTAAATTCTTTCTGTTCCTCTATTTTTCGTTTAGATCCTCATTAGTTTCCACAAAGTGTCGCTAGTCTTCCTGGAGTCACACAAAAACAAGAAGAATAAAAAAGACATCAGTTTAAAATCACACTGTATCAATAAAACTAATAAATGCAATATAAACCAAATATTAAGATTAAAAACAGTGAAGTGACACATGAAACAATAAATAGTAGCAATGTTTAATGTCAGCAAAACAAAACTGTCACAAACACACTGAACCAAAAAGTAAATAAAAATTAACAAAAAGGTTCAAAAACAACAAGAACAAAATTACATCGATGCAAGAATCATCACTTTTATTCCTGTTTTTTTAATCCTCATTTACAAGCAAATGAAGGATGAACAAAAAATCCAAGTATTATGTGTCTAATCATGTAAATGTTCTTTATAAGTTACAGTTTCTATTATGTTCACAGGTGAAGTTTCAGAGCTGTTTGTCACGACATTTAGAACAGATGACGGGGCTCTGCTGGAGTGTTTTGTTCGAGGAGCTTCTCCAAAACCTAAAGTTGAGTGGCAGGACAGTTCTGGAAAAATCCTTCCTGCTGAAAAATGGGTCATAGAGAGAGAAGGCTACTACGACATCATCCTCCAAACTTTTGTGACCAAGACAGGAAACTATCACTGTGTCGTCACACAGGAGGAAATCGGCCATCAGATTTATGCTGAGACCTACGTGTTCATCCCTGGTGAGATTCTTTCTAGTCATCAAAATTTTAATTATTTATTTTCTGAGTCAGTTTGTGTTCAGATTGAAAAAGTAAACTGTGATGAAAACATCTGTACAAGTTGATCATATGTGTTTAATGTGTTTATCACCGACAGTTAAAACCTGATGACACAATGACTGTACGCCTTTAAAAACCTGATGTTTCATAATTTGTGTCACATTTTTAAATTATATTAGTTTAATAGAAATTATTGTCTAGTTCTCATCCTACATGGTAATTTCTGTTTCTCTATGTTCTCCATTTTTTTTCCTTTTTTTAAAAAATAAAAGAAGGTTCATGCTGCCACTAACAATATTTTGGAAACCCTTATCAAAGTACTTTAAAGCACAGCAACAGCAGAGTCGACCAATCAGAGGAGCCCAAACAACACTCAGACATGGAGAGAAGATTTTAGTCAGTCAGGATTTTATCATTTTATTGAACTGAACTAGAAACTGAAGTGAAAGTAAAAACTAGGAGCAGACTTTAACTCTAAATATATACAGAGATAGTTCCTGGAAATAATCTGATACCATGGAGGCACATAAAGGATTTGAACTGGAGTTTTTACTGGACACTTTAAACTTGGAATTAATACCACTGTATTACAGATATACAAATATTGACATGAATATTTATTTAGTTGTTTGTTTGTTTCACATGGACAAATAGAAAAAGAAAAGACATGTAGGAAATATAAAAGTGTGTGTGAGGATGGACAGAAACCTGCAGAGGATTATATGAAGATCAAAAAAGAAACTCAAAAGTTAAAATGCAAACAATACAAAATCATTTTAATAAAAGTGTTGAGATTTTCATGTATAAAATGTGTTCAATTATAGTTAAAAAAAAATCTAATCTACATAGTTAAAAATACAAAGCTTCTTTCCGCTGCTTGAGATGGACGTTGTGAGTTTAGAATAATTTGTTCTGTTAGAAAATAATCTTAAAATATTATTTGAAATATGTTTCTAAGATCTGAACAGTTTTCTCTGTCACTCTAAAGTAATATAGTCGCACTGTGTTGCTGTTATGATGTTTATATAAGTTGATCATATGTTTTGTGACACAAGAGGTTCAGGAGCTTTTATGAGTTTATGATTCAGATTTTATAATACCTTGTTATATTAGTTTTATATAATAGAAATTATTGTTGACATGTCAGACAAATTTTATGTGAAATCATTTCAAGACAACAAAAATTGTTGTGTTAAATTCTTTCTGTTCCTCTATTTTTCATTTAGATCCTCATTAGTTTCCACAAAGTGTCGCTAGTCTTCCTGGAGTCACACAAAAACAAGAAGAATAAAAAAGACGTCAGTTTAAAATCACACTGTATCAATAAAACTAATAAATGAAATATAAACCAAATATTAAGATTAAAAACAGTGAAGTGACACACATGAAACAATAAATAGTAGCAATGTTTAATGTCAGCAAAACAAAACTGTCACAAACACACTGAACCAAAAAATAAATAAAAATGAACAAAAATGTTCCAAAACAACAAGAACAAAATTACATCGATGCAAGAATCATCACTTTTATTCCTGTTTTTTTAATCCTCATTTACAAGCAGATGAAGGATGAACAAAAAATCCAAGTATTATGTGTCTTATCATGTAAATGTTCTTTATAAGTTACAGTTTCTATTATGTTCACAGGTAAAGTTTCAGAGCTGACTGCCATGATGCATAAAACAGATGACGAGGCTCGGCTGTGGTGTGTTGTTCAAGGAACTTCTCCAAAACCTAAAGTTGAGTGGCAGGACAGTTCTGGAAACATCCTTCCTGCTGAAGAACCACAGGTCATAGAGAGAGGAGGCTACTACGACATCATCCTCCAAACTACTGTGACCAAGACAGGAAACTATCGCTGTGTCGTCACACAGGAGGAAATCAAAGATCAGACTAAAGCTGAGATCTACGTGTTCATCCCTGGTGAGATTCTTTCTAATCATCAAAATTTTAATTATTTATTATCTGAGTCAGTTTGTGTTCAGATTGAAAAAGTAAACTGTGATGAAAACATCTGTACAAGTTGATCATATGTCTTTAATATGTTTATCATCGACAGTTAAAACCTGATGACACAATGACTGTACGCCTTTAAAAACCTGATGTTTCATATTTTGTGTCACATTTTAATATTATTTTAGTTTAATAGAAATTATTGTCTAGTTCTCATCCTACATGTTATTTTCTGTTTCTCTCTGTTCCTCTTTTTTTCATTAACAAAAAAAAGGTTCATGCTGCCACTAACAATATTTTGGAAACTCTTATCAAAGTACTTTATTGATTAATTTAATAGTTGGCAACTAATCAATTAATCATCGGTGCTTTAATGAAAACATGAAGACGAGGACGATTTAGAGACTGAAGTCATTAGAATCAGAGACATTTCTGTTCCACAAGTGAAAAGAAAAAATGTTGTGAAAGTGAAGAATTATTGTTCCACATGTTCCACCAAAATCCAGCGAGGCTCTCTGAAGGTTTGATTATCTGTAGTTGTATAGATTAGATAGAGAACTTTATTGATCCCAATGAGAAAGTGCAGCAGCAAAGTTCCACATGAATCACATAAGAAACAACATAAAGACACTGTCACAGGCCGACTGTGAGACTGAGACACAAACAGGAGACACACAAACAAACACATGTTCTCAATGTGGAAAGTCAGTAGAAAACTCTTTACTTTTATCAACTTCATCATTTACTTTAAATGCAGTTTTGAAATGAACAGATTAAAAACTTCTGTGTCTCAGTTCTCATTCAGTCGAAGCTTCAAGTTTCCAACATTAATTATCTTTTTATAATTGTAGTAATTCTGACTGTTAAACCAACAGAAACTGATGAGAGAATTTATTTGAATTTTATGATGAAGGAAGAATTCAAATTCAGAAATAATGACCAAAACTGTTGTTTCACAACAAAATAAATGATCAAACTCTTAAACAGTTTCCAAAATAAGATAAAGATCCACTTGATGGTTAAAAAAGAATAATTATATAATGTTGAAGAAGAATCTCTAAATATTCATTAGATATGTAAATGTGTAAAAAAAGAAGTACAAGTAAAAGTCCACTTGAGTAAAAGTACAGAAGTATCAGTTACTCATGTTTTGTTGTAATATCAAAGTAATTAGTTACTTTATACGTCTGATAAATGTAGGAGAGTAAAAAGTAAAAAAAAAATACCAGAAGAAGTATAAAGTAGGGTTAAATGTAAATACTCATGTAAAGTCCATCAGATTTGTAGTTTTCCAGCTCAGTGAATCAAAGTTATCTGAGCTGCATGTTAAGATGAAAGGATGGACAGACAGATGGACTGTATTGATGACAGATTGAGAAATTCCTGAAACTGTGATAAAGTAAAGACGTGTTTCTAAGACGTAATCCAGAGTCCATGGTGTCCTGGGCTCAGTGTGTAGAGAACCTCGGCTGTAGACAGATTGTCACACACATTTGCAGATGTCAGACACAGCAGCAGTTTAACAACAGTCACATGTAAACAGGCTGAAGTGGAGGTGGCAGGACAGTGATTCAAACAGTCTTCATACTGATGAGCAGCACGTCTCAGAAACAGGACCATGCTACAACATCACCCTCCTCACTACTGTGAGCAAAACCAAAACCAACCTCTGAGCTGTGAAGACAAGCAGGAGGAAACTGGACATAAGATCCAAGCTGACATCACTGTTCCTGCTGAGATTCATCCCAGTGGGGTTTGAATCTGCAGGAACATCAACACCTTTAGTTGTTCTTTGTGTGGACTGTGAGCTCCAATCTGCTGTTTATCATCTGCACTTACATTCTCACTCTGACACTAACTTTATCTTCTCTGTTTCTGGGTTCTCCACTGGATTCTTTGTCGGTGCTGCAGGTGCTTGGGGAGGCTTCAAGAGGAGGTTCTGTTGGTTGTGGTGTAGCTTCTGCAACCGTTGCAAGAAAGGTAAGTTAAAATAATTTAACAAAAAACACATTCTTTATATTTCTCATGTTTAGAGTCTTGACAGATGTTTTATTTTCTCATTAGGATCAAGTCATTTTGGAATTTTCTTGAATAAAACTGTTTTCTTTCCTGCAGATTCACAGACGGAGAGAAAACGAGAAGAAAACTCTCCTGAATCAGTCGAGCTGAACAGGAACCATGATACAAGTGCAGTGTAGAAGTTAAATCTTTTAAAAGTCAATCTGAGTTTTAAACTCTGCTGGATTTTTTTCTGCTCTTCACTTATTTCAGTCAGTTTCAGTGTTAAACCTGGTTTTAAGGTTAAAGTTAAACTTAGTTTCAGGTTGAGGTTTGGATTATGGTTGTGTTGAGGCAGACAGTTGTGATGCTGAAAATGAAGGTTGTTTCAGTGATTAATATGCATGAAGCTCATCCTGCTTTCATATGGAAACTGTCCCGTCACCACGACAACAATCTTGCTCATCAATGTTGTTGAGGACGACGACGACTTCTTGCTCTCTGTTCTGTGCTGATTTTATTTTTATATTTTTATTTTTAATTCTGATTTATTTATGCATCTTATTTTTAATCTTCTGTAAATGTAGATTCATTCTGATGTCAGGTCAAAATAAAACTGTCCCCTGGTCTGTTGTTGAGGACATTTAACTGAATAGATAATCCTGTCCACATGTTGAAGTGTCCTTTAAACCTTTAAAGGGACAGTCCCCCCAAAAAAATCAAAAAGTGTCCTTTAAACCTTTAAAGGGACAGTCCCCCCAAAAAAATCAAAAATACATATTTCTGCTCTGGCCTGTAGTTTTATTTATCCATCAAGATAGTTTTGATGTGAGTAGCAGAGTTTTGAAGATATCAGCCAAAGAGATGTCTGACTTCTCTGCAGTACAGTGGGACTAAATGACACTCAGCTCAGACAGGCAAAAAAAAAAAAGCATTTAAAAAAAAAAAGAACAGCGAATCTTTCCAGAAATGGAAGAAATGACCTGTTTTTGTTTTTTTTTTTAAAGATAATCCACAGACCTTGTTGTGAGCGGTTTTTATGTTTGAACTACTTTCATTTTTACTAGAAAAAAAAAAATAGGAGCTGTTACTGTACAGGAAGTTGCATCTTTAGTTTGTGCCTTAAATTGTCTTTGTGTGTTTTAAAAGTTAATTTGTCATCAATTCAGAGGACAAAGTTTTCATAATGAGGGACTTTTTCAATCAAAGTACATCTGAAGTGCAGATTTGAAGCCTGTTGTTGATTTGTTTACCTCCAGAGAAAAACATAAACTCAGTTTTATCTGTATTTCAGACACGTTGAATGTTTTGAAGTTCACATTGTGACGTATTAAATGATCATTGTAGATGATCAGTGGATGATTGAATAAATACAAAAACATCAGACTTCACTGAACCAAAGACAGCTGTTACACTGGAGAATAATGTCATTATTCTGCAGCTGAAGTCAAATATAATGTGACTTGATTTTTAATTGTGTTTATATTTTCAGATTATTTGGGAAACGCCTGTCTTGTTTATTTCTTAAGGTAAACTGAGTTAAAACTAAACCAGTGAATCCTCCCTTCATGAAGGTTTAATGTTCAGTGAACCTAATAATCTGGACACTGAGTGTTTCCTCTTGTTTCCTGTGAGATTAAAGCTTCATGTGTGTTTATGTTGTTAACTGATTGTATTCTTGTATCTTGTCATTTCAGGCAGCGCTGAATCATTTTTATACTTTTATGAGCTTGAATAAAACATTTAAAACTTTTCATTGTCACTGTGTTTTTATGTTTCTGTGTTCAAACTTTGATAAAAGAAATAAAAATGATTTTACTTTATTGGCTGGATTTTAAGACTATCCTTGTTTTGTAACAGTTGTTTTTTAAATAAAGATTTCTAGAGGATCAGATGCTAACAGTCATGCTAACAGCCGCTAACAGACACACATTCATTCACACTCACCTGCACAGGTTCATTTCACCTGCAGTCAAAACAACCAAACAATTCACTCCACAGTTTGTTGGTATAAATCTTGATAACATGGAGTGAACACATTCTCACACTGTGGGGTTAAACAAACTCTTTCCTGTTATATTAACCACATGTTTCTGTGTCTTTGACTTACTGTGGTTGTTGGGGGCAGTTCACTTCCTGGTTGAGCAAAAGGTGTGTCTGAGGGGTGGAGCCTGTTAAATCTGACAGTCAGCTCATCAGACCAAACCATGTGCTGCACATTCAGAGGGGGGATCAGACTTAAGTTAGCTGTTGCTTTGTATTAGTTGTTGTTGGCGTCCATCTTGTTTTCCCCTTGTGTGTTATTTGGTTTGACCCAGTCACTATATATGTTCACTGCTGCTTCCAGATCAGTTTGTCCTGACGGGTAAACAAAGCTTTGTGAAGCTTAGAACCACTTCATTCAACTGTATTGAAAATATGTTCCCTGAGTGTAATCAATACGTGATATGTAACACACGTTCACATTTCATGCCTTGTCAGTTAAAAAATCATCTAAATAATTATCTTCATCATGAATAATCGTCTTCGTAGTAAAAGAGTTCAGGTTTTAGACTGACCTGCCTGCAGTCCAGACCTGTCTCCCATTGAAAATGTGTGGTGCATTATGAAGCACAAAATACAACAACAGAGACTGTGGACTGTTGAGCAGCTGAAGACGAATATCAAGAAAGAACGAGAAAGAATTTACCTTTAAAACTTCAACAATCAGTGTCTCAGTTCACAAACACTGAGTGTTAAAAGAAAATCTGATGTATCACAGAGACAAACATGATCCTGTTAGAAATTTTTTTGAAACATGTTGCATCAAATTCAGAATAAGTCCATATTTATAAAAACAAAGTTAATCAGTTTGAAGATTAAATATCTTGTTTTTGTACTTTGGTCAACTGAATAAGTTTATTCACATTTTACACAACAACTTTCTTGGAGGATGGTTGTATATTAGATTGAGTTTGTTTGCCTCGAAACAAGTCTTTAAGTCTTTAAGCATCCAAAACATAATTATAAATATTTACAACATTTAAATGTAACAGTTTAAACAGATGAATATAGATGGCAGGAAATTTTGGTAAACAGAATTTGTAGCTGCCAAATAACTTAAAAAAACAACAGACCACCGGTGGAAAAGACAACTCAGCAACATTAGCAGAAAAATCTTTATTTCTCCAACAAGCAGGCTCAGTGAAATCACATGTTTTGGCCCAATCATAGTTCAATTTGCAACCTAAACAAGAGTGATGTAAAAACTTTTAAAGTGCAATCAACTGAGCAGCACAAAATAAATCAAAATTGAACTTGGGAAACCTGCGGTCACTGGGGATAAGACCTAATGATTGTCCTTCAGTGGAATGCAGGGAATTTGACAGCAAATGGACAGGAAGTTAAAGGATTTATTGATGGTCTTCACCAGAAACCAGATATTATATGTATTCAAGAGACATGGCTAATAACGTAATAACATAAAAAAAAAAACCTGTAACACTACTAAAACACTAATATAATCTATAACAGGCTTTGTTGTGGTTTTCCTTCTGAACCATTCCATGAATTGTTTCCAGAACAACTGTGTATGACAGCATGAAATAAAAAGATGTTCTGTTGTTTCAGTATCACCATTACAGAAAACACATTTATTTTATCTCATGTAATAACTCAGCTGAATTTCCTGGATGTTTGTTTTATATTGTTATTATCAATACAGGTAAAAATGTACATATTAAAAAATGTTAAGACTAATAACCCCTGTAAGCTTAGCAAAATATTTATTTAAATCTTCATTTTATTTTTTTCTATCGTTAGTAATAGATTCTCCCAGACCTCATCGGTCACGTGATTTCTCGGAAATGACGTATGTCAGGAGCAGCGTGGGGTTGCCAGGTGTGCGTTTTTCCCGCAGAATTCTCCCATTTTTAAAATGTTGTAGCGGTATGACAATCGCGTCTACTTGTTGGGTGGACTTATTTTTCATGCAAATTCAATCAGTAATATCTATAAACAGACATGCAATTTTTAAATGAAATCATTTTATTCAAATCTGCATCTACCAAACTGACACGAGACCTGGCAACCCTGGAGCAGCGTTACAGTCAACTGACAGCCACAGCCGTTAGTCGGACTAAAGTTCATGATAACATGATGGAAATAAGACTTAAATTAACGTTTTTGGAGAATCTGTTCCTGTGTTTGTGTCTGCTGACTGGACTCGGACAAGCAAACGGTAAGAAATGTTCTCTTTACAGTTACGTAGCGTTAATCTGTCAGTGATAAATAGAAAACGTCTCTCATATTCATAATAGAAGTCATCAAATTATCTTAATTTGTAAAATAAACATATCTATGTATTAATCCAGATTATTCTATAACAGCAGCTGATCCTCCACATACAGAGTCCTCCTGGTTCATTTGGTATTTATCATAATGTGAATTTGACTTAAACTGAAGGTGTGCGTTCAGGGGCGGTCCTAGCCTGTTTGGTTATTTGGTGCCCTGGGCGAACACCCCCTGTGCCCCCCCCACCCCCCCGGCATGACTCCGTCCCCTACCACCGCCCACACAGATGCAGACATAAAACATATTAAGGATAGGCTATAAATAGAAAAACAAGCACACACAGAAGTCAAAATAAGACATAAATATAACAATTATTACAGTATAGAAGGCAGATAAAATTAAAATACAACATTCCTAAATTGCACAAGTAACATGATTGCACTTCGCACAACACACAGTGCTATGAAACAATTGTCATCTAAATCAGGACCTTTCTTGCCATCCTTGATGCAAAGTCATCAATAATGTCATCGTATGAAATCCGGTCAGCAATTGCATTGTTGTAATTGTTCATTTTGCACTCCAGTATCAACACCCATCCCTCAACCCAAGAATCACGCAACGTAAACTAATAGACGTCACGTCACCTACACCTTAGTGTGCAGATTTGGTTTGTATAGGTTTTTTTCTGCGATTTCGCACAACCCAGGAAAAAATAATTGTGACATTATGGGCTTGGATTGATAATACTACGAATTAAATGTGCTTTATTTGGAAGCTATTGCGGGGAGTCAGGGTGCGCCTGCTGCTTGCCGCACAGGAGAGGGAGGGGCGGCCGGCTCTCTGCTGGAGTGGCCGGGAGAGGCATCTAACGCACAATCTGTGGAAGAAGAGAGGGAAGGCGGGTGCATTGACAGTACCATACACCGTAAAGGAGGCAAATCATCCACAAAGTATTGTTTTCAATAAATTAGATTTAGCCATTTAGGCTGTATTGGACATCCATTTTTCTGTGGGTTTCAGAATTAACACCTTCCATCACGACTGTTAAAAATTTAACGCAGGCGCATTCAGTGCTACCTGTAACACAGGGCCGACTAGTACTTGCTCAAGAGTGAGGGGGGGGGGTTAAATTCTACACCAAAGATCACCCATATATTTAGGCGAGAGAAATATTTCTTATCTGGTAACTCTGCTTAGTATAGTCTACTGTAAGTAGCCAGGCTGGCTGGAGCAGCAACTAATAACCAGCTCGCAAAATAAAACAGAACAGAAACAAACAAACACAAAATCACCAGTCATCATGATACAAACTTATAATTTCCACCGATGTGTTTTCTAAATTCTATCACCCATATGTGAGAAGTGAGCAGTGAGCACCTTCAGTGCACCTGCTGCTGTTGCAGCTGTGCTGAAGTCTGACACACAACCTGTCGAAGGGGAAGGGGGGGTGGGGGATTCAGGCCTTCTCCCTGATCCAGCCTCGGCTGTAGGCAGGCATCTAATAGTGTAACCATACCATAAGTTGGCCATATAAATCGCGTCAGTAATAGCTTCCAAATAAAGCACATTTAATTCGTAATATTATCAATCCATGCCCATAATGTCACAATTATTTTTTCCTGGGTTGTGCGAAATCGCAGAAAAAAACCTATACAAGCCAAATCTGCACACTAAGGTGTAGGTGACGTGACGTCTATTAGTTTACGCTGTGTGATTCTTGGGTTGAGGGATGGGTGTTGATACTGGAGTGCAAAATGAACACTGATGCAAGATGGACAAGAAAAGGTCAAAGTCATCAGGTGCTCAGTTTAGGAAAAAGAGAAAAGAAGAGGAGGAGAAACGAGCAAAAGATAAAGGTAAGTAGATGTGTCATTGGATACTGGAAGGTATTATGCATGTATCCTGAAACAAGATAACATTAATTAGTAGGGGAATCGTCTGTTTACGTTTGTTAGCCACGTGGCTTATTGAATCTTTTGGACCGTGTTCAGCATAAGATTAATTAGCCATTAATTGGAAGAGGTGTATTGTTGATTTGTCTCCTATTCTCAGTGTATCACGAATTGTGGTTGTTTTTTTATCCATTTGCATTTTATGCTACGCTAAAACCGGACAATTCTGATGTAAACAGCAGACTTAGCAAGAAAAAAAAACCCTTAAACTATTAGGCTACACTATTTAGGAAAGTTATCTTACTATAATGACAAATGACAAATTACTTCGAAACACTGATGTTGTGATAGCCTATTTAATAAAATGCTTGTTATACATATAACTCTGAATATTTGATAAATTGGGCAAAATTATATGTTTTAATTCTGAAAATGATGCATGCATGTATCAGAGTTTTAAATTGGGTGTCTGTTCAGGGGCACTTCTGAAATACTTTGGAGCCGTCCACCTCCTCAGGCGTGCAGGCCTCAGAAATGGACACCCCCCCCCCCCCCCCCCCCCCAAAGCCACATGTGTCTCCACACATGTCTGAGGATGAAGACCCAACTGCAGCCACTTCAGGTGTGTTTGTGTGTAGCCTGAGTGTCTCAAAGATTATTCCACCCCTATGAATGCTCTGTATTCTAAATAACTTGTGTATACTAATGCAAATGTGTGCTCATAGAAATGCCTGGAGTTGAACCCCCTGAGGACGAGCCCCTGTGAACTGGCCTTCAGTTTTCACTGACAGCAGTCGAATACAGCTGGTTTGCGAAGGACCAAATAAGGTAGCACCTGACTTTGTTTTCCCTAGAAATGAGGATGATGGAAGAAGTTGCCACCACCAGTATTTTCAGAAGACACTAGTTAGTGGTGAAAAGATGCCTAGAAGCTGGCTGGTATATTCTGAGAAAAACAGCCTTTTTTGCTTCTGCTGCACAGAAGACACATCAATTTAACAAACTCTGGACTGACAGATTGGAAGCTGTTAGGACGACCATTAGCGGCTGGCGTTGCAGTAATGATGACAAAGGAGGTCGAGGATCCCAAGCATCTGGTGTTTATTGACAATATTTACAGCATCACTGATGGCAATACAGCAACCCAAGTGAGGTCTAACCAGCAACACAGATAGATGGGAACTGGCACCTTAAATACTGCGTCCCTGGTAGACCTGATTGGAAGATACCATCAGCAGGTGCTATCAAAAATCCTTTTGCTGTGCAAATGTACGTAAACTATATGTAAACAGTGGCAAATTCAAAATATATACAAAATCCCATTAAATGCTGTTTAATCGATTAATAAACACCCAAGCCTAATTAATATTAATAAATATTTACAAATACAATCCATTTCCAAACCCCCTTCCCCTTATCTCCCTCCTTGGTTCCCTCCCGGAACGTTTAATGTGCCCCTTGTAGCCGGGGGGACTCTTTTGGCCGTGCACCCTGGAGCGGACACAAGGAAGACAGGTAAGTAAGACACAATGCAAACAATGTTTAAACTTATGCACTAGTGCACGCACTTGGTCCTAATATTAGCACCTCTGTATTGCTGCACAGAACTCAGCACAGAAATATAATTGTTATTCGTCAACCAAAACAAACCGATGCACGATACTGTCGGAGCCTAATATCACTCCGCTCTTTCAGGCAGCGCCGCGTATCGATCGCCGCATCTGCCAGAAAACACAACAATCACTCATGGTTCAAAATGACAATAATACCAATAAATGGAGCAATAAATATGCTACCAAACGTGCAAATATGCAACGTGCAAAATTAAATTATTCTGTGCCAATTCTGCTAATATAGTGCAAATATCGCTGACAAAGTGCCAAGTGCCATTATAATTATGCATAGTTTCATTGTTTGTTAGAAAGTGCAATTAATTCTGACCCACATTCTGACCCATATTCCCGAGACCAAAGTCATCTGTCCACCGTAACGAAGTGCCCTTCGTTACAGAAGCATGCCGGTTTTCTTTTCACCTCACATGACAGTAGTCCTGAACACACCAACTCCATGAAAACATGGAAAGAACTGGTAGTGAGGATTAAAAAAGGCAAAACAAGAGATGGAACTTCTGAAGGCTGAGAGAAGAAGATGGAGAGCGGCGCTGACTCGTCTCGCTGCTGTCATTCAGTCTCTCGCAAACAGAAATTTAGCACTAAGGGGACACACAGAAACATTGTTTTCTCCATCAAATGGCAGTTTTCTAAAAGAAGTTGAACTCATGGCAAAGTTTGATCCCATAATGCAAGAGCCACAGGGGGTGTTCGCCCAGGGCACCAAATAGGCTAGGACCGCCCCTGCATTTTGAATCATTATGTCAGGAGTGTATCATGCCTGTATCTCAACCAGCAGGTGTAGGACTATGACCCTGCACTGATTTTGAGTCGTTTGGTCACATGACCTGGAAGCTATTGAGCTAAAATGCTAATATTTACATTAAAAAATTATTTAAAAAAAATATCAGAGGTTTAAACTCCAATGAAAAGAAGTGTTTCGGAAACAGACAATGCAGTAAACAAAGTCCTTTACAGAAAACAAGAATGACACAACCTTTCTGATTTTGGTGATGGAAATATACGATACAATAAACACAAACATACTCATATCTCATAAATATCAGAGGTATATTTCACTGATCTATTATAAATTACTACTGAACATCTATAACAAACATAAGGCTTTTTTTTTTTTTATAACTATGTAGGCTTTATATTTTAAATAACAAATAATGTGACCCTTGGCATCTGTTAACTGACACCTACTTTCTGATTCCAGCTTGCATTTTTTTAATCACACTTTTTATTTATGTGCAAAGGACACAGTCCCAGTTGGCTGCTCTTACTTTCTGGAGTTCAGACAAACCCAGGCACTGCTCATGGTACCATCGTTGGCATGTGTCACACTGTATCTGAAAAATGAAATAAAGACAAAATCTTTATCAGCTTGTGTGCAGTTAAATTGAAATATGAAAAAGAGAATAATTTCTGGTTGTAGGCAAGAAAATGTTTGCCATAATCATTTCAATTCATAATTGTATCAACTGATTTATATTCACTGCATTACACAATGTGTGTAATATGCTGTGTTAATCTTTTCTAATTAAATAACAAAAAGCCAGCATCTTGAAGTCAATGAGAGAAGGATGTGGCTCCATCAGATTTCCACTGCAGTAGAACACAGCATTATGCTAATAGAGTTTCAAAAGCTAGAGTCTCTATCTGTGTAGAGGACAAACTACAGTTCTGGCCACAGTGACATTTTTAATCATTATTATTTTAGTCATAACATTTAGTATCTTTTTCATTTATAGTTTTTAGGTATGTTGGGAAGTTAGGTAGCCTGTGACATTACTTTTAGTGGCTTGGTACCGAGTTTAGAAAATTCTAAGAGACACTCTTCTATAACTGTACAATAAACCCCAAATGATAAATGTACAAGAAACAGTGACAAAAACTCACCCATCGAGTAGCTGGAGGCCCTGATCCAGGGGCTTCGAGGCAGAGCACATCACACAGTTGTTGTCCAGATCGAACACTGGAATAAAATAAGTTTCTGTAATAAGTGACATATGTACACATTCCATAGTTTATTGGTGGAACGGTGGTGTCACGCCTGTGGTGTTCTGCATTGTGTTCTGGCGTTCACAATGAAGAGGCAGAACTGGATTTTTGGTCTTTAGTGATGATCTCTGGTGAAAATATATACAAAACACGTTCAGCAGCTGTCTGGGTGTGTATCTGTTCAGTTTTCCTCTGTCAGTTGCAAAGAGCTTTTTTTCTTTTAAAATTACAATTACAAAATTAATACAGTCATTGGACACATCAGAAAAAAAAAAGAATCACAGGACCTAGTAGCTATCAGTATAAATACCATCATGACATTACAGTGTTAATTGGCATATAAATAAATAAATAACTAATTAATCTCATAGTACAAAAAGTGACCAAAAGATCCACATTTCATTGCTTCAACAGTTATAAACACAGAAAACAGGGTAGACTGCAACTGGGGACAGTTACAACAAGTCTTATTCCTCAATTAAAATCATGCTAATATGATATTCATATAAACAAACAAATTAATCAGAATGATTTGGTGGAATTAGATAAATCTACATTAATCTGTTACATTGGCAGCTGAGTTGCTATCAAATTATATGTAGCTTGTCAACTGGATTATTAATAATCATCAACTCAAGTCTATTTAATAAATTTAACAATCAGTATTGTGAATCCTTATTGAAGGAAAAATACAGCAATAAATAAATCTATACCTTTGCAGATTTAAAACGATATAGCTTCTGTTTCAGTTCCAGTTGACTGTATTGAAGTTTGATAAGAGTTCTTTCTGATTCCATGATGGGATTCTTGTTACAGTTTAATTAGGAGGTGGACCCAAATGCAGAAAACAGGAGGCAGAGGGGAGAGTTCAAAAGAAATTTAATTAACAAAAGACCAACAAAAGCTTACATGAATGGTGCAGGTGAATCCAAAATCCAGGCAGGGAGGAAAAAAAAACAAAAATCCATACATAGGAGAATCAAAAACACAAGGAAACCCTGACAAGCACCGAGACAAGACGAGAGAATGAACCAACAAAGTAAAGAGGACAAGACACAGGATTGAATACACTGGGGTGGGGGGGGGAGGAAAACAAGACACAGGTGAGGGCAGTCAGAGACAGGTGAAAATAATTACTGATCACAAAGGGTGGGAAAACAGACAAATACAGGAAGTAAATCTAAAACACATGAGGGAGGAACAGAAACTATCAAAATAAAACAGGAAATAACCAACAAAATCCAACACCGTGACAATTCTGAGTTCATCTGAGATGTATGGGATATATAAATGTGAATTTTTTCACAAAATCTATGACACTTTTGACTAAAACAATATGAACTGTGTGGACTCTTTTACAGAGGATGTCATTTATTTGGATGGGTTTGACTGCATTTACTTTCACAACAAGATGAACTATTTAATATAAAGAAAAGAGAAAAATGACTTAAACCTGAATCATTCAGCACTGCCAGTGCAAACTTTGTCCTTTCCAAAGTCATCTCCTTCTTCGATGAGCCAAAGGACATGAGAGGCAGCGCAGGATATGCCTCCATCACTGCCTTCGACATCTACACCAACATACAGAATCAAGCAAGTCATCTTTGAAACATTGTTTTTGAATTATAAAGCAATAGAAAGGCAAATATGAATTGATTTGTCAAAAAATATGTGTAGTAGTACCTAAAACATGTAAATGCCAAACTACACCAGCTGTGACAACAGTCATCCCTCACTACAGTAGTATTTACACAACTGAAAATACATTCAATTTAAGTGTGAACTTAAATAACAGAACTATAACTTATGGTATATTAATTATTTTTTTTTACTTAAAATGATGTACTGAAGATGGTTAGATAACTACATTTTTGATGCATTGTTATACGGTGATACTTTGTACATTGAATCAAGACACTGAATTAAAAAGCACATAAAACATATGAGGTTAAAGGCAGTAAACGAAATGTAATTTTGGACATAGTGACATATCGATGCAACATTTTTCCAACCCACCATGGTACCTGGTGGAAATGACTGACTCTACTTATGTCGCTCTCCAGAAGAGCAACAGCTGTCTTTTTTTTAGAGCACCTGGCATGTTGTCATTCATCTGTTAGGATGTGTTCTTGTGACTTTATCCTGTGAATCTATGAATATTATTTTAATTGCTTAATCCATTTACCAAAGAGTTGTTATGACTTCAAATTGCCACTGCTGTGTCACTTTATTGTTACATTAAATTTTTTAGTTAAGCACCAGAAGTCTGACACATAATGTTTGATAGAGAAACACAGAGATAGAAATAAACATCACACACACACATACACACACGGTCATTACCATGGTGACGATGACCCCACAACTACACTTGTCACGCTGCACAGGATGGTCCATGACTCCTCCTCTCCATCTGACTCTTCCCCAGTCGTTCTTGCCATGGACAATCATGCGCATCCTCATATAATCCCTATAGAAAACACATGATGTTATTAAAACACACAATATCGACATCAGAGTCAGGTTTACAAAATAATAAACTTCAAATCAATAAAACTGCATCAAGTAACTCCTTCGATTTACTGTTTTGTTGTGACCTTTGTTTTCTACAATTTATAGCAACATTTTCACTAAACTAGGGAGGAGTATATGAGACCAGATGCTAAAGATGTCTTCTTTCATCATTTCTCAGGCATTTGTTGGTCGTTCTATGTATACTGGTTGTTTCAGGCAAAGAAAGAGAGAAAAAGGAAACTAAACCTTTATGAGAAAAATGATGACCTACCGTATTCTTTTTGCAGCGTGTGCAGACTCAGCTTGCTCTGATTTATTAGCCACAGGATCCAACAAAAATACTGTGCTTATATCAGGAAATACATACTAAAAAAAGATTAATGTTATTTCAAAACAACATAATAGATATATACATAACATATGGTATATACGTAACAATCACTGACCAGTAACTTCCACCAACATTTACAAAAGAAAGTATGGCTTCATAGTTGTTGAAGTCAGTCTGTAATGGAAATAAAACTAAATTAAATAATTGTCAATAAAGAGAGAATAAGAGTTTTCTTTTTAATGAAATGCCACATTCTCAAATTTTGATTTATTTTATCATTACATAACATAAACAAAAATCCCTAAATACTCTCATAATAAATTTCAAAAATTATAAAAATGCAAATCAGGTTTTCCTAATAAGATTTGGCTTTTTGAGGTCTGCACAGGATAAAGGAATGAAAACAAGCATTACCCTGCACAAGCTGTGCTGTCTAACGCTTTCTCCTTCTCCACAGTATCACAGCAGCTGTGTAATGGTTCAGTAAAAAAAAAAGGTCTTTCCAAGGTTGAGCTGTTTGGCATTCAGATGGAAGAGACCCTCCATAACCTAATATGGAAGAAGACAAAGGAAACACAGCTTTCAAACCTTGGAATACTTATTCCAATAAAGTCAGCATAACAACTTCATGCGTGATATTTGAGTGTAATGTGGGTAACGTTCAAACCACCAAATACCTCACCTGTCAGCCATCGGTGAGGTCTCAGTGACCAGAGTTCACTGTGGTGTGCGAGAAAACTGGAACCTGACTGGTTGGCAGATGGTATCACTGCAACCACCACTTCTGTGTTCTTCTTTTTCCACAGTGATTTTAGCTGAGAAAAAAAAGTACAATTTCTTAGCTTTTCATATAATCCCATTAATATAAATAAAACTAATGAATGAAATGAAATAAAACTCCATATAATCAATAATCTCAAACCTTGTAAATTTTAAATTAAAGTCCATTCATTTCTATAAAACTATTAAACAGGCTGTATCAAGATAAAACCATTTGAAAAAAGTAACACTAAACACCTGTAATACGATAACATCCGCAGGCGTACCTGTCACTAAATACATATTTAAAATATACGCAGGAATGAAATTCTCATTGGTCACTGAGTGATGTAATATGCATATAAAAATATGCATTCAAAATGTGAGAATTCTCCTGTCAGTAATGACGTACCTGCTGTTCTTCATCTGTCATCGTCTTACTCTTCGGCATCTGCTCTGACACTGTGGCTTCTGAAGTTGGTGATACTAATATCTCCAGACAGGCCCATTCCATTTCGTTGACAGATGGTTCATCATTTTTCACAAGGTGAACCATAAGATGTTGAGTTTTGAGCTTCTTCTGGTCATGGAGCTCCTTTATTGTGGACACTATCATGTCTGCACACAGTCCCAAGAGAAAAATGAAAATGCCAAAGCTGATTGCTGGAATAGCAACGGACTGAATATTAAGGTCTCTTACTTTATGCAGGATGCTCTCTATGGCCTTTTTTAAAGTCCCCTTGGCTTTGAGGAGCACGGTTGGGGATGGATTAATTTTGACTTGTGGGCCGACTGCATGAATTAAATATCTGCACGGTAAATTACCAGCACTTGTGACCACTGCCTGGCCAGGTTTCAATTTCCCACACTTAAGAATGTGCCGGTCACTGTCTTCAACAATCTTTGGCCCTCCAGCTTCAGCTAAAGCCAGTGCAAGACCCCCAGAATGATGCAGGCTCGTATTAGCAGCACTGACAACTGTGAGGTCTTCTGACACTGTAACCGACAGCCTCTGGTCTTGGTGGGTGTCCAGCGTGGGTGGTGGTGGTGCATCGACCAGCGAAGTGTCAGTGTCTGTTTTGTTGGTTCGTTCGTTGGTGTTTCTGACCTTTTCCTGTACCTCAGTCTGGTTTGATGTCTTCTTCTTCTTTAAAACCTGATAATCAAAATGTTACACTGAATCCTCATTTATATTTCATGTAACAACATAGTATGATGCACTTTGAGCTGATGATGATCACTAACAACATCTTGTTGTTACCTTCTGCTTTTTAGGTTTCTTGAAATCAAAAGGCTTCTTCGTTGGTGTCACGTATACACCTCTCCTCCCCTGCTTCCTCTGTTTCCACCTTTCTACCCTGTGGGTCTTGTTACAATAAACAGAGAGATTTATTGTTATTACTTAAGCAAGTTATGAATTTCGGATGTCTGTTTTGGATTGTGGATACGTGACGAGACTAGTAAATTTTGTGAAGCACCGATTGATTGCAATTTGTTGACATCTGTTTTTTTATAAACTTTTTTTTTTTACTTTAATCTGCAGTTGTTTTGGTCTTATGATTCATTGTGGTCTGTAATTATTCAATATGAAAAAGCTATAATGTTCTGTGCTTTCATATAGTGACAAAGACAGTGTATTATTGATTAACAATATTGAATTAAAATACTTGTTTAGAAAGTAATGTATGAGATGTATTTTTAAATGTTACATACTCTTCAGTACTTAAGTTCTACAACAACAAAACAGCTTCTATCCTCTGAAACCAGCATTTAGAAATTCTGATAACAAATGGAAAAACTAAGAAATTATACATCAGCTACTTTATCTATATGTTTTTTCCCCACTTTCTGCATCGAAGACCATCAAAACTGAATATATACAGCTTTAAATCAAGTACATTATTTGATCATATTATGATCCCTAAAATAAATACCTTGGTCTTGATTTTCAGAGAGTCCTGGTTCTCTCTCATCACCTTGTAGGTGTGCAGAGAGTCATCCAGTCTGGTCAGCCTCTTCTGTTGAAAACGGATCTTTTGGAGATCCCACTGGTTCTTCTCCATAATCCCCTGCGTCTTGTTGTCTTTGGTGTCATTCAGTTGAAGACATGTTGAATTTAACATGAAGTCACATTAGTATTACATTTGTTGAATTATTGCGCGTACAAAGGTAAAGAAAATAGTTCTTTTATTACAGTTTACTTTTAGCTGTTAAGTAAGTGATAACATAGAGTGAGCAGGTTGTTACAGACAAATAAGCCCCGACAGGATGACTAGAACCCTGATGTGAAGCTTATTACGTAGCTTACTGCTGAATTAAATAATTTGAGACAAATTTTTGGTTACAATGTGATCTTGCCTCTGAAAAAACTGCCCATGGTGGTTGAACAAGCCTAAATCTGCGCACATAGCAACAGCTGATCAGCAGTGAGTCGATAGAAACTTTTATTTATGATTCACATTAAACTGGACGTTGCAGCTGATAGTGAAATGAGAAATGAGGGGGAATGGGACTTCTTTCGTGTTGTTGAAAGTAAAGTCTGTGTTTTTCTCATGCCGTTGCCCCATGTGACAAAACTGTGAACACATTTTTATAATTAGAAGTCGTTGTAATTACCGTACACAGCTTTAAGAGAGCGATCCGCTACTGTTGCCTGAATTGGAGGACAGGAAATTCTCCTTTCAGCCATTAGTCATGAATGAAGGGTTTCAATCTCTCCTCTGTTTTTTCTGAAGTAGTAGCATGGATCTATCCATTAGCAGTAGCCTGGCCAATCAGAGCGGCATCCCTAGCCGTTATACATAGCAACGGTCTGCAGTGATTGACCAGTGATTGATCCGAGTACAGCATTTAATAGAGCCATGTAATAATACATATTAACACTCACATTTACCTGTGTCAAGTTCTGGGCATCTCATAAACAGGACCTGTCCCATGCCGTCCAAGGTCTCCTGCAATATTATATTAATATTAATAACTTGAAAAACAATCTTAAAATGTCTGCATACATATAGGGGAGGCACCTGACTTACCAAGTAAAGGTCCTGACCACAGAACTGACTGAGGCAGAAAGTACTTTAGAAGCTTGGGGATAAAGGTGGAACAGTAGTACCGCTTTGGTTCTCCCTGTGTGTCCAGTGGTGCCTGCTGGATGACTTCCTTAAAATGCTCATCAAATGGTGTTGGGCTCGATTCAGCCTGTGAGAGACACAATTATATTCATGTCACACGTGTCATTTGTTCATGTATTGTGGTATTTGGAGACAGAACCAGTCTTTCCTTAGAACATCATGTTTCTGTGCTCCATGCAATTGTGTGTACATTGACTGCATGGCTTGCAATGTCAATGCATCAATAGTTCACCCTAACCCAAACAACGAATAGTCCGTTCAACATCTATGAAAGACCTAAATGATCCACAATTCAACACAGAAAAACTAAATTAACTAATTTTAAATTTTGAATTCCCAACAGGATAACTTACCACATAGTCTTCCTCTGTTATGTCAGTGTCATTAATGACTGGCTGTGCAGTTGAAGTGAGAAGTGCTTGAAGGTTTTGAAAATGTTTTTCAACATTTTCATCACTTGCTGGACTGGAGAACACCACTGTAGCACTCACTACAACTTCATCAAGTTCTTTGAGTGTAGTCGCCTGAGTCATCAGCCCGAGCACATGCATACAGAGGATATAGTGTTTTCCAGCACTGTGGGAAAGATTTTTATAAATAAATATCTATGTTGCCAATAATGCACCATAATGATAATAATTAAAACAAAATCATATTAAGTAGAAGGCACCACTTACTGTTTTTTGCAGAGGTCCTTGGCGTTTTTCATAACGTGACTCAAGCACCGATGTAGGATTGGTAGATCAGTTGCATTATTCTTTCCTTGTCCTGTCACGATGTAGTAGTACTGTGTAAGGAGCTCTGTGAGACTCAGACCACACAAGTTTTGTGCAATGGACTGTATTAAAACTGCTGAGCCATGACATATGTACATCACAGGTCTTTTTTCGAATTTTTGTCCCATGAAATTTCACACAGTCTGTCATGAAGGACCCTAAAAAGTATGACACTGATGCTGTTGTATGTTCTGCGGTCACAGATGTAGCTACAGGCACTGAGGAGCAGCCTTTCAGGGGATGTCTTACTACGAGTTCATAAATGTAAAATGGTGAACTCTCTCCTTTGGCCTGTTTTACTATGCTGCCTGTTGCGTCCAAATATACTATGTCACTTTTTGACCGTTCATGGAAGAGATGGATCGTCTTCTTGGACCAGAGCATCATTCCTTTTGGCTGAAGAATAATTTTTTGAATCAACTTGTCCTCTGTGTTTTTTTCTTGTTCGGACATCAGTTGCATGCCGATCATCTCGTTGCTGTGCAGGCTTGGATGCACACCTTGGTCGTTTGTTTCAAGCGGCATTGCGGCGTCCACTTTCGATGTTGTTAAAGTCCCAGGGAAACAAGAACAACTTCTGAGCTGCAACCTACACGCTTAAAATGACAAATTAGCACCTAATAAAAACTTTTTTTATTATATATAAAAACCAGAGCTTGACTCCAGACGTGCAAATGTTCCACCAAAACAGGTTCCCCTCCACATTATTTTGCAGCAGCTCCGTTGCTGCTTCCTAGGCTCAGTGTTTTTAATTGGTGTAAAGAAATGCCAGATCTTTCTCCAGTGCTGAGCGCTGTGGAGAGAGGTCTGGATATGTGAGACTATACGAGTACAGATTAAGACGTACTTCTGGATTAATCACAGCCCTGTCTGTGAAAATCACCCTGATTTAAATTTATGTGGAAATTCATCCATGAGTCAAAGTGGTCATTTGAGTCAAGTTTGAAGAAATTCCTTCAAGGCGTTTCTCGAGGTATCACGTTCATAAGAATGGTGTGGATGGACAGATGACCTGAAATCATGATGTCACCAGCCAGAGTCGGTCCCTGAGTCCTGTACAGCAGCTGCCCACTGCTCCTAATAGTAGAATGGATTAAATGCAGAGAAAGAATTTGACTGTATATTTGTACTCTGTATGATTATATGATCAGAATAAAGTTGGCCTTTATGACCTTTATAAAAACATTTTTCAAAATGTGTGAATCACAGACGTCCTTCAGACTACAGTCATGAATGTTCACAAAAAAGTTCAGGCTGATGGGTCCAGTAGTACGTGACATTAGACTGCTGACCTCACACACACACACTGAATAAAATGAATGAAACTGAATCTTCTCCTGGTGTTAGCTGAACAGTTTCCACAGTTAAATATAATTTTAAAAAGCACAATAAGAAAAACTGTTTAACCTGATTAACTGTGATCTTAAAATACGTCTGAACAAACATGAGACGTAACCAAATATAATATGAGAGAGGAGAAATCTGACTACTGACTAAACTGCTCATAAACTGGTGTTTGAGTTATTGTGGTGGTCTGTAAATGTGTTAACTGACTTTCTTTCTAACCTGATGACTCTGCATGTGAACACACTGATTGATTTTGTCTTTCAGGTTCAGCTGTCGTCAGGGTGAGAGAAGGGAGTGAAGCTGTTTTACCCTGTTTCATCAGACCTGAGCAGAACATTGAACGAGACGCCTTTGAGTGGAGGAAAGATGGTCAGATGGTGTTCTTGTATAAGAACGGGAGTCATTCCAATAACGGCCTTCCAGGTCAAGACGAGCAGTTCAAGGGACGAGTGTCTCATTTTCCTGATCAACTGCAGTTCGGTGACGCCTCCATAAGGATCAGAGATACAAAGGAGTCTGACAGTGGAAACTACAGCTGTGATTTTTCACTTGATGATTTTAACAGACAAACATTCACCATTAAACTTGTTGTTGGTGAGTTCTTCCATGAAACAGTTATAAAGTCACCTGTTCATTTCACAGACAGACTGGTTCAAGTGTCCCAGATGGACTCAAGTTAAATTCTCATCAAATAATCAGAACAACACATCTGGACGAGGCCCTGCCCCGAGGACGAGGGCTGCAGATGAGCTTCAGCTAGAAGACACATAAACATTAAATCTGTTGAATTGATTTTTCCTGTCTGACAGCGTTTATCTGTTTCAACTGTTAAACAAACAAACAAACAGATAAACTGATGGATCATTTATGGACCAAAACAACAAATCAATTATGAAAATAATAATTAGTTGCAGCCCAAGTCAAGATGCCAGAATTTAAAACTTCAATGCAGTATTATAAAAAACAATACTAGATATTTTGACACCACAGCAAAAAGAAAAAAATCTCTTGGTACATATTTTTTTCTTCTTATAAAAAATATAGTATCAAAAAAGTGACGGAACACTGTCTGGTTTTACTGAAAGACAAATTTCAACCAGGAAAATAAAGAATAAACTGAACTGTGGTCATGAATGAACATGTAGGTAATTTTTTATAGCTTTGATATGATCAAATATTAGTATTGTATTGATTTTAAACATGTCGTATTGAGAAAGAATTGATTATCAGGTATTTTTGATAACCTTATGTGGGAAAGTTCATGTTTCCTCAGAATGTTTCTGTGTCACAGCGATTAGTAGCAAGAAAACAGGAAGTGAGTGAACTCAGTTTAGCAGCTACTTCCTGAGAATTCTTTGTCAACCGGATACTGAATTTTAAATTTAGTGTGAGGGGTGTAACTGACAGGAAACCAAATGAAGGACTTGCAGTGAACCCTCCCTTCAACTGAAGACGGGTTTGTCTGTGAAAACAGACTGCAGGACCAAAGCAAATGTATTTTATTGTGTTGTAATGTAATTTAATGTAATGTAATTTAATGTATTGTGGCGGCACGGTGGTGCAGTGGTTAGCACTGCTGCCTCACTGTACTTAAGTACATTTTTTGAGTATCTGTACTAGTTTTTTTCTTTTTTTGGGGGGGAAACTTCTGACTCACTCCACCACATTTCAAAGACAAATATTGTACTTTTGACTCCACTAGATTTCTATGAAGGTTGTTGTTACTCCTTATTTTTAGTCTAAGCACAGCTTTGAAGTCAGCTGTTGATGTTTTTTCTTTTCTAAAGAAAACGCTGTGTTTCTCACAGAAGGAAACCAGTCACAGTACCCGCTCTCAACTGGAACTGATGTAAAAGCAGAAATACATCATCCAGGTGTTCTGTGTAGCAGAGTGGTTCTACAAGCAGGTCAGTGCATCATCAGGTGGTTTCAGAGTTACAAGGTTCTGTAAATTCACTGTGAAAACAATACAGCATGTATTGATATTAGAAATGTACTTTGTAATCTGTACTTTTGAATACTTAAGTATTTTTAAAAACAAGAACTCTAGTACTTTGACTTAACTATTATTTTCTCAACTAATCGATTGATTAATCCTGTCACAATCCTCTCTCACACACAGAATAAAATGAATTAAACTGAATCTTCTCCTGATTGATTTTGTCTTTCAGGTTCAGCTGTCGTCAGAGTGATAGAAGGGAGTGAAGCTGTTTTACCCTGTTTCATCAGACCTGAGAACATCGAACGAGACGTCTTTGACTGGAGGAAAGATGATGAGAAGGAAGTGTTCTTTTATGGGAAAGGCCTTCATTCCAATAACGGCCTTCCAGGTCAAGACGAGCAGTTCAGAGGACGAGTATCTCATTTTCCTGAACAACTGCAGTTCGGAGACGCCTCCATAAGGATCAACAATACAAGGGTGTCTGACCGTGGAACCTACAGCTGTCATTTTCCTCGTCTTCAGCCAGAAGAACAAATCTTCTACATTGACCTTGATGTTGGTGAGTTCTTCCATGAAACAGTTATAAAGTCACCTGTTCATTTCACAGACAGACTGGTTCAAGTGTCCCAGATGGACTCAAGTTAAATTCTGAACTTACTTCTTGAGACAGGCCTCTAATGGATCTGTGTTACAGATATTGATCATGATTGATCGTCTTCTGGAGGCAGTTGTATCGTTCAGGATCAGTGGATTGGTGACTCTCTCACAGCAGGGTAGTAAGGAGGCTCTGACAGATGTGTTTTCTGACTCTTTGACTGTAACCCATCCAGGACCGACACAAACCAGTCTCATGTGTAAATGTGCTGCCAACTTCAGATAGTTTGTCAAATCTGAGACGTCTTTTAAATCAGTCTAATAAACAGTCACATGTTTCAGTTTTTTCTCAGTATCACCTGCATGTTAACTTGATATCAAACAAGAACTCTGACATTATTATGTTTCTGTTTTTCCTTTCAGATTGTATCATAAAAGACAGATGGGAGGAAAACATCCGAGGTGAGTCCTGATTGTTGTTGTGTCACTTCCTGCCTCTCATAGATTCATTAATAGAACTGAGTGTTACAATCACTAATCCCTCATTGTGAGTGTGTGAATTGGCTCCACAGGTCTGATGTGTATTTTATCTTTAATGATTCTTTGACATGTGTTAAATATGTGAATGTATAATGTTAAATGTTGAGGTGCTGCTGAATTTTATTAATAATGATTTTATTTATATTCAGTTTTTCAAAATTGAGTTACAAAATGGTGTACTTCTATTGTGAAGCAATAAAATAATATTAAAACAAAATTTCAGTTAGAAAAGCAAGCATTTCAAATATAATTAAAAAATAAGTAAAGTGAGTTAAACAGGCAGACAAATAAATGAGTAACAACCAAAATAAAATCAAGATAAAAGCATCTGTGTTCACAGGTGCATCTCCACATCCACGCATCACAATATTTGATCAATCAAGAGACGAAGCAAAGCTTCAGTGTGAAGTTCGACATGTTTCTCCAAAACCTGACGTCGAGTGGCAGGACAGTTCTGGAAACATCCTTCCTGCTGAAGAACCACAGGTCACAGAGAGAGGAGGCTACTTCATCATCCTCAACACGACTGTGAACAAGACTGACGACTATCGCTGTGTCGTCACACAGGAGGAAATCTGCCATCAGATTTCTGCAGTGATCTTTGTGTTCATCCCTGGTGAGATTCTTCCTATTAGTATTTTTATTATAAAATTAAATTGATAAAAATGTGACACTGGTTCATCAATCAACAGTCAAATTCACAGGATTAAATAAACCACATTAATGTTTCTGTTCAATCTGATCAAGAGACCAAAATTATCACCAACCACCAAACAAATGCAGATAAAATATTAAAGTAACTGACAGATTTGTTTCACTCATCAGTTAAAAAAACAACATTAATCTATTGAGTTTCTGGTAAAATCTGAATATTCACTAAATATTTAGCCGGTGGACAAAAAGTAAATTTTGGCTCCTGGTCTGAACGCAGCTTTCAGGAACATGAACATCATGAATCATTTCATCAGTTTTGTGCAGCGTGACACAAGTTATTCCATATTCTAACATAAAAAGCAGATGTTGATATCCAGCTGTGGTCAGCACTTCTTCACTGCCGTACATGGACTGAAGGTCAGTCCTGATCACAGTCTCCTCTGTTGTATTTGACCTTGTTATATGTTGGTATATATGTGGTTAATAAGTGAAGATTTCTGCATCACCAAATGAAAATGAGTTCCAGCACAAACTGATTCTTCCACACAGTTGATCTTGTTGTTAGAAATATGAGCACATACTAACTACCAGGTGTAACTGTGGAGTCGCTGATTGAACCAACTGACAAAACTAGTTTGATCCAGAAAACACAACATATGAGCTGCTGAGTGAGTAGAAGAGGTCAGAGAAAATGATGAGACATGACACTGGTGTCAAATGAGTTCAAGTGTGAAAGCTTCACTTGTCAAACTATGATGAGTGATAATGACAACATGAATCATCAAACATCATCACAGATTTTAACTCACTCTGACTGAACATACATGAAATGTTCAACACATGGAAAAACTTTATCTTCTTCAATTATTTTATTTATTAAACTGAACTCAAACTAAAAACTAAATGACAAACAACAACAACAACAAATGATATGATCAGTTTTCTGTTCTGGCAGCATGAGACTGATCACATGTGTCTAATATGAGTTTATCACTGAGACTCAGTTAAAACCTGAAAACACAATGACTGCACACACTTTTAAAATCTTAATTTCATATTTAGTAACAAGTTTTTGCATAATTACTAACACTAACAGAAATTATTGTCTAATGAACAAAAATATTAAATATATAATCCTGTAATTCTTCTTTATAACTGATGTGTCACTTGTTGTCTGTTTACTCTGTGTTCACAGATCCAGAGCCAAGCAAAGGTGAGATTATTCCTCGTTTTAATTTCATATTCAAGTCATTTTAATTATATGAGTTAATAATTTTCCAAAAATCTTAATGTCTTTAGACTGAACACAAAGTAAATTATGATGAAGAAATCTGCAGAAGTTGAAAATGTTTGAAACTGAGTGAAAACTTGACTCTGATCCTGAGACTCTGAGACTCCACTTCATGAATCTACAGAGATCAGAGGAAGAATGAGAGCAGAGGTTCACAAAGTGCAGGATTTAATGTTAAACATCATTATGAGACCAAATCACTAATCTGTTTTCCTGTGTGTCCCTCCATCAAACACTTGAATTTTATGCTGAAGGATGAATTCAAATTCAGAAATAATGAACCAAAATGAACCAAAATGATCAAACTCTTAAACAGTTTCCAAAAATAAAATACTGATTCTATTTGTTGGCTAAAACAGAATAATTCATCATGATTTTAATCTGGACGTCACTGAGCAGCAGTCAGTGGTGGAAGAACAACTCACAGTCTGTACTGAAGGAAAAGTAGTAAAACCACAAAGTAAAAATACTCTGTTACAAGTAAAAGTCCACTTGAGTAAAAGTACAGAAGTATCAGAGTTACTCATGTTTTGTTGTAATATCAAAGTAATTAGTTACTATATACATCTGATAAATGTAGGAGAGTAAAAAGTAAAAACAAAAATACCAGAAGAAGTATAAAGTAGGGTTAAATGTAAATACTCATGTAAAGTCCATCAGATTTGTAGTTTTCCAGCTCAGTGAATCAAAGTTATCTGAGCTGCATGTTAAGATGAAAGGATGGACAGACAGATGGACTGTATTGATGACAGATTGAGAAATTCCTGAAACTGTGATAAAGTAAAGACGTGTTTCTAAGACGTAATCCAGAGTCCATGGTGTCCTGGGCTCAGTGTGTAGAGAACCTCGGCCGTAGACAGATTGTCACACACATTTGCAGATGTCAGACACAGCAGCAGTTTAACAACAGTCACATGTAAACAGGCTGAAGTGGAGGTGGCAGGACAGTGATTCAAACAGTCTTCATACTGATGAGCAGCACGTCTCAGAAACAGGACCATGCTACAACATCACCCTCCTCACTACTGTGAGCAAAACCAAAACCAACCTCTGAGCTGTGAAGACAAGCAGGAGGAAACTGGACATAAGATCCAAGCTGACATCACTGTTCCTGCTGAGATTCATCCCAGTGGGGTTTGAATCTGCAGGAACATCAACACCTTTAGTTGTTCTTTGTGTGGACTGTGAGCTCCAATCTGCTGTTTATCATCTGCACTTACATTCTCACTCTGACACTAACTTTATCTTCAGTTTCAGGGCCACCTATTGGATGGACTGGTCCTACTACAGTTTTCTGCGTTCTTTTTGTTGTTGTTGTTCTTCTTCTTCTACTTGGGCTTATATTCAAGCATTACATCCCACTCACTTGTAAGAAAGGTAAGTTGAATCAATGTATTTTATCAACATATTCATAAGGAAACAGAAAACACAACACATTCTTTATACATTTCTCATGTTTAGAGTCTTGACAGTTGTTTTATTTTTCTCATTAATCATTCTGTTATTTACAACCAGATTAGATTCAAGTCATTTCATCATTTTCTTGAGTATAACTTTGTTTTCCTTCCTGCAGGTTCAGAGACAGAGAGAGACCTCAGTGAATTAAACGGACTGAACAGGAAATATGTAACAACTAGAGTGTATGAATTAAATGTTTAAGACCCAGTCTGAGTTTTAAACTCTGCTGGATTTTTTCTGCTCTTCACTTATTTCAGTCAGTTTAAGTGTTAAACCTGGTTTTAAGGTTAAAGTTAAACTTAGTTTCAGGTTGAGGTTTGGATTCTGGTTGTGTTGAGGCAGACAGTTGTGATGCTGAAAATGAAGGTTGTTTCAGTGATTAATATGCATGAAGCTCATCCTGCTTTCATATGGAAACTGTCCCGTCACCACGACAACAATCTGTCCCTCAACTTAACCAAGTGTCTTCATATACTGTCCTCAGAATGAGATCACCTGTCAACATCATGGACAGTAAGACAACAGCACAGCTGCCCCCTGAAATACTGAGCTAACTAACAATAAATATATAAAAATATAGAGTCATTACCATTATCTCACAGCACTCAGTGTTTAATAAATCAAAACATGTGCAAATAGTGTCCAAGGAAAAATTCAGGACACAATAAATCAAAGAAAAAAAGACATGAGGACGTCATGATTGAATATAATGAGTGATTTAGCAGAATGGTCCAACATCCATGTAAATATTCAGTGTGGTGATGAGGTCGGTTCTGTTCAGGTACTTTGATTTTATCAGACAGATTGGAGTTAACAAGGTGACAACAGAAGAGAACAAGTGGGCTTTAATGCTGACAGAACTGATTATTAATCAATCATTCTGTTCAATGACTATTCAATTAATAGTTTGTCTTGAATTCTGATTCAACTCTTGTTCAACTTTAAGAGAAAAGTTATTGACTAAACATATTTTTGCTTTTATTGCTCATTAATGTTGTTGAGGACGACGATGACTTCTTGCACTCTGTTCTGTGTTGATTTTATTTTTATATTTTATATTTTTAATTCTGATTTATTTATGCATCTTATTTTTAATCTTCTGCAAATGTAGATTCATTCTGATGTCAGGTCAAAAAAAAAAAACAAAAAAAAAACAGGACCTGTACCTGTACAAAAAAGTTGCAGTATTATATATATATATATATATTATAGAAAGTATTTGTACATAAACTCAGTTTTATCTGTATTTCAGACACGTTGAATGTTTTGAAGTTCACATTGTGACGTATTAAATGATCATTGTAGATGATCAGTGGATGATTGAATAAATACAAAAACATCAGACTTCACTGAACCAAAGACAGCTGTTACACTGGAGAATAATGTCATTATTCTGCAGCTGAAGTCAAATATAATGTGACTTGATTTTTAATTGTGTGTTTATATTTTCAGATTATTTGGGAAACGCCTGTCTTGTTTATTTCTTAAGGTAAACTGAGTTAAAACTAAACCAGTGAATCCTCCCTTCATGAAGGTTTAATGTTCAGTGAACCTAATAATCTGGACACTGAGTGTTTCCTCTTGTTTCCTGTGAGATTAAAGCTTCATGTGTGTTTATGTTGTTAACTGATTATATTCTTGTATCTTGTCATTTCAGGCAGCGCTGAATCATTTTTATACTTTTATGAGCTTGAATAAAACATTTAAAACTTTTCATTGTCACTGTGTTTTTATGTTTCTGTGTTCAAACTTTGATAAAAGAAATAAAAATGATTTTACTTTATTGACCAGATTTTAAGACAATCCCTGTTTTGTAACAGTTGTTTTTTAAATAAAGATTTCTAGAGGATCAGATGCTAACAGTCATGCTAACAGCCGCTAACAGACAGACATTCATTCACACTCACCTGCACAGGTTCATTTCACCTGCAGTCAAAACAACCAAACAATTCACTCCACAGTTTGTTGGTATAAATCTTGGTAACATGGAGTGAACACATTCTCACACTGTGGGGTTAAACAAACTCTTTCCTGTTATATTAACCACATGTTTCTGTGTCTTTGACTTACTGTGGTTGTTGGGGGCGGTTCACTTCCTGGTTGAGCAAAAGGTGTGTCTGAGGGGTGGAGCCTGTTAAATCTGACAGTCAGCTCATCAGACCAAACCATGTGCTGCACATTCAGAGGGGGGATCAGATTAAGTTAGCTGTTGCTTTGTATTAGTTGTTGTTGGCGTCCATCTTGTTTTCCCCCTGTGTGTTATTTGGTTTGACCCAGTCACTATATATGTTCACTGCTGCTTCCAGATCAGTTTGTGAAGCTTAGAACCACTTCATTCAACTGTATTGAAAATATGTTCCCTCAGTGTAATCAATACGTGATATGTAACACATGTTCACATTTCATGCCTTGTCAGTTAAAAAATTATCTAAATAATTATCTTCATCATGAATAATCGTCTTCGTAGTAAAAGAGTTCAGGTTCTAGACTGACCTGCCTGCAGTCCAGACCTGTCTCCCATTGAAAATGTGTGGTGCATCATGAAGCACAAAATACAACAACAGAGACTGTGGACTGTTGAGCAGCTGAAGACGAATATCAAGAAAGAACGAGAAAGAATTTACCTTTAAAACTTCAACAATCAGTGTCTCAGTTCACAAACACTGAGTGTTAAAAGAAAATCTGATGTATCACAGAGACAAACATGATCCTGTTAGAACTTTTTTTGAAACATGTTGCATCAAATTCAGAATAAGTCCATATTTATAAAAACAAAGTTAATCAGTTTGAAGATTAAATATCTTGTTTTTGTACTTTGTTCAACTGAATAAGTTTATTTACATTTTACACAACAACTTTCTTGGAGGAGGGGTTGTATATTAGACTGAGTTTAGTGCAATCAACTGAGCAGCGCAAAATAAACCAAAAATGAACTTGGGAAACCAGGGGTCACTGGGATAAGACCTAATGATTGTCCTTCAGTGGAATGCAGGGAGTTTGACAGGAAATGGACAGGAAGTTAAAGGATTTATTGATGGTCTTCACCAGAAACCAGATATTATATGTATTCAAGAGACGTGGCTTAAGCCAACGTTGGATTTTTCATCTCCTTCAAGTCTTTTACTGATCTGTTCCCAAGATATATCTTTCAAAGCCAAATATTTTTCAGCTCCCCTCACAATAATTTTTATTTCCTCTGTTTTGTTTCACCTGATCTGTACAGTTAATAACATGATCAATGAACAAAACCAGCTTCTCCACAGTCAGTTCTGCTTTAACTTGCATTCTTTGAGCTCCTCCTGATTTTGAATCCTGACTGTTGTTGCCTGTTTCTTCCAGTCCCTTTTGTACTTGCAGTCTCTTCACTGCTTCAGAATAACTTAATGTTGTTAACTGTTTTCACTTGTTGGATTTCTGCTGCTCTTTTCCTGACTTCACAGCCACCGTATGTCACCCTGTGCTGGCCACCACAGTTACAACATTTAGCCTGTACATTTTCTCCTCAGTCCTCAAATCTGTGATCACCTCCACACTTTGCACACCTTCGTTTTCGCGATCTGTTCGGAAACTCATACAACCTCTCTTTATTTTATCCAGAAGCACCAAACCCTGAAACTCTATCAGCACTGACAAACTGTCAACTCTCTCACCATTTATTGTTTTCATTCATTTCTTCAGTCTCCTCACCTCACCGGCCTGAATACCCCGCTGGAGTTTTTCCAGATCCTCATCAAGAGGAATGCCTGTTATCACTCCACGACTAACTTTATTCTCACCCAGCACACGTCTTTCATTTACTGTCTGTTTACATACATGTTCAATAAGTAACGCTTTATTTTTCTGTTCTTGAGTCCTACATTTTATCAGTGAGCTCCCATCTCGAAGGATCCTGGCTCTTTCTGTCACCCACCTTCTTCCTCGACTTCCTGGACAAAGTTATAGGACTTAGACTCATCTGTTCGTCTTCCTTCCTGAATTTAAGTATTATTTTAAATTCCTCCCTGTCCACCTTCCTGTTAATGATCCGGTTTCCATCATCAGAGCTATTCTCCTCTCACTCTCTTTTATTTCCCTGGCTAGCATACCGGTTCACTCTTACTTCCTTATCCTGCCTCCTGTTTGCTTTAACTCGTCCTCTTCCTCTTACAACAGGAGTCCAACCATCATAATCCATATCATCATCATCATCATCTACTACCTGTGTTGTCATCCCCATCCAGTCACAAACCAGCTTATGCCAACTGCCAAGTCAAAATCAAAAATCATAGTCAAAAAAAAAAAATCCAGTGTTCAAACGTGTTTCAAAATTTTCCGCCCGTCTCCTTCATGATGGTTTATTACTGCCCTCTACTGTTTATGTACTGCCACCTACTGTACCGGAGTATTTCTTCCTCTTCTTCTTCTCCTTTTTCTTCTTCTTCCTCCTCTTTTCTTTGAAAAACACAAGAACAACAAAGAAATCATGAAGAACTTACCCACTAGAATGAAATGAACAGAAAATACAAGGGACATGAAATATAGAATATACACAGATAATACAAAAAGACATAAAATGAAATAAGTGTAATATCATGTATGATAACCATAAATTAATACCATAAAACATAAATAAAATAATAAGTCCTAAAATAAATAAGCAAGAAGTGACTAAGCAGTTGTTTTAAAGACCTTCATTCATCTACAGTTAGTCCATAAAAATCTTTGGCACATTTGGAATTAATTAATTAATTTAAGGGACTTAATATGAAGTTGAATTTTATTATAGTAACACATGATGAAGATGGGTGGAGTTTTAATAAATTTAGCTTTGTGAATTTAAAACATGAGTAAAACATTGATCAACATGTATATTTTTTATGTTCTAATTACCTAAAAAACCTGTAACACTACTAAAACACTAATATAATCTATAACAGGCTTTGTTGTGGTTTTCCTATTGAACCATTCCATGAATTGTTTCCAGAACAACTGTGTATGACAGCATGAAATAAAATCAATCTTTATTCATATACCCCCTGTCACACATTTCTCTGAAACGAAGTGTGCAGGGAGCAGCGTGAGGTTGCCAGGTGTGCGTTTTTCCCGCAGAATTGTCCTATTTTTAAGTTGTAGCTGTATGAAAATCTCGTCTACTTGTTGGGTGGACCTATTTTGCATGCAAATTCAATCAATGATATCTATAAACAGACGGACATTTTTTTTTTATTTATTTATATCTGCATCTACCAAACTGACACAAGATAAACACGTACTCACACAGACCTGGCAACCCTGGAGCAACGTTACAGCCAACTGACAGTCAGCCGTTAGTCGGACTGAAGTTCATGATAACATGATGGAAAAAAGACTTAAATTAACGTTTTTGGAGAATCTGTTCCTGTGTTTGTGTCTGCTGACTGGACTCGGACAAGCAAACGGTAAGAAATGTTCTCTTTACAGTTACGTAGCGTTAATCTGTCAGTGATAAATAGAAAACGCCTATATTCATAATAGAAGTCATCGAATTATCTTAATTTGTAAAATAAACATATATGCATTAATACAGATTATTCTATAACAGCTGCTGATCCTCCACATACAGAGTTCTCCTGGTTCATTTAGTATTTATCATAATGTGAATTTGAACTAAACTGAAAGTGTGTGTTATCTGATGAACATGGGTGGAAACAGGAACTCAGGGAAGTTTACACCCAAGAAAACACAAATTTAAACGTTTAGATTAAAAAAAGACAAGACATCACATCCGGTTTTCCAGCTGTTATACACCCGCTTAAGTACTATGCTAGTTTTAAAAAAGGTAAGTGATAGCGAATATTTATTACAAAAGCTCACTTTCTCTCACCATACCCGAATACCATCTTAACTCCCAATTATGCTAACAGGACGCGGGGGGGGGGGGGTAAATTCCAATAACACCGAAACACTGCAATCCCTCGGTCTGTACTAAAAACAGTTTACACAGTTTACACACGTGAATATTTTCACAGTACACCATGAATCTGCACTCCAAAGAGTTCTCATATAGAATCAGAATTTACATGTATTCACTGCACACTCACACACCTCAGGCCCTCTGACAGCCTGACTGGGAGTATACTGGGAGTATACTGGGAGTAAACTGGGTACTGGTGATGAGGGGAAAGCAAGATGACAAAGTAAAAAAACAAACATGAATAAAGAAAATAAAAAGGAACTAGTTTGCCCCACGGGCAACACCCATCTCTTGTTGCCCAGTACCGGCTCACTTGCCAGGGCAAACTAGACAAAGGAAAAAAAACCCAAACAAACAAACAAACCAAACAAATTATTCCCGGCATGAGCAACAATTATAAAAACACTTTATTACAAAAAAAAAAAAGTATTAAAATACACACCAATTAAAATATGAAAACTACGACCAAACTTTAAAATACCTGGTACGTCGGTGATCAACTTCCCCACCAACTACCAGCTGCCTTCAACCCAGCAGGGAAGCAGGTCTGAAATTAATAAAAACATTAAATGTAATGTGCGCTAAACACGACATCATCAAACAACACTCACACACAAACAAAACAAAATTCGCCTACCCGTCTTCCTGCAGCTCGTACCTTCTGCACGCCCGTGTGGAATGAGGTGTGCGCCTGCCTCTTTCCACCGGAACAAACGAGCAGCGGAACCTGTGTTCCTCCTACAGGTAAGTATATTTGTAGGGTCCCTGACTGGTGCACCTACCACCTGCCACACAATGTTGATTTTTAGTTGAAAACTGCGGTTGATATTTGATATTTGAACGTCTCTAAAAAAAGCTAAAATGCGGTGACAAAATCAACACAAAACACAAAACTGCTGAATCATTTTAATATTCTGGAGGACAGAAGATATTGATTAGTTTGAATGTATTTCTCCACAGTCAAGTCATATTTCACTGCTGAGATAAATGTTGGCTGTTTGACTGTTTGATTTGTCCTCAAATGATCCTGACGCCACCCTGAGATAGAACTCATTACGTCACACTCTTAAACCACGCCCACTGGGAGAAAAGATCTGCGTCACAATATGAAACCAAGTACTTAAATACTAACAGAGTGTAGCTCACTAAAAACATTAGATTTCTACAGTTGAATGGATTATTTTATCACTCTGAGTCCAACAGAGAGGAAAAGTTTATCTGACAAACTCAATATTAACAGTAAATCTGAGTGTTTCTTCTCCTGACCTTTATTTTCTGTTAGAAATGATTCCACTGAATGGCCACAGGTGAAATACTATATAATCATATATTCTCCCTGGCTTTTCTGTGTCTGACTTCCTGCCTGTTCAATCTGCTCTGTGCTAACTGACACAGCAAGCTACATCAGACAATTTAGATTTTTTTTTTCTTTAAAAATAACTTAAACTGATTCATTGATTATCAAAATATTTTGTTATTAATTTAAGAATTGATTATTTGATTAATCTTTGTGGTTCTTGTTTAGATACAAAATGGTGCTAGGACTCCTAGTTCTCTTTATTGACTGACTTCCTCCAGAATATTTAAAAAGTTTTCTTTAGATGATTTTTGAATTACTCAGTGATTTCCCTCCTCGTTCAGACAGAGAAGGAGGGAGGAAGAGAGAAAGAAAAAGAAAACACTGCCCTGCACCTGATTTGTTTCATGTCTGTGACACATTCTACAGATACAGACACTGAAACTGTAGTGAGAGGAGTCCTGTTGTTGATATAATGCTGATATGTCTGTCAACAGATCATTTTTACTGTGTATTTCTGCATGAAGAACCATGCACATCACTCGAAAAAAAAAAATCTGAATCTCTAGATGAAGCGTGGCTGTGATCGTGCTTGATGTGTGTGAGCAGAGCTGCTCATGCAGGCTGAGTTGCTGCTCTAACCTGATAATATGGGCAGAGAAATGAAAACCAACAGGTAACACCAGACACGTGTTCTTCAAGCATGTAGTGTGAATCAGCTGTCAGTACACGGAGCACACGGTCTACCAAGTGAGCTACCAGGGCACCATGTGTTGTTTATTGAGTAGTGATGATGTGAAGATGATGAAAAACGTCCGCTGACACCGACTTGATTATATAATAAAAAGTTTATTACAAAAAAAAAGTTCAGCATCGATCAGGCACCATGGTTTGCCTGTGAGAGGATTCGAAGCCAATATGAATCTCTGCCCACAGGTCATGTAACGTAGCTTATATTTGTTTGGGTGTCCATTAGTCCACAAAAACAGCCCCACACATATGGTATCCCTCAAGGGAGCCTCCCGCATAAGTTATGACTTTAGGGAAGACTGCACTTTCTCAAAACGTATAGAGGGCCTCACAAAAACCAAGAGATACGACATTCTTCACATTCCACTGAGAGTTGAACTAAAGGTCTCTTTCCTTTTATCAAAACAAAATCATATAAAGTAGAACTTCAGACACCACACGTAAAGAGCTTTTTTACCTCACAACAATAAAACAGTCTTTATAAAAATTCATATTACAAACTTTAAACATTGAATTTTAATTATTTTTTTAGCTTGCAGGCCAAATCGGCCTTATGGTGGGCCAACTTTGGTCCGCGGGCCCCACTTTGGGCATCCCTGATCTAAATGAACAAACATGCACTACAGAGGCCAGATGAGTCTGATTTTTACTTTCAATAACGGGATGGTTTGACACAGATTGTTTTCATGTTTTTTCATCTTAACCATTTTTTTATTTTTATTTTTTATTGATATTTAAGTCCATTTAGTCCTAACATGAACACTGTAAGACATTTCCTAGGACGTTTTCGCAGTACCCCCTGCCCATCTAACCCCGCCGCCGTTGTTTTCCACTGTCTGACAATGATTTTGCATCCTGTTAACATGGCCAGTCGGCAACATAATTTTTTCAGATCACACAACTTAAATTTACTGGGAATAATTCCCAGCATACATAGTGCTGGGCTTTGGGTCAGAGATATACAATACAGTTCATTTATAAAATATATTATTTTACCCCAGAAGTCCTTGACCATATCACAACCGTACAGCATATGTACCAGTGATCCAGTTTCGTTATAACAGCGCCGGCATACATCATCGTCTTTTAGCGGTCCAGTACGACCGGTGAAGGATTTTATAGTTGGTGAACTGTGTCTGGACTTCTCGGGCAGGGATGTGCCAGCTAGATGACTTCATTCCACTGTTGTTGTTCAATATATTCTCCAATATCTTTCTCCCAAGCCAATTCTAGACTCCCAAGCTTCAGTGCATTAGCATCCCTGATGAGGTTATAAAAAACAGATGCACCACCTTTTTTTAGGCTAACATATCGTAGCATACTTTGAATTTTAGTGTTTGGGTCAGGTCCAGAACTCATGACTGAAAGGAGACAGTGTCGGAGTTGGAGATATTTCCAAAAGTTTATATTTGTCAGATTATACTTTTGCTTCAGATATTCAAATGTAACCATATGACCATTATCATACAGATCCCCCAGACGTAGGATGCCTGCTTTAGCCCATTGGTACCAACAAAATGTTTTTTTTAGCTATTCTAATCTTGGCGTTAAACCATATTGATGCTTCAGATGTCAATGAGGGATTACTTTTAACATGATAATGTGCCATTTTCCAACTTTCCCTGGAGAATTCTAGTACAGGATTATGAACCGGCCATTCAGTGCTAAGTGATTCACTAGATGTGTTTGAAATGGGCATTGCCTCTGATTTGGTCCACTTGATTTTGTAACCAGATATAATAATAATATAATAATAATAAGCTTTATTTATATAGCACCTTTCATACAAAGCATGCAGCTCAAAGTGCTTCACATAATAGAGACTATGAAGAATAGGAGTAAAAAGTACAAATAAATATATACATACAATAAAAATTAAGCAAGAATAGCACAATTTAAAGAAGATTAAAAAGAATATATATGTGCATATATATATACATATATATATATATACATATATACACACACACACACATATGCAATGCATACATACAACATACACATAATGATGATAGTAAAGATAGTATAAAATGACAGTTTAGAAAAAGCCATTGGACTTGGAGTAAAAAAAAAAAAAAAAAAAAAAAAAAGGAACTAACTAACTTAGCCTTTGTACTACTTTCAAACTACTGTGAAGGCTCGGTTGAAAAGATGTGTCTTTAACTGCCGTTTGAACGTCTCAACAGAGCCTGCCTCTCTGATGTGTTTGGGTAGGCTGTTCCACAGTTTGGGAGCATAGCTGAAAAAAGCTGCATCTCCAATTTTCTTTTTGTTATACTTTTGGGCGTCTAAAAACCCAGCAGTGGAGGACCTGAGAGGTCTTGATGGAACATAGAACAGCAGAGAGTCTCTAATGTAGGATGGTCCTAGGCCATTGAGAGCTTTGTATACAAGCAGGGATACTTTAAAGTCAATTCTGGCAGACACAGGAAGCCAGTGCAATGTGGCTAGAACTGGAGTGATATGTTCTCTCTTCTTTGTTTTGGTCAGTAATCTAGCAGCCGAATTTTGAATTAGTTGTAGCCTGTCAATGGACTTTTTTGGAAGACCTGTAAATAGTGCGTTGCAATAGTCCAATCTGCTTGACACAAAAGCATGGATTAGTTTTTCAGCATCCTGCTGACTCAGGAATGGCCGTACCTTGGCAATGTTTCTAAGGTGGAAAAATGCCACCTTGGTCAGTTTATTTATGTGGGGGGTAAAACTGAGTTCAGAGTCTAAGATAACCCCCAGACTCGTTACTTCTGGTTTTACCCAGGAGGACAAATGGCCAGTTTTTTCCAGCAGGTCTTTCCTTTTTGATAAGGGGCCGACTAATAAAATTTCTGTCTTGTCCTCATTTAATTTTAGAAAATTATTGCTCATCCAGTTATTTATTGCTGAGAGGCAGGTAGTGAGGGAGCGTACAGCATCTATGTCATTTGGCTCTACGGATATATACAGTTGTGTGTCATCAGCGTAGTTATGGAAATTAACATTGTATTTCCTGATGATATTACCGAGAGGCAGCATGTATAGGGAGAACAGCAGAGGGGCAAGGCAGCTTCCTTGTGCAACACCAGAAGTTATGTCATAACTCCCTGACGAATGGTTCCCAAGACAAACGAAAAATTTTCTTCCTGTAATGTGTGTACGGAGCCAGTTTAAGACCGAATTAGAGAGTCCAACATAGTGCTCAAGGCGGTTTATGAGAATTTCCTGGTCAACTGTGTCAAATGCAGCGCTTAGATCAAGGAGAACTAGGATTGAGACCTTGCCGGTATCGGCACTAAGTCTCAGGTCACTGACTAACTTTGTGAGGGCAGTTTCTGTACTATGGTTAGTTCTGAAACCAGATTGAAATTCCTCTAAAATATTGTGTTCGTTAAGGAAGTTATTAATCTGGTGGAAAACAACTTTTTCTAGAACCTTGCTTAGGAATGGAAGATTTGATATGGGCCTGTAATTGCTCAGCACAGTAGGATCTAGATTAGGCTTTTTCAGTAGAGGTTTCACAACAGCAGTTTTAAAACCCTCGGGGCAGATTCCAGTCTCAAGGGATGTGTTAATAATTTTGAGAACAGACTTTGACATACTGTTGAAAGCACTCTTAAGGAGTGAGGAGGGGGCTGGGTCAAGGCAACAGGATGATGGTTTGCTCTGGGTGACAGTCTTACAGAGGTCGGTGATTGATATGCTGTTGAAGTTGCACATGGTTGCCCAATTTTCCTGAGGTTGAATGACAGGGTAAGCTGGAGTTCTAGGAATACTGGCTCTGATTGCTGAGATTTTATTGTTGAAGAACCTTGCAAATTCCTCACATTTTGAAGTGGAGGCATGGCTTAGGAAGTCAGTGCTGGGTGCCGGATTTAATAGTCTGTCAATAGTGGAGAAGAGTGTTCTAGAGTTATTTTTGTTTTCAGTGATGATCTTGGAGAAGTATGCCCTTCTGGCAGTGCGAACAGTGCTATTGTAAGTTACCATGCATTCTTTGTAGATGATATGATGGACCTCAAGTCTTGTTTTTCTCCACTTTCTTTCCGCTGCCCTGCATGATCTTTTGAGATTAGGGATGGTGGGGTTTATCCATGGCGGTGTTTTATTGTATGACTGCTTTTTAACCTTTACAGGTGCGACTTTGTTTAGTGCGGTACTCAGGTCCTTGTTGAGAGCAGTAACCATTTCATCTACAGAGCAGTTCACAGCACATGGATCATAAGAACTTACAAGCTCCGAGAATTCATTTTTTGCTGCAGCATCTAGAAATCGTTTCTGAACCAAGCATTCATCTGTGGTCCTATCTAAGAACAGGGTGCTATCAAAGAATACACAATAATGATCAGAGATTGGGATTTGAGACACTGAAACATTATCAATGGCTAGCCCTTTTGACACAACCAGATCAAGAATGTTGCCATGCTGGTGTGTAGCCTCTGTGACATGTTGAGTGAGTTCAAGGCTGTCAAGCAGATTTATGAATTCCATTGCTTTAATATCGGTGCTGTTGTTGATATGAATGTTGAAATCTCCATTTAAGATGATTCTGTCATAACTGCTGGCCATAAGAGCAGCCAGATCAGAGAATTCTGTGAGAAATAGAGATAGCTGTTTTGGAGGCCTGTATATTGTTAGAATGAGTACTGCTTGATCAGCCTTAAGCACAAGTGCAAGATACTCGAAAGATAAAAACGTACCCAGGTCCACCTTTGTGCAGTTAAGCTGTTTTGAATAGATGGTGGCGACTCTGCCCCCTCTCTTTCCCTGTCTCACTGACTGATAGAAGTTATAACCTGGTGGGCATGACTCAGTTAGAGTCACATTGCTATTTAGGTCTAACCAGGTTTCTGTTAAAAACATAAAATTCAATTTATGATTTGTAATGAGATCTAACATTTAGTAAGGCTAATTTAATAGACCTAGTGACAGGGACTAAGGCAGTGTGTGGCAGACAGGGAATGGATATCAAATTTGTGGGGGTTGCTGTGCACGTTGATGACTCTCTATAAGGTCTTTTACTAATCACAACCTGTATGGGCAGCACTGTAGGGGAGGGTCTTTGAGTTATTGAAGGCCCCACAGGGTAATCACTGGCTCTCCACTTGATACTTGATACTAGAGGTAGGAGGGTTGATGGTATAAGTGACCGACAGGGGGAGCTAGTGGAAGGAAGCGTGCTATGTGATGTTGCTGTCGACGGAGAAGAAGATTCCAGGGAGGGGGTGTGGGATGTAAACAGTCAATCACGTGGAGAAGACTGTATGCTATGCTGTATGTTATCCGCTAGCATTCGGCTACCCATCCTGTTTGGGTGAATTCCATCTGTCTTTAAAAGGGAGGAGCGGTTCCAGAAGAGATTAAAATTGTCGATAAAACCTATATCGTGAGTTCTGCATGCAGACTGGAGCCAGGTGTGCAGGCTGAGGATTCTGCTAAAACGACCCGCCCCCCGGTTCAGAGTGGGAATGGGGCTGGATATAAAAACTGACTTTCCAGTAGTGCTTAAAAAGTTAAGAAGGTGGATAAAATCCTTCTTGGTCAGCTCAGACTGCCTCCGAGCTGCATCGTTTGTTCCCACGTGGACAATCACTCGCTGTGTAGAGGATGGGAGTGAACGGAGCAGCCCCGGGAGTTTATCCAGAATGACAGGGGCCGTGGCTCCTGGGAAGCAATGGGTGGCAGCGTTAAAGAAACGGACGTTTCTGATTATTGAATCGCCAACAATTAATGTAGTTGGAGAGAAGAGGGGACGAGGACCTGACGACTGTGGGCTCTCTGAGCTCGAGGGTGCACATTCAGCCTCCAAGCTGTGTGCTGACGCCGTCGGCCGAGGGTGGTGCATCCGAGCCGGCGAGCACGGTGGCGGGGCAGCAGCATCTGATACCGAATGACTCCCCGTTGGTGCAGGGCGAGGAAGACTTCCAGATCGTCTGAGTACGGCCTCCTTCAGGATCCTGCGACGGGAAGCAGAGGTCAGATGCCGGGATGAGGGTTGATGATCGGACTCTGCAGTGGAGCGGTGAGCCACCCGGCAGGGAGCCGAGGTCCCTTCGTGAGATGCAGGACGTTCCTCTGCCACCCTGGAGGAGCGGGGAGCGTTGCTAGCTGTCAGTGGGAGTGAGGCCAAGGTGTCGCCATCCCTGGCGAGGGGTCCAGATCTTGGGTAGTTGGAGCCGCCGGAGCTGGAGCCGCAAGAGCAGCAGTATCAGCTGGGTGACTCGGAGGGTTGTCAGAAAGGGCCGCGTACCGGTTGGAGAGGTTTATGAGCGGGGCTGCAACAGCCCCGTCCAAGTCTCTCTTACGGCCACGGACCACCACCTCGGCCCAGGATGCCTGTCGGTTCGGTGTGGAACAGGAGAGCGAGGGGCCATTTGTGGGGTCCCACAGAACTGTGTCCTGTATGGCTGCGTTGAAGGAGGCGATTTGTTTGGATTGTCCCACAGCCACGTCAGTGTAGCTGGTCAGAAGAGAGTTCTTCTTCTGGAGTTCATCAGAGAGCCGCCGGATGTCTTCCTTGAGGTCAGCAATCTTTTTGTTTGCTTTTTTGAGCAGTATGCAGTCCTCACAGGGGATAGATGGGGAAGTTGCTTCTGTTGACTTAGCCATCGGGCTACAACAAGCCCAGTCAGGCAGTCGTAGCCGCAGAGAACAAGTGTAATTCCACAGAAAAACAAATAGAGATGTCACTAAAAAACTTGCAAATATATAGTTCAAGTTCCGGCACTCAAACGACCACTGAGATCAAGTCCGATCGCGGTATCAGAACGAAGAAAACACAGCTTTAAGAGCAGCTAATGTCGCTAATGTCGCTAAAAACAAGCCGTGGCTGCCATCTTGGAATCTATCTATATATGAGAAAACCTATCAATCAGAGATCCAATTATTGGGACAGTAGTTTGTGGGTTGCACGAGACCAGCAATATATCGTCCGCGTATAAAAATAATTTATGTGCCTGATCACCAATTATGACCCCTTTGATATTTATATTGTTTCTTATTGAAATAGCTAGAGGCTCAAGGGCAATTGCAAAGATGAGGGGAGAAAGCAGGCAGCCTTGTTTTGTGCCTCTATATAGGCAAAAAGGAGAAGATATAATACCATTACACAATACTGATGCCCTGGGGTCCATATATAATAACTTAACCCATCCTGAGAACGATGGCCTGAAACCGAATTTATTTAATGTATAAAATATAAAGCCCCATTCGACCCTGTCAAAGGCCTTCTCTGCATCCAGAGAGAAGGCCACGACAGGGTCTGGGTTGTCTCTGTTTCCCCACAGTAAATGTGGTAGCCTTCTCAAGTAATCTGCAGATGATCGACCCCTAATGAATCCTACTTGGTCTTGGTGTATTATTTGGGTGGAGTATACTATCCAGTCTATTTTCCAGTATTTTGGCGAGTATGTTACCATCTACATTTCCTAATGAGATGGGTCTATAGCTGCCACAATGCTGAGGATCTTTACCTTTTTTTTTTATAAATTATTGTGATTAAACTTTCCCTCATACTTACAGGTAGTAAAACCTTTGTCAGTGTACTACGAAACACATCCAATAGCCTGGGGGCAAGTATATCACAGAATTTTTTGTAATTCCTCTGATGGATAACCATCGTCTCCAGGGGCACGGCCTGGTCTAAGGCCTTTTATTGCATCTTTTACCTCTTGTAATGAGATTACTTTTTCCAGTAGTTCCCTATTAGATGAAGAGATCTGGGGTACCTCTAAGGTCGAAAAAATGGCTCATATTGGTCTGTAGCAACCTCCCCTTGTGATGTATAGAGTTCCTGATAAAAGTCCCGAAATACTTTATTGATTTCCTTTTTTCCCCGTAATTAATTCATGAGTATTAAAGATTGATGTAATAACATTTTGTCCACTGAGCTATTTAACCCTATGTGCCAGCAGTTTCCCTGCTCTCTCACCCTGTTCATAATAATGTTGTTTAGTACAAAATAGGGCAAATTCAGCTTTCTTTTGGAGGATGCTTTTTATTTCAAATCTTATTGTATTCACGTTGTTCCAAGTAATTTGGTCTGGTTTTTGAATATACTGAAGTTTCATGTGTTTCAACTGTTGCTCTAAATTGAATATTTTTTCAGTCTCCTTTCTTTTTTGGTATGAGCAGAATTGTATTAGTCGCCCTCTCAAGACTGCTTTGAACACATCCCATACAACGCCAGGATCAGAGACTTAGCCATCATTGTATGTCCAGTATTCTTCTATTGCTGACATTATAAAAGAACTTGATGCCTCATTTTGTAATGGTGATTTATTGAATCGCCAACGTATTGTTTTCTCCTCTCCGTCAAACCTATTTATTATTATATCGACTGGTGCATGATCAGATAGAACTATATTACCAATAGAAGCATTCTGGATCTGAATTCGGGAGTGTGTTTGATGTGGATGGGAAAAGAAGGTAAAATCTTTCCCTAAAGGGTAAAACATACGCCAGATATCTATTAAACTCAGCTCTTCCATGAGTATGTCAATAGGTGTACATGTCTGACGTACCTCTTATCTGTCCCCAGATCTGTCCAGATGAACGTCCCTGTTCTGATTAAAGTCTCCACCAAGAATAATATTATGGTTCCCAATGGTTCTTATGACTTTGCAAATTTTGTGGAAAAAATCAGGAGTTAACACATTAGGAACATATATATTCATGATGGTGATTCTCTGGTTGTCCAATTGTGCATTAAGGGTAACCCATCTGCCCTCCTTGTCAGTCAGGCTTTTATGGACAATTAGGTTTACGTTTTTTCTTATAAGGATACTTACACCTCTGCTTCTGTTATTATAGACACTCGAGTTTACTTGGCCAATCCAACCTTTCTTAAATTTTTCAGATTCCTCTTTACTTAAGTGAGTCTCCTATGTCATGGCAATATCTGATCCAAATTGTTTCAAGTAACTGATTATTTTCTTATGTTTAATAGGATGATTATAACCAGACATATTCCATGAGATCACCTTCACAAGTCCCATGTATAATTCTTTTGTTTGAATACACTTTTGGGACACCCCGTATTGTATGGCATACCAATGTGACAAATGTCAACACTGATCATCACATCTGACACTCTATCATATTGAAGATTAACCTAAATAATAATAATAAAAAATAAATAAATAAAAACTCACTTCCCACTCCTGCCCCTAACGTCCACCTGATTCTCCCTACCAAGGAGGGATGGATGTGAACCCATAACCTTGTTGTGCTTTCGATGGACTATGGGGGGGGGGGGGGGGGGGGTAACATATATATAACTATAAAGAATATACACTGAGAAAATAAAGCTCTGTAGACTCCAGATATTTTAACATAGTGCAGTGTACACAGATTTTGTCTAAGCAATTAATAATCTAAAGGCAATATTATCATTATTTCCCCTTCTATCACCCCTTGTTTAGTGTCCACTCTGTCATCTACATAAAGTAATTCCTCAAACTTCTATAACGTCCAGTTTAATAAAAAAAGAAAAAGAAAAGGCGAGATAATGAGGATGATAGTACCGGAAAAGAAAATTCTAAATGTCCATGGTCATTGTTCAAACCTCAAAGGTAGTAGTGATATAGTAGTGATACAAACCAATATGGGTGTGTGATAGACATTACTAAGAGCAGAGGAGTCAGGGTAACCAAAATTCTATGTGAGACTATACCAGTACAGATTAAAACAGATTAATCACAGCCCTGTCTGTGAAAATCACCCTGATGTCAAATTTATGTGGAAATTCATCCATGAGTCAAAGTGGTCATTTGAGTCAAGTTTGAAGAAATTCCTTGAAGGCGTTCTCGAGGTATCACGTTCACAAGAATGGTGTGGACAGACAGATGACCTGAAATCATGATGTCACCAGCCAGAGTCGGTCCCTGAGTCCTGTACAGCAGCTGCCCACTGCTCCTAATAGTAGAATGGATTAAATGCAGAGAAAGAATTTGACTGTATATTTGTACTCTGTATGATTATATGATCAGAATAAAGTTGGCCTTTATGACCTTTATAAAAACATTTTTCAAAATGTGTGAATCACAGACGTCCTTCAGACTACAGTCATGAATGTTCTCAAAAAAAAGTTGAGGCTGATGGGTCCAGTAGTACGTGACATTAGACTGCTGACCTCACACACACACACACACACACTGAATAAAATGAATTAAACTGAATCTTCTCCTGGTGTTAGCTGAACAGTTTCCACAGTTAAATATAATTTGTAAAAGCACAATAAGAAAAACTGTTTAACCTGATTAACTGTGATCTTAAAATATGTCTGAACAAACATGAGACGTAACCAAATATAATATGAGAGAGGAGAAATCTGACTACTGACTAAACTGCTCATAAACTGGTGTTTGAGTTATTGTGGTGGTCTGTAAATGTGTTAACTGACTTTCTTTCTAACCTGATGACTCTGCATGTGAACACACTGATTGATTTTGTCTTTCAGGTTCAGTTGTCGTCAAAGTGAGAGAAGGAAGTGAAGCTGTTTTACCCTGTTTCATCAAACCTGAGAAGAACATCGAACGAGACGCCTTTGAGTGGAGGAAAGTTGGTCAGATGGTGTTCTTGTATAAGAACAGCCTTCATTCCAATAACGGCCTTCCAGGTCAAGACGAGCAGTTCAAAGGACGAGTATCTCATTTTCCTGAACGACTGCAGTTCAGTGATGCCTCCATAAGGATCAGAGATACAAAGGAGTCTGACAGTGGAACCTACACCTGTGATTTTTCACCTGATGATTTTAACAGACAAACATTCTACATTGAACTTGTTGTTGGTGAGTTCTTCCATTAATCAGTTATAAAGTCACCTGTTCATTTCACAGACAGACTGGTTCAAGTGTCCCAGATGGACTCAAGATAAATTCTCATCCAATAATCAGAACAACACATCTGGACGAGGCCCTGCCCCGAGGACGAGGGCTGCAGATGAGCTTCAGCTAGAAGACACATAAACATTAAATCTGTTGAATTGATTTTTCCTGTCTGACAGCGTTTATCTGTTTCAACTGTTAAACAAACAAACAGATAAACTGATGGATCATTTATGAACCAAAACAACAGATCGATGATGAAAATAATAATTAGTTGCAGCCCAAGTCAAGATGTCAGAATTTAAAACTTCAATGCAATATTATAAAAAACAATACTAGATATCTCTTTTGACACCACAGCAAAAAGAAAAAAATCCCTTGGTACACAGTAGGATAGTTTTTTTTCTTTTACAAAATTTAGTATCAAAAAAGTCACTGAACATTTTACTGAAAGCCAAAATAAAGACTAAACTGAACTGTGGTCATAAATGAGCATTTAGGTAATTTTTTATTGTTTTGACATGATCAAATATTAGTATTGTATTGCTTCTAAACATGTCGTATTGAGAAATTATTGATTATCAGATATTTTTGATAACCTTATGTGGGAAAGTTCATGTTTCCTCAGCATGTTTCTGTGTCACAGCGATTAGTAGCGATTTGATTTAGATATTATACTGGAACATGTTGCAATTTCAATAATATTGCAATTAATTGTGCAGCCCCAGTATTATATTGTATTATTTCATATAGTTAAGATTATGGCTGCAACTAACAGTCATTTTTGTTCACTACGTCCAGTAGACAAAATAAACTCACACAGTATCTAGAAATTACATGTTTTCACACTTATTTTCCATTTTAAACAGAGAAATACAACCGTGCAGCTTCTGAATTTAATTTTCTGTCTTTTACTGAACTAAGACGACATTAATTGGCTCATTAACGCCTCAGAAAACACACTTCAGTCAAACTCGACAGAAAAACATGTAAAATTTCACCAAACCCGTCTTTGTTAGTCTGTCCACTCTTCCAACAATCACCAGCTCTGGTTTGGTCAAACTAAATCCTCACTGTACGGCATGAACAAAGTGTAAAGAGTCTGCAGGCTGTTTTCCTCTCACTCGTCACTCAGGTCAGATCACTCCTGGTCAGCTGAGTGAGGGTGAACTGCACTGCTGGAAGAGAGCAGTGCAGAGCAGAGGCTGTCACTCTGCACACTATTACATCAGCAGAATAAAATGACAAATATCACCCTAAAAATCGTCAAAACGTCAATCGTCAGTCAGTGATGGATTCAGCTCATCGTCGATAGATGATATATTCGTCCAGTCGGTCGACCCTGGTCTACAGCAGAGAGGAGAGGTCTCTGGTTGTAGACAGTGAAACAAACAGGTGAAGAAGTTTGAAAATCACTCAAATTGACAACAACTACACTTGTCACTGTAACTAAGTGCAATAAAACCATCGTGAGTAAAAAGCCAATCCTTAATCAATACACCTGATCAAAAATGACACCAGCCACTGGTGATCATTGAACAGCTGTACAGCAGCTGCCCACTGCTCCTAATAGCAGAATGGGTTAAATACAGAGAATGAATTTGACTGTATATTTGTACTCTGTATGATTGTATGATCAATGTTACGGCCTCCATACAAAAAGAAAATCAGGGATCAATAGGGATCAATAGGGAGCAGGAGGCTGCAACATATAAATGAGGACGCCACACCAAACAGGAAACAGTTTACCAACAAAGCCAAAGTACTGAACAAAACACAGACATAAACTAAAGGGAAACAAAACAAAAAGAAGAAAAGGAGGGAAGACGCTGGGTCAACCATGCAGTGGGCCGTCCCTCCCAGCGTCTCCCCCTAAACTACCTAAAACAGAAACTTAAGTAAACAAAAGACTCAAATAACTAAACTACCAGCAGTCTCCAGCCCAAACTAACACAACAACCTTTATATAAAAACGTTTTTCAAAATGTGTGAATCACAGACGTCCTTCAGACTACAGTCATGAATGTTCTCAAAAAAAGTTCAGGCTGATGGGTCCAGTAGTACGTGACATTAGACTGCTGACCTCACACACACACACTGAATAAAATGAATTAAACTGAATCTTCTCCTGGTGTTAGCTGAACAGTTTCCACAGTTAAATATAATTTGTAAAAGCATAATAAGAAAAACTGTTTAACCTGATTAACTGTGATCTTAAAATACGTCTGAACAAACATGAGACGTAACCAAATATAATATGAGAGAGGAGAAATCTGACTACTGACTAAACTGCTCATAAACTGGTGTTTGAGTTATTGTGGTGGTCTGTAAATGTGTTAACTGACTTTCTTTCTAACCTGATGACTCTGCATGTGAACACACTGATTGTTTTTGTCTTTCAGTTTCAGTTGTCGTCAAAGTGACAGAAGGAAGTGAAGCTGATTTACCCTGTTTCATCAGACCCAAGAAGAACATTGCAGATCAGTACTTTAACTGGAGGAAAGTTGTTCAGAAAGATGTTAATCAGGAGGTGTTTGAGTGTGATAAAGGCACACAGGTCACTTCAAGTCAAGACGAGCAGTTCAGAGGACGAATATCTCATTTTCCTGAACAACTGCAGTTCGGTGACGCCTCCATAAGGATCAACAATACAAGGGTGTCTGACAGTGGAAACTACACCTGTGATTTTCCTCGTCTTCAGCCCAAAGGACAAATATTCTTCATTAAACTTGTTGTTGGTGAGTTCTTCCATTAATCAGTTATAAAGTCACCTGTTCATTTCACAGACAGACTGGTTCAAGTGTCCCAGATGGACTCAAGTTAAATTCTCATCAAATAATCAGAACAACACATCTGGACGAGGCCCTGCCCCGAGGACGAGGGCTGCAGATGAGCTTCAGCTAGAAGACACATAAACATTAAATCTGTTGAATTGATTTTTCCTGTCTGACAGCGTTTATCTGTTTCAACTGTTAAACAAACAAACAGATAAACTGATGGATCATTTATGGACCAAAACAACAAATCAATCATGAAAATAATAATTAGTTGCAGCCCAAGTCAAGATGCCAGAATTTAAAACTTCAATGCATTAGCAGGATATAAAAACAATAATCGATATCTCTTTTGATACCACAGCAAAAACGGCTTAAACACACTTCATTCAACACTGCATTAAAAACTGCATTAAAAACCCTCATCATTGTATAAATTATACTACATGGACTCAGGAACACTTTGGAAAACCGTTGTCAATAAACACAGTTTGTCTCTGCATCTACAAATGAAAGTTCAGACTCTACCATGAAAAGAGAAAGACATATATCAACAACATCCAGAAACACTGCAGACTTCTCTGGACCTGAACTCATCTGAGATGAACAGTGCAGTAAAAATTCACCAATACTGTTTCTCTGAACTGTCTCTTTAAACAAGTCACACACGTCTAGGAGACTCTATGTGATCTCCTTTTGATAAATAATGTAATATCAAAGTAATTTTCACTTTCATTCATTGAACCTCTGCTGGATCTGTTTGGACCCCCTGGGGAGGCCCACCTCCCACTTTGAAAACTTCTGTCTCAGACTGTTTCTTGGCACTGAGTGTTTACCAGGCAGTTTAACAGGTTAAACAGATGAGATATAACATGTTAATTAGTTTTACATGAGTTCAGCAGACACAGACTTGTTTCCCTGTTTACAGTTGTTGTGCTAAGCTAACTGAGTCTAGTTTTATATTTAACGTACAGATAAGAGAGTGATATAAATTTCCTCATCTGACTCTCTATCATGAAATGAATAAGTATAAATCCCATCATGTCTATTCTGAGTCCTGCATGTGAGTTGTTATAAATCTGGTTTCATATGTGAGAACTTCCAGCTGGTTTAGAAAGTTCTGAGTTAACAAGAGAAGTTGATGATCAGCTTTGTGAGTCTCCACAACAACAGTGTTAGTCGTAGTAAAGCCAGATAACTCAAAGATGTCCTGATTATCTGAACTTACTTCTTGAGACAGGCCTCTAATGGATCTGTGTTACAGATATTGATCATGATTGATCGTCTTCTGGAGGCAGTTGTATCGTTCAGGATCAGTGGATTGGTGACTCTCTCACAGCAGGGTAGTAAGGAGGCTCTGACAGATGTGTTTTCTGACTCTTTGACTGTAACCCATCCAGGACCGACACAAACCAGTCTCATGTGTAAATGTGCTGCCAGCTTCAGATAGTTTGTCAAATCTGAGACGTCTTTTAAATCAGTCTAATAAACAGTCACATGTTTCAGTTTTTTCTCAGTATCACCTGCATGTTAACTTGATATCAAACAAGAACTCTGACATTATTATGTTTCTGTTTTTCCTTTCAGATTGTATCATAAAAGACCGATGGGAGGAAAACATCCGAGGTGAGTCCTGATTGTTGTTGTGTCACTTCCTGCCTCTCATAGATTCATTAATAGAACTGAGTGTTACAATCACTAATCCCTCATTGTGAGTGTGTGAATTGGCTCCACAGGTCTGATGTCAGTCAGAAAAACTTCAATCTTAATTCAATCTGAAGATAATTAAATGTGTCTGAATCACTGTGCTGAACTGACTGGGATCATTCTTCTGTGTGTTGGACTGATTACACATCACTTACAAACCAGAGACTTTTACAATAAAGAAACATGTTTTTACTTTCTGTAAATTTAAATGATACAGACAAGAAGGTTTTTAAAATGTAACAACGGTGACTAGAAATTGTGTTTTATGTGCATTTTCAACAAGTGTGTGACACGTCTGGATGAGTAATATGGTTTATGAATAACATCTCAATATTTATAGACTTTTCTGTGACATACAGTATTTATCTCGATATATACAGATCTACAGCTCTAATTGTTAAACAGTGCAAATGTGAAGTTGGTATAGAATATGATGCAGTTTTTAATAAATAATCATCCATTATGAAGATATAAAGGTAAATAATAGAAGAACTAGAGCATCATAGTAAGTTCAGAAAACTAAACCACTTAACTGTAATTCAGCCTTTAAAACCAGAAAAAGACAAAACTTCTGTTACATCATCATATAATGATCCAAAATCTAAAACAATATCGAATCTCAAATCACAGCGTCAATATAATCTTGATATATTGCTCAGCCTTAGTTCCACCTAAAACATGAGTTACCTGCACTAAAATCAATGCAGTATATTGATCAGTGTGTATTTTATCTTTAATGATTCTTTGACGTGTAGAAAACCACATTACAAACTACATCCACTCAGTTACCAGTTAATGAGGTTCACCTGTCAACAGCTCTGTAATAAATCCTACTGTCATCAAGTTATAATGTTCACTTTGGTTAAAACTATTTAAGAGAAAAGTTTATGGTCATTTTGGAGGCTGTAGTTTGAGCTGCTGCTGAATTTCATTAATCATAATTTTATTTATCTTCAGCTTTTCAAAACTGAGTTACAAAGTGCTGTAGATGAAACAGAGCAAAGTAATAAAAGAATATTTAAACAAAGTTTCAGTTAGAAAAGCAAGTATTTCAAATAAAAGTACATAAAGTGAGTAAAACAGGCAGAAAAATAAATGAGTAACAACCAAAATAAAATAAATATAAAAGCATCTGAATCAGGAGTAGAATGAGTTAAAAGCAACTTTATACAAATGTGTTTTTATATGTTGTGTGTTTGTGTTTGTTTCACTCAGTTTTACCCTCATTGATTTATAACAATCTCTTTATTTGTTGTAAAAATAAAGTACACTCTAATGAAATCTGTCAAGATTTTAACACAAGTAGTTACACACCCTTAAAGACCCTGTTTCATATTTGATGTGTTTCATGTTTTTTTATTACAACAAGCAAAAAAAATCATGATTTATGTTAAAGACAATGTTTGTTCCTCCATATTTAGAAGATTTGTGCAAACCTCAGTCACATTACAACATGTGATTGACATGTACTTTTCTGTTTCTCTCTGTTCCTGTTTTTCTCTTAAACATGCTGTAATCCACATACAAGAGATGTGATGAAGGAAAAACATCACAATATAACATGTAAAATGTCCCTGTTTGTTCTCTGTGTTCACAGGTGCATCTCCACAGCCATGCATCACGTTACTCAAACAAACAGATGACGAAGCAAAGCTTCAGTGTGACGTTCGACGTGTTTTTCCAAAACCTAAAGTCGAGTGGCAGGACAGTTCAGGAAACATCCTTCCTGCTAAAGAACCACAGGTCATAAAGAGAGGAGGCAGCTACGACATCATCCTCAAAACTACTGTGACTGAGACTGGCGACTATCGCTGTGTCATCACACAGGAGGAAATCTGCCATCAGATTTCTGCAGTGGCCTCTGTGTACATCCATGGTGAGATTCTTCCTATTAGTATTTTTATTATAAAATTAAATTTATAAAAATGTGACACTGGTTCATCATCAACAGTCAAATTCACAGGATTAAATAAACCACATTAATGTTATTGTTCAATCTGATCATGAAACCAAAATTATCACCAACCACCAAACAAATGCAGATAAAATATTAAAGTAACTGACAGATTTGTTTCACTCATCAGTTAAAAACACAACATTAATCTATTGAGTTTCTGGTAAAATCTGAATATTCACTAAATATTTAGCCGGTGGACAAAAAGTAAATTTTGGATCCTGGTCTGAACGCAGCTTTCAGGAACATGAACATCATGAATCATTTCATCAGTTTTGTGCAGCGTGACACAAGTTATTCCATATTGTAACATAAAAAGCAGATGTTGATATCCAGCTGTGGTCAGCACTTCTTCACTGCCGTACATGGACTGAAGGTCAGTCCTGATCACAGTCTCCTCTGTTGTATTTGACCTTGTTATATGTTGGTATATATGTGGTTAATAAGTGAAGATTTCTGCATCACCAAATGAAAATGAGTTCCAGCACAAACTGATTCTTCCACACAGTTGATCTTGTTGTTAGAAATATGAGCACATACTAACTACCAGGTGTAACTGTGGAGTCGCTGATTGAACCAACTGACAAAACTAGTTTGATACAGAAAACACAACATATGAGCTGCTGAGTGAGTAGAAGAGGTCCACAAAGTAAAAATACTCTGTTAAAAGTAAAAGTCCTGCATTTAAAAGTCCACTTGAGTAAAAGTACAGAAGTATCAGAGTTACTCATGTTTTGTTGTAATATCAAAGTAATTAGTTACTATATGTCTGATAAATGTAGGAGAGTAAAAAGTAAAAACAAAAATACCAGAAGAAGTATAAAGTAGGGTTAAATGTAAATACTCATGTAAAGTACATCAGATTTGTAGTTTTCCAGCTCAGTGAATCAAAGTTATCTGAGCTGCATGTTAAGATGAAAGGATGGACAGACAGATGGACTGTATTGATGACAGATTGAGAAATTGGTGTCCTGGGCTCAGTGTGTAGAGAACCTCGGCTGTAGACAGATTGTCACACACATTTGCAGATGTCAGACACAGCAGCAGTTTAACAACAGTCACATGTAAACAGGCTGAAGTGGAGGTGGCAGGACAGTGATTCAAACAGTCTTCATACTGATGAGCAGCACGTCTCAGAAACAGGACCATGCTACAACATCACCCTCCTCACTACTGTGAGCAAAACCAAAACCAACCTCTGAGCTGTGAAGACAAGCAGGAGGAAACTGGACATAAGATCCAAGCTGACATCACTGTTCCTGCTGAGATTCATCCCAGTGGGGTTTGAATCTGCAGGAACATCAACACCTTTAGTTGTTCTTTGTGTGGACTGTGAGCTCCAATCTGCTGTTTATCATCTGCACTTACATTCTCACTCTGACACCAACTTTATCTTCTCTGTTTCAGACTCAGACGCTTGGCTGCTTGTTGCTGTTTTTCTTCTTCTTCTTGTTCTTTTTCTAGTTCTGATACTGTCCATATGCTGTAAGAAAGGTAAGTTTAAATAATTTATTTTATCAACATATTCATGATGAACAGACAACACAACACATTCTTTATATTTCTCATGTTTAGAGTCTTGACAGATGTTTTATTTTCTCATTAATCATTCTGTTCATATTTACAACCAGACTATGATGAAATCATTTGGGATTTTCTGAAATATAACTTTGTGAATTAGAAGTGTCGGGGTCCAACCACAGTATGTGTGAACCACAATCACCTTCTCAAACCGAACTTGTATTTGTATTTTTTTATTTGTATTATTTTATAGTCAATTTTTTATATATATATTTATTGTATTTATTTATTGGATTTTTTTCTATTTGTATTTATATGACAGTATCGTCTCTTCAAGAGCTAAAATGCGAAGACAACATCAACACAAAACACAAAATTGTTGAATCATTTTAATATTTTGTTCAGTTGTCAGTTGAAGGACAGACGATGTTGATTAGTTTGAAGGCTTTTCTCCACAGTCAAGTCATATTTTTCTCGTAAGAGAAATACCGGCTGCGTTTAGTTGTTCAACACGCCGTTTGACTGTTTGACTTGTCCTCAACTGCTCCTGTCACCATCATGTCACGGAGCGATACTGTGAAAACCACGCTGTAGAGCCTTTCAATAAAAAACTTGAACATTACATTTAAAGCTACTGAGGGGTGGACAGGGAGAACTTGTTCGGATGTGTGTTCTTTGCAACAACAATAAACCAATGTCCAATACACCAATATTTGACCCATTTATTCTCACACATGCTCACCCCCATACAGGTAAACCATTATACGTTGATTGCTCTTCTCACAGGCAAGTATCCATTTAACAGTTTCAGTTCCGACACATTGTCCAAAACTTCCATGCTGCCACACACGGTCAAAAAACTGTTTGCTTGCCCTGTCCACACACCTGCTGCTCACCACCTTCAACTTACCTATATTACCTGTGTTTGACCTAGTGCTCCACCTCATGTACAAACAACAAAACTGTATTTCTATTTACATATAATTATCTCTACAAGACATAAAACAAACAAAAAATATTACTGTGGCTCCAACACACCGGCCCCTAATTGTTAATGGCAGGAGGGCATAAACAGTTCAATACATATTTACATAATGGAGCCAATAAATAATTTGAAAATGAATCAATAAACCAAAAACTCTTTCATAGGTCAGAGGTCACCAACAATATCTGTTTAGTTACAACAGCGTCTTGAAGATGACAAAGTTTAGTCACTGGCCTGTCCAGTATGCTGGTCTTGGTTTGCACTTGTGCAGAACACACCAGTCCTTCTGGGTAAGTCTGTAGAACTCTTCCATGCAACCAGGAACTGTGTGAGGCTGTAGGATCTGCAATGAACACAATGTCTCCAGGAACAAGACTTCGCCTTTTCTTACTCCATCGTTGACGCTCTTGTAGCAGAGGTAAGTATTCCCTTAGCCAACGCTTCCAAAAAAGGTCGGAGATGTACTGTACTTGCCTCCATCTCCTTTGGATGTACAGATCATCCTTCTCAAACAGACCAGGTGGTAAGACAGGTTTTCTTTTTCGGCTTATCTCCTGTAGAGCCTTCCTTATCATCAGGATTCATGCAACTGACCTCTTTAACCTTTTCCGGTCAGAAAAGTAGGTTATCAGCCGATGCGTAGCCCTTGGTGTGTCCTCAAAAATCACTGCCTTAGCCATGAGCTCCTTTTTGACCTCCAGGTCATTGGCAGCAATGTCGGAATCCAAGCAGCTTTCTGGCCACTCCTCTTCTTTTTTCCACAGAAATTCAGGGCTTTCAATCTCTCTCCTGTTGGTCAACAGATGATCCACTGTAAATCCTCTTGAGGCTTCGTCTGCAGGGTTCTGAGTGGTATGAACATACCTCCACTGTCGTTCATCGGTTTCTCTTCTGATGGTAGATATTCTGTTCGCCACAAAGGTTTAAAATCTCCTGTCCTCATTCCTGATGTTCTTCAGAACTGATGTACTATCAGTTCAGAAACATGATTTTTCAAGTGGAAGCTGTAATTCCACTCTGAGCATCGTTTCCACTCGAACAACAAGGACAGCAGCAGTGAGTTCTAACTGAGGAATCGTCACTTGTTTTAATGGTGCCACTCTGGCCTTGTCTAACATGAAAGAGACATGAATATTGTTGCTGTTTTTCTGCATCCTGAGATACGTCACAGTACCATATCCACTTTCACTGGCATCTGAAAGGTGATGTAACTGGCCATGAGTGGGTTTTCCAAAATCTGGCGGTTTGAGGCATCTGTCATCTTTGAACGCCATCACCTTTTCCAGGTCTTGTAACCATTTGATCCACTGCTGTTGTAGAGCTGTGGGAATCTGATCATCCCATCCATGGCCTTTCCTACACAGATCCTGGAGTCTGAGTTTAGCTGGAAGTGTCAGTGGTGCAAGAAATCCCAAAGGATCATAAACTGAGCTGACCACAGATAGAATCCTGTGTCGAGTATGGGGCTGTTCCTTGAGTGCCATTTTGAACTTGAAAACGTCTCAACACACCAATGAAGGCCAAGGCCTCTCTCAACAGGCAGTTGGTCTCTGTCCAAATCCAACTCATGCAGAATCTTGGATCTCTGCTCCTCTAGAATGGATATTTATACTCCACGACTGTTGCTAATCCATTTTGTCAAACGGAAGCCTCCATTATGGCAAACGGCTGACACATCTTGGACCATTTCAACAGCCTCCTCCTCAGACGGCAAGCTCTTAAGACAGTCGTCCATGTCCCTTTGTTTTTGTTTTGATATACTGAATAAGTTAAAAAGTCTACACATGTTATCTGAAGCATATCTGGTTTTGATGAAGCCTGTCTGGTCTGGGTGGATTAGTATTCGGGTGACTGTCTCTATTCAAGTTCAAGTGTTTTGGTTGTAATTTTTAGGTCAGTGTTGATTAATGAGAGAGGACGGTAGCTGGAGGGATGGGTTGGATCTTTATTGGGTTTTAGTAAGAGTGTCATAACAGCAGTATTCATGTACGGGGGTGTGGTGGAGGTAGCTTTGATATCTGTGGTTACTCTGTAAAATAACGGTGATAAAATGTTCCAGAAATGTTTGTAGAATTCAGCCAGAAATCCATCGGGTCCAAGTGATTTATTGTTTGGCGTTTGGCATCTAAAATCTCGCTTTTGACCAGTTCCTTTTGCTGAATATGTTTGATTTTGGCTGTGATGGGTCTGGGTCTGTTGTCTGATCGTTTTTGTAGGCGGTGAACTCTGTGGAATGTGATGTTATGGACGGTGTTGGGTGGAAGTTTCACATGTGAGGTCATGAAGTTTTTTATCAGTGTTTCTGGGTTGTCAGGTGACTTTTTTGAGAAGATGAGGTTATCATGCATGGAGCGAGTCTGTAAGTCCAGAATTGTTCCTTTCATCAATTTGTTCTCTTTTGCGACAGTGTGCATCTGATCAGTGAGTGTTTTTACGGAGGTCTGTAGGTCCTGGTTTGTTTTTTGAAGAGATACAGTGATGCTGTGAGCAAATTCCAGGCTTCATTAACTTCTTCGTGTAACGGAACGAGCTGATCGAGTTTTTGGTTAATGCTGGCCACAAGACTAACCTCGATTTCAGTGGTTTGAAGATCATCAGTCTCTGTAGAAGAGTCCTTTTTTCTTTTGAGGGGATTCGGAGAAGGTCCATGTTGTTTTGACGGTGGTAGTAGAGGTCGATAAAAGTTTCCAAGTTCGTTATGTCCTCCACTGTTGGGTTCATTTGTTCCGGGTTGTTAGTGGTGAATGAGCTCTGGATGCGCTCTGATCCGGAGTGTAGTTTTATGTCTTAAAATGAACTTTGTTTTATTTCGCTGTTGTTGTGTGTTGCCATGTTGGATCTCACCTCTGTGGTCCGAATGTCGCGATACACTCGGTCACACTGCCACTGCCATTCGCTCATATATCATAAGTCCTAATTATAACAACTTGATTGATTTGACTGAAGCAGGCGGCTCATGATTGCTCCACTTTTTGCATTTAACAAAGCAAGTTAATAACCACCGTCATGATACCCGTTATCTCTGACTGGGGTTTTAGGTTTTGTCGAGCAGCTCATGCAAAGAAAGCCTGGCGGTGTTGAGCTTCCTTCGTAGTCCAGCCTTCAGGTAATTAGGAATAAAATTTAAAGTTGAGTTCAGGTTTCTAAGAAATCATTTAATCCAATTTATCTTGAGAGTCTTGTTAAAGGTGGGAAGATCAAGAAAGCTCAGGCCACCATTTTATTAGGAATTCATTAGTGCTGATTTTCTAATATCATGTAATTTGTTTTCCCACACAAAAGAGGCATGTTATCAAAGGACTTGATTTGCTGTTTTCAAAGCTCCTGCAGGTTCATCTGTGGAAAAACACTAATAGCTGGGATCTGTATCTGGTTTCCTGTCTAGTTTTTGCAGTGTTGACAAGCTTCTAACTCAAGGAGTTACACACCACTGAAGACTCTGTTTCATATTTTATTTTATTACAAGCAAAGAAAATCATGATTTATTATTAAGACAATGTTTGTTCCTCCATATTTATAAGATTTGTCCAAACGTCAGTCACATTACAACATGTGATTGAGACATGAACTTTTCTGTTTCTCTCTGTTCCTGTTTTTCTCTTAAACATGCTGTAATCCACATACAAGAGATGTGATGAAGGAAAAACATCACAATATAACATGTAAAATGTCCCTGTTTGTTCTCTGTGTTCACAGTTGCATCTCCACCAGACATCATGACAGGTAATCAATGAAAGAACAAGGACAAACAAAACTGTCACAAACACACTGAACCAAAAAATAAATAAAAATGAACAAAAAGGTTCCAAAACAACAAGAACAAAATTACATCTATGCAAGAATTATCACTTTTATTCCTGTTTTTTTAATCCTGATTTACAAGCAGATGAAGGATGAACAAAAAATCCAAGTATTATGTGTCTAATCATGTAAATGTTCTTTATAAGTTACAGTTTCTATTATGTTCACAGGTGAAGCTTCAGAGCTGTTTGTCACAACATTTAAAACAGATGACAGGATCCTGCTGCAGTGTGTTGTTCAAGGAGCTTCTCCAAAACCTGAAGTAGAGTTGAAGGACAGTTCTGGAAACATCCTTTGTGCTGAAGAACCACAGATCACAGAGAAAGGAGGCAAATACTACATCATCCTCAACAGAACTGTGACGGAGAATGGCAGATATCACTGTGTCGTCACTCAGGAGGGAATCAACCATCAGGTTTCTAAAGAGATCTCTGTGAAAATCCCTGGTGAGATTCTTCATATTTGTGATTTAATCTTTAAATAATTTAAAAACATTTAATGTGTTCAGACTGAACACAAAGTGAATCAGCTCAAAGAAAACTGATGAAGACACGTCATGTCGAAAATGTTTCAAAATGAGTGAAAAATTTAATTTATCAAAATGTGACACTGGTTCATCATCAACAGTCAAATTCACAGGATTAAATAAACCACATTAATGTTTCTGTTCAATCTGATCAAGAGACCAAAATTATCATCAACCACCAAACAAATACTGATAAAATATTAAAGTAAGTGACAGATTTGTTTCACTCATCAGTTAAAAACACAACATTAATCTATTGAGTTTCTGCTAAAATCTGAATATTCACTAAATATTTAGTCGACGGACAAAAATAAAAAATTTTAACAAATGATATGATCAGTTTTCTGTTCTGGCAGCATGAGACTGATCATATGTGTCTAATATGAGTTTATCACTGAGACTCAGTTAAAACCTGAAAACACAATGACTGCACACACTTTTAAAACCTGAACATTTTAATAATTTAGTTTTATAGAAAAGATTGTTTTACTTATCCCTCATGTTATTTTCTGTTTCTTTCTGTTCCTCATGTTTCTCTTAAACACACTTTAATCCTCATTTACAGGCAGAGAAGAAAATGAACAAAAACATTAAAATATTAAATTTATAATCCTGTAATTGTTCTTTATAACTGATGTGTCACTTTTTGTCTGTTTACGCAGTGATCACAGATCCAGAGCCACCCAGAGGTGAGATTATTCCTCATCTTATTTTTATTGATTATTTTCTTGATTGATCAATTCATTGTTCAGTCTATAAGGAGGGAAGAAACCAGAAAATATTTACATTTAAGAAGCTGAAATCAGACATGTTGACCTTTATTCTCAAAAAAAAAAGGCTCAAACCAATTAATTAGTCATCATTGTAGTTAAAGATTAATTTAATACTTGACAACTAATCAATTAATCATTACAGCTTTAATGAAAACAGCAGGAGTGGATGAGTGAAAATGTGCCGCTGGATGTTTTTCTGTAAAAACAAAGAAAAGGAAAGCAAAGACACGACACAGAGGTGTCCAGGTGTGTCCATGCTGCTGATGAACCTCCCAACAGGTCTGCAGCCCTGGAGACAGAAAGCACAGCAACAGCAGAGTCGACCAATCAGAGGAGCCCAAACAACACTCAGACATGGAGAGAAGATTTTAGTCAGTCAGGATTTTATCATTTTATTGAACTGAACTAGAAACTGAAGTGAAAGTAAAAACTAGGAGCAGACTTTAACTCTAAATATATACAGAGATAGTTCCTGGAAATAATCTGATACCATGGAGGCACATAAAGGATTTGAACTGGAGTTTTTACTGGACACTTTAAACTTGGAATTAATACCACTGTATTACAGATATACAAATATTGACATGAATGTTTATTTAGTTGTTTGTTTGTTTCACATGGACAAATACAAAAAGAAAAGACATGTAGGAAATATAAAAGTGTGTGAGGATGGACAGAAACCTGAAAAGGATTATATGAAGATCAAAAAAAGACTCAAAAGTTAAAATGCAAACTGTTACAAACTGGCTCAAGGAATGCAACAAGAAGCGGGAGGCCACACAAGGGGTTAATGTAAAAACAAGAATAATTTATTCACCTAAAGCTAATACAGATCATAACACAAACCAAAAAAGACCACAAGGTCGATGCCAGCTGGAGGAAGGGAGAGAGCCAGAGTGAGCAAAGGGCCCAGCTTTTAAGCTCAAAGGCCCAGGTGAGATCAATCAGCTGATGACCCTCCCATGTCATCCAATGGACAGCTCCAAGCTCAGGGAACCAATGAGGAGCCTGTCCATTATCACCTGGAGACAAGAGGGGAGGGGGAGGGGAGAAAGGGCAGACAGAAGGCAAAAACAAGAAACAAGCTCTTTTCCTGACTGGCAATACAAAATCATTTTAATAAAAGTGTTGAGATTTTTATGTATAAAATGTGTTCAATTATAGTTAAAAAAAAATCTAATCTACATAGTTAAAAATAAAAAGCTTCTTTCCACTGCTTGAGATGGACGTTGTGAGTTTAGAATAATTTGTTCTGTTAAAAAATAATCTTAAAATATTATTTGAAATATGTTTTCTAAGATCAAAAGTAATAAAGTCACACTGTGTTGCTGTTATGATGTTTATATAAGTTGATCATATGTTTTGTGACACAAGAGGTTCAGGAGCAAGTTACAGTTTCTATTATGTTCACAGGTGAAGCTTCAAAGCTGTCTGTCAGGATATTTAAAACAAAAGATGGGGCTCTGCTGCGGTGTGTTGTTCAAGGAGCTTCTCCAAAACCTAAAGTCGAGTGGCAGGACAGTTCTGGAAAAATCCTTCCTGTTAAAGAACCACAGGTCACAGAGGGAGGAGGCAAATACTTCATCACTCTCAACACGACTGTGACCAAGACAGGAAACTATCAATGTGTCGTCACACAGAAGGAAATCAACCATCAGACTAAAGCTGAGATCTTCGTGTTCATCCCTGGTGAGATTCTTTCTAATCATCAAAATTTTAATTATTTATTTTCTGAGTCAGTTTGTGTTCAGATTGAACACAAAGTAAACTGTGATGAAAACATCTGTACAAGTTGATCATATGTCTTTAATATGTTTATCATCGACAGTTAAAACCTGATGACACAATGACTGTACGCCTTTAAAAACCTGATGTTTCAGATTGTGTCACATTTTTAAATTATATTAGTTTAATAGAAATTATTGTCTAGTTCTCATCCTACATGTTATTTTCTGTTTCTTTCTGTTCCTCTTTTTTTCATTAACAAAAAAAAAGGTTCATGCTGCCACTAACAATATTTTGGAAACTCTTATCAAAGAACTTTATTGATTAATTTAATAATTGACAACTAATCAATTAATCATCACAGCTTTATTGAAAACATGAAGACGAGGACGATTTAGAGACTGAAGTCATTAGAATCAGAGACATTTCTGTTCCACAAGTGAAAAGAAAAAATGTTGTGAAAGTGAAGAATTATTGTTCCACATGTTCCACCAAAATCCAGCGAGGCTCTCTGAAGGTTTGATTATCTGTAGTTGTATAGATTAGATAGAGAACTTTATTGATCCCAATGAGAAAGAGCAGCAGCAAAGTTCCACATGAATCACATAAGAAACAACATAAAGACACTGTCACAGGCCGACTGTGAGACTGAGACACAAACAGGAGACACACAAACAAACACATGTTCTCAATGTGGAAAGTCAGTAGAAAACTCTTTACTTTTATCAACTTCATCATTTACTTTAAATGCAGTTTTGAAATGAACAGATTAAAAACTTCTGTGTCTCAGTTCTCATTCAGTCGAAGCTTCAAGTTTCCAACATTAATTATCTTTTTATAATTGTAGTAATTCTGACTGTTAAACAAACAGAAACTGATGAGAGAATTTATTTGAATTTTATGATGAAGGAAGAATTCAAATTCAGAAATAATGACCAAAACTGTTGTTTCACAACAAAATAAATGATCAAACTCTTAAACAGTTTCCAAAATAAGATAAAGATTCCACTTGATGGTTAAAAAAGAATAATTATATAATGTTGAAGAAGAATCTCTAAATATTCATTAGATATGTAAATGTGTAAAAAAGAAGTACAAGTAAAAGTCCACTTGAGTAAAAGTACAGAAGTATCAGAGTTACTCATGTTTTGTTGTAATATCAAAGTAATTAGTTACTTTATATGTCTGATAAATGTAGGAGAGTAAAAAGTAAAAACAAAAATACCAGAAGAAGTATAAAGTAGGGTTAAATGTAAATACTCATGTAAAGTCCATCAGATTTGTAGTTTTCCAGCTCAGTGAATCAAAGTTATCTGAGCTGCATGTTAAGATGAAAGGATGGACAGACAGATGGACTGTATTGATGACAGATTGAGAAATTCCTGAAACTGTGATAAAGTAAAGACGTGTTTCTAAGACGTAATCCAGAGTCCATGGTGTCCTGGGCTCAGTGTGTAGAGAACCTCGGCTGTAGACAGATTGTCACACACATTTGCAGATGTCAGACACAGCAGCAGTTTAACAACAGTCACATGTAAACAGGCTGAAGTGGAGGTGGCAGGACAGTGATTCAAACAGTCTTCATACTGATGAGCAGCACGTCTCAGAAACAGGACCATGCTACAACATCACCCTCCTCACTACTGTGAGCAAAACCAAAACCACCCTCTGAGCTGTGAAGACAAGCAGGAGGAAACTGGACATAAGATCCAAGCTGACATCACTGTTCCTGCTGAGATTCATCCCAGTGGGGTTTGAATCTGCAGGAACATCAACACCTTTAGTTGTTCTTTGTGTGGACTGTGAGCTTCAATCTGCTGTTTATCATCTGCACTTACATTCTCACTCTGACACTAACTTTATCTTCTCTGTTTCTGGGTTCTCCACTGGATTCTTTGTCGGTGCTGCAGGTGCTTGGGGAGGCTTCAAGAGGAGGTTCTGTTGGTTGTGGCGTAGCTTCTGCAACCGTTGTAAGAAAGGTAAGTTAAAATAATTTAACAAAAAACACATTCTTTTTATTTCTCATGTTTAGAGTCTTGACAGATGTTTTATTTTCTCATTAGGATCAAGTCATTTTGGGATTTTCTTGAATAAAACTGTTTTCTTTCCTGCAGATTCACAGACGGAGAGAAATGGAAATCAAGATGAACTAGTCGAGCTGAACAGGAACCATGATACAAGTGCAGTGTAGAAGTTAAATCTTTTAAAAGTCAATCTGAGTTTTAAACTCTGCTGGATTTTTTCTGCTCTTCACTTATTTCAGTCAGTTTAAGTGTTAAACCTGGTTTTAAGGTTAAAGTTAAACTTAGTTTCAGGTTGAGGTTTGGATTATGGTTGTGTTGAGGCAGACAGTTGTGATGCTGAAAATGAAGGTTGTTTCAGTGATTAATATGCATGAAGCTCATCCTGCTTTCATATGGAAACTGTCCCGTCACCACGACAACAATCTGTCCCTCAACTTAACCGAGTGTCTTCATATACTGTCCTCAGAATGAGATCACCTGTCAACATCATGGACAGTAAGACAACAGCACAGCTGCCCCCTGAAATACTGAGCTAACTAACAATAAATATATAAAAATATAGAGTCATTACCATTATCTCACAGCACTCAGTGTTTAATAAATCAAAACATGTGCAAATAGTGTCCAAGGAAAAATTCAGGACACAATAAATCAAAGAAAAAAAGACATGAGGACGTCATGATTGAATATAATGAGTGATTTAGCAGAATGGTCCAACATCCATGTAAATATTCAGTGTGGTGATGAGGTCGGTTCTGTTCAGGTACTTTGATTTTATCAGACAGATTGGAGTTAACAAGGTGACAACAGAAGAGAACAAGTGGCCTTTAATGCTGACAGAACTGATTATTAATCAATCATTCTGTTCAATGACTATTCAATCAATAGTTTGTCTTGAATTCTGATTCAACTCTTGTTCAACTTTAAGAGAAAAGTTATTGACTAAACATATTTTTGCTTTTATTATGCCTCTGCCCGCCAAAGGTGCCGGGCTGGAGGTTGTCCGGCCGTACGCGAGTCCATAAATCCGTCCGGCCGTCACAGATTTTTGTTTGCGCGATAACTTTTGAACGGGTGGACAGATTTGCACCAAATCTTGTGTGCTAAGACTTTATAACAGGTACATGAACTGATTAAATTTTGGAGACCAACACTTTCGAGATGGCCGCAAGATGGCCGCCTGACAGACCTGCCTCTAAAAACACACTTATGCCAATAACTTGGTCAATTTTAAAGCTTTTTTATATTTGACTTTGATATATTTTTGAATAACTATGTTGGATACTATTAGATAATAAAGGTAATAACTCTTTCCTTGCAATCTTTTCTCATCAAGTGTATACTGTATCAGTAGAGCCATAATTCTCAAACTCCTGGGACACTTGCAAATAGGATTTATAATGAATCAATGGTTTCAATCAGGTGTAGGGAACACAAAAAGTCACAGTTGTATGAAACTGTTGCAGGTGGAGGCATCAGAATCTGCAGTACAGTGGGACTAAATGACATTCAGCTCAAACAGGCAAAAAAGTGCATTTAAAAAAAGAAAGAACAGCGAATCTTTCCAGAAATGGAAGAAATGACCTGTTTTTTTTTTTGTTTGTTTGTTTGTTTTTTTAAAGATAATCCACAGACCTTGTTGTGAGCAGTTTTATTTTGAACTACTTTCATTTTTACTAGAAAAAAAAAAACAGGAGCTGTTACTGTACAGGAAGTTGCATCTTTAGTTTGTGCCTTAAATTGTCTTTGTGTGTTTTAAAAGTTAATTTGTCATCAATCCAGAGGACAAAGTTTTCATAATGAGGGACTTTTTCAATCAAAGTACATCTGAAGTGCAGATTTGAAGCCTGTTGTTGATTTGTTTACCTCCAGAGAAAAACATAAACTCAGTTTTATCTGTATTTCAGACACGTTGAATGTTTTGAAGTTCACATTGTGACGTATTAAATGATCATTGTAGATGATCAGTGGATGATTGAATAAATACAAAAACATCAGACTTCACTGAACCAAAGACACTGTTACACTGGAGAATAATGTCATTATTCTGCAGCTGAAGTCAAATATAATGTGACTTGATTTTTAATTGTGTGTTTATATTTTCAGATTATTTGGGAAACGCCTGTCTTGTTTATTTCTTAAGGTAAACTGAGTTAAAACTAAACCAGTGAATCCTCCCTTCATGAAGGTTTAATGTTCAGTGAACCTAATAATCTGGACACTGAGTGTTTCCTCTTGTTTCCTGTGAGATTAAAGCTTCATGTGTGTTTATGTTGTTAACTGATTATATTCTTGTATCTTGTCATTTCAGGCAGCACTGAATCATTTTTATACTTTTATGAGCTTGAATAAAACATTTAAAACTTTTCATTGTCTCTGTGTTTTTATGTTTCTGTGTTCAAACTTTGATAAAATAAATAAAAATGATTTTACTTTATTGGCTGGATTTTAAGACGATCCCTGTTTTGTAACAGTTGTTTTTTAAATAAAGATTTCTAGAGGATCAGAAACACTTTGAATGAAACAACATAGAAGATAAATCATCTTTACAACAAAACTTCTAACAAACAGTTTATCACACTAAAAGCTGCATGAATGATAATTATAGCTGAACATTAATCACATAAATCATTTTGATCCTGATGATGCAGAAAGATTTTACATCTATTTAATATTTAGTATTTAGCTCCATTATTAGACAGTGATGGTGGAGAGATGTTACAAATATCTCCAGCTGGACTTGAAGCAGAGAGTTGTGGTTCATGTTTGACCTTTAACCTCTGAGCCTCAGAGCAGCTTCAGCTTTTATTCTCTTATTTGATCTCTGAATAACATGAGGAGACTTTTTAGACTTAATTAAATAAACAAATAAAAAAGTACATTTATCTACTGTTGTCTGTTATTACAGAAAAATCTCCACACTTTAAACAGGCTGCAGGATTTCATCCAGATAAACTTTATCAGATATTAATTTTTCTTCTTCACATTTTTTTTTGTCCGTCACGTCTTCAGTCTCTACTTGTTCTTTTTATTTACAGTTATTTATAATTATTAAAAATACAAGAGAAAGTGTGTTTCATTGCTCTGACATCATTTTGAAGAATAAAGTTGATTGATTATCTATTTCATATCTTTGTCACTGCAAAAAATGTTGATGTATTTATTCTATATCAGAGATTCTCACCTTGTTTTGCCTGGGAGCCACTTCATAAACAAATATTAATCATAAGGTTATTTATTAGATAAAATTAATAAACAGGTAATTAGTAACTTGGGATACATTTTTAAAGTAACCCTCCCAAAACCTGAAGATATGACTGTAGAAAGAAAATAGTTCCTACATGAAACTGGAGATCAAGACACTCCTTAAAGTTTTTTTTTTTTTTTTTTTCAAATCGAGTGCCATTTACTTCCATTATATTCAAGAGAAGACAGACATTTTCAAAACTCAGCAACTCACCAAAAGTGTCTGGATGAACAGATGAGAAAAAATTGGATTTGGGGATAAATGTCCCTTTAAACATTTTAACACCAGTAAATTTATCATTTTGTCTCATTTCTGTACACAGTTGATGATGCAGAGAATATTTTGCTGATCCGTACGAGTGGTGTCTTTAAAAAGAATGCTAAATGTATGATGACCACAGCCACACATGCTAACAGCCATGCTAAGACTCGTGCTAACAGTTAAATATGCTAACTGCTATGCTAGCAGCCATTCACACTCACCTGCACAGGTTCATTTCACCTGCAGTCAAAACAACCAAACAATTCACTCCACAGTTTGTTGGTATAAATCTTGGTAACATGGAGTGAACACATTCTCACACTGTGGGGTTAAACAAACTCTTTCCTGTTATATTAACCACATGTTTCTGTGTCTTTGACTTACTGTGGTAGTTGGGGGCGGTTCACTTCCTGGTTGAGCAAAAGGTGTGTCTGAGGGGTGGAGCCTGTTAAATCTGACAGTCAGCTCATCAGACCAAACCATGTGCTGCACATTCAGAGGGGGGGTCAGACTTAAGTTAGCTGTTGCTTTGTATTAGTTGTTGTTGGCGTCCATCTTGTTTTCCCCTTGTGTGTTATTCGGTTTGACCCGGTCACTATATATGTTCACTGCTGCTTCCAGATCAGTTTGTGCTGACGGGTAAACAAAGCTTTGAACCACTTCATTCAACTGTATTGAAAATATGTTCCCTGAGTGTAATCAATACGTGATATGTAACACACATTTCATGCCTTGTCAGTTAAAAAATCATCTAAATAATTATCTTCATCATGAATAATTGTCTTCGTAGTAAAAGAGTTCAGGTTCTAGACCGACCTGCCTGCAGTCCAGACCTGTCTCCCATTGAAAATGTGTGGTGCATCATGTGGTGTAACAGTTTAAACAGATGAATATAGATGGCAGGAAATTTTGGTAAACAGAATTTTAGCTGCCAAATAACTTAAAAAAACAACAGACCACCGGCGGAAAAGACAACTCAGCAACATTAGCAGAAAAATCTTTATTTCTCCAACAAGCAGGCTCGGTGAAATCACATTTTGGCCCAATCATAGTTCAATTTACAACCTAAACAAGAGTGATGTAAAAACGTTTAAAGTGCAATCAACTGAGCAGTGCAAAATAAACCAAAATTGAACTTGAAAAATCCAATGTTGGTTTAAGCCACGTCTCTTGAATACATATAATATCTGGTTTCTGGTGAAGACCATCAATAAATCCTTTAACTTCCTGTCCATTTCCTGTCAAACTCCCTGCATTCCACTGAAGGACAATCATTAGGTCTTATCCCCAGTGACCGCAGGTTTCCCATCTCCTTCAAGTCTTTTGTTGATCTGTTCCCAAGATATATCTTTCAAAGCCAAATATTTTTCAGCTCCCCTCACAATAATTTTTATTTCCTCTGTTTTGTTTCACCTGATCTGTACAGTTAATAACATAATCAATGAACAAAACCAGCTTCTCCACAGTCAGTTCTGCATTAACTTGCATTCTCTGAGCTCCTCCTGATTGTGAATCCTGACTGTTGTTGCCTGTTTCTTCCAGTCCCTTTTGTACTTGCAGTCTCTTCACTGCTTCAGAATAACTCATGTTGTTAACTGTTTTCACTTGTTGGATTTCTGCTGCTCTTTTCCTGACTTCACAGCCACCGTACGTCACCCTGTGCTGGCCACCACAGTTACAACATTTAGCCTGTACATTTTCTCCTCAGTCCTCAAATCTGTGATCACCTCCACACTTTGCACACCTTCGTTTTCGCGATCTGTTCGGAAACTCATACAACCTCTCTTTATTTTATCCAGAAGCACCAAACCCTGAAACTCTATCAGCACTGACAAACTGTCAACTCTCTCACCATTTATTGTTTTCATTCATCTCTTCAGTCTCCTCACCTCACCGCCCTGAATACCCCGCTGGAGTTTTTCCAGATCCTCATCAAGAGGAATGCCTGTTATCACTCCACGACTAACTTTATTCTCACCCAGCACACGTCTTTCATTTACTGTCTGTTTACATACATGTTCAATAAGTAACGCTTTATTTTTCTGTTCTTGAGTCCTACATTTTATCAGTGAGCTCCCATCTCGAAGGATCTTGGCTCTTTCTGTCACCCACCTTCTTCCTCGACTTCCTGGACAAAGTTATAGGACTTAGACTCATCTGTTCGTCTCCCTTCCTGAATTTAAGTATTATTTTAAATTCCTCCCTGTCCACCTTCCTGTTAATGATCCGGTTTCCTTCATCAGAGCTATTCTCCTCTAACTCTCTTTTATTTCCCTGGCTAGCACACCGGTTCACTCTTACTTCCTTATCCTGCCTCCTGTTTGCTTTAACTCGTCCTCTTCCTCTTACAACAGGAGTCCAACCATCATAATCCATATCATCATCATCATCTACTACCTGTGTTGTCATCCCCATCCAGTCACAAACCAGCTTATGCCAACCGCCAAGTCAAAATCAAAAATCATAGTCAAAAAAAAAAATCCAGTGTTCAAACGTGTTTCAAAATTTTCCGCCCGTCTCCTTCATGATGGTTTATTACTGCCCTCTACTGTTTATGTACCGCCACCTACTGTACCGGAGTATTTCTTCTTCTTCTTCTTCTTCTTCTTCTTCTTCTTCTTCTTTGAAAAACACAAGAACAACAAAGAAATCATGAAGAACTTACCCACTAGAATGAAATGAACAGAAAACATAAGGGACATGAAATATAGAATATACACAGATAATACAAAAAGACATAAAATAAGTGTAATAACACGTTTGATAACCATAAATTAATACCATAAAATGTAAAAAATAAATAAATAAATAAATAAGCAATAAATGACTAAGCAGTTGTTTTAAAGACCTTCATTCATCTACAGTTAGTCTATAAAGATCTTTGGCACATTTGGAATTAATTAATTTAAGGGACTTAATATGAAGTTGAATTTTATTATAGTAACACATGAAGATGGGTGGAGTTTTATAAATTTAGCCTCGTGAGTTTAAAAAATAAGTATAACATTGATCAACTTTTATATTTTTTATGTTCTAATAACAGAAAAAAAAACTGTAACACTACTAAAACACTAATATAATCTATAACAGGCTTTGTTGTGGTTTTCCTACTGAACCATTACATGAATTGTTTCCAGAACAACTGTGTATGACAGCATGAAATAAAAAGATGTTCTGTTCTTTCAGTATCACCATTACAGAAAACACATTTATTTTATCTCATGTAATAACTCAGCTGAATTTCCTGGATGTTTATTTTGTTGTTATTATCAATACAGGTAAAAATGTACATATTAAAAAATGTTAAGACTAATAAGTGGCCAACGATTTGGTTCGATATGATTCAGCTCTGTCACGATACGATATGATACAATACAAGACAATGCAATGTGTCAGTCTTTACATTTTGATTTTTATATTTGCAGAGTGCTGTTAGTTGCCAAAGAATCCTGATAGTTCTAAATATAGTAACAGTAGAGACAGAGAGAAGGAGACATTACGGTGATGTTTATATCTTATTATGAGTCTCGTGTAAATGAGATGAGATAAAACTGTTTAAATTATCTGTATTTCTGCAGTAAGATTATGTGCTGCTCTGTTTCAAGAGTTTCCTGCTCTCACAGTGACATGACGTCTCTGAGGTCAGACTCGTGTCTCTGTTCTCTGCTGTCAGATAATTTTTACATAAATGATCTGCAGCAGAGTTTCTCATCTTTCTTATAAAACACAAACTTATTCTACACTTGAGCGTTATGAAAGTTTGGTGGTGTGACGCGGTACAACGTCGCTTCTGTCGCTGTTTTCAGCAAATGAAGAGGAGACACAGGAGAGGAAGGAGGGAGCGCTTGTTTTGTGTGAGCGCGGCAGCGGGCGTCCAGCGAGAGCGGTGCAGGCAGAGACAGGAGGAGAGAGAAGACGAAGGAAAGTTACAGTGGCAGCTCCCTGATCCCAAAATTAAACGTATACGCCTCTTAATGAGATTTATCGATACGCTAGTGCTGCATCGATTTGTTTACAACCCTATTATTAATAGATCCTCCCAGACCTCATCGGTCACGTGATTTCTCGGAAACGAAGTGTGCAGGGAGCAGGGTGGAGTTGCCAGGTGTGTGTTTTTCGCGCAAAATTCTACCATTTTTAAAATGTTGTAGCTGTATGAAAATCTCATCTACTTGTTGGGTGGGCCTATTTTGCATGCAAATTCAATCAATAATATCTATAAACGGACGTACAATTTAAATGAAATAATTTTATTTATATCTGCATCTACCAAACTGACACAAGATAAGCACGTACTCACACAGACCTGGCAACCCTGGAGCAGCGTTACAGCCAACTGACAGTCAGACGTTAGTCCGACTGAAGTTCATGATAACATGACAGAAATAAGACTTAAATTAACGTTTTTGGAGAATCTGTTCCTGTGTTTGTGTCTGCTGACTGGACTCGGACAAGCAAACGGTAAGAAATGTTCACTTACAGTTACGTAGCGTTAATCTGTCAGTGATAAATAGAAAACGCCTCTCATTTTCATAATAGAAGTCATCGAATTATCTTAATTTTAAAAATAAACATATATGTATTAATACAGATTATTCTATAACAGCTGCTGATCCTCCACATACAGAGTCCTCCTGGTTCATTTGGTATTTATCATAATGTGAATTTGACCTAAACTGAAAGTGTGCGTTATCTGATGAACATGGGTGGAAACAGGAAGTCAGTGAAGTTTACACCCAAGAAAACACAAACTTTAAAAGTTTAGATAAAAAACAGAGAAGACATTACATCCAGTTTTTCAACGTTGATTTTTAGTTGAAAACTGCGGTTGATATTTGATATTTGAACGTCTCTAAAAAAAGCTAAAATGCGGTGACAACATCAACACAAAACACAAAACTGCTGAATTATTTTAATATTCTGGAGGACAGAAGATATTGATTAGTTTGAATGTATTTCTCCACAGTCAAATCATATTTCACTGCTGAGATAAATGTTGGCTGTTTGACTTTGATTTGTCCTCAAATGATCCTGACGCCACCCTGAGATAGAACTCATTACGTCACACTCTTAAACCACGCCCACCGGGAGAAAAGATTTGTCACAATATGAAACCAAGTGCTTAAATACTAACAGAGTGTAGCTCACTAAAAACATTAGATTTCAACATGTGAATGGATTATTTTATCACTCTGAGTCCAACAGAGAGGAAAAGTTTATCTGACAAACTCAATATTAACAGTAAATCTGAGTGTTTCTTCTCCTGACCTTTATTTTCTGTTAGAAATGATCCCACTGAATGGCCACAGGTGAAATACTATATAATCATATATTCTCCCTGGCTTTTCTGTGTCTGACTTCCTGCCTGTTCAATCTGCTCTGTGCTAACTGACGCAACAAGCTACATCAGACAATTTAGATTTTTTCTCTTTAAAAAAACTAATCACATTTTTTATCAGATTATCAAAATATTTTGTTATTAATTTACAAATCAATTATTTGATTAATCTTTGTGGTTCTTGTTTAGATGCAAAATGGTGCTAGGACTCCTAGTTCTCTTTATTGACTGACTACCTCCAGAATATTTAAAAAGTTTTCTTTAGATGATTTTTGAATTACTCAGTGATTTCCCTCCTCGTTCAGACAGAGAAGGAGGGAGGAAGAGAGAAAGAAAAAGGAAACGCTGCCCTGCACCTGATTTGTTTCATGTCTGTGACACATTCTACAGATACAGACACTGAAACTGTAGTGAGAGGAGTCCTGTTGTTGATATAATGCTGATATGTCTGTCAACAGATCATTTTTACTGTGTATTTCTGCATGAAGAACCATGCACATCACTCGAAAAAAAAAAATCTGAATCTCTAGATGAAGCGTGGCTGTGATCGTGCTTGATGTGTGTGAGCAGCGCTGCTCATGCAGGCTGAGTTGCTGCTCTAACCTGATAATATGGGCAGAGAAATAAAAAACAACAGGTAACACCAGACACACGTGTTCTTCAAGCATGTAGTGTGAATCAGCTGTTAGTAAACGGAGCACACGGTCTACCAAGTGAACTACCAGGACGCCATGTAAAGAGCTTTTTTACCTCACAACAATAAAACAGTCTTCATAACAATTCATATTACAAACTTTAAACATTGATTTTTTAAATTTTGTTTTAGCTTGCAGGCCAAATCGGCCTTATGGTGGGCCAACTTTGGTCCGCGGGCCTCACTTTGGGCAGCCCTGATCTAAATGAACAAACATGCACTACAGAGGCCAAATGAGTCTGATTTTTACTTTCAATAACGGGATGGTTTGACACAGATTGTTTTAATGTTTTAAGCAAAGTTTTTTGAACAAATTCTTTTTGCCTCTGTTGTTGTTTTGTCTCCAGATTCACTCCAGTCCTGGTTTTTCTATTCTAGTCCTGGTTTTTGTGTTACTTACCTTACTCCAGGACTCCATTGTCTCAGACTAACTGAGTCTAATTTGAGCAACGTTCATGAAAGCCACTTAAAGTTTAATTAGTACTAGTCTCAGTGGATGCACATGTTGGTCACTTGTTTCAAGTGGCATCGCAGTGTTCACTTTCAATGTTGTTAAAGTCCCAGCGAAACAAGAACAACCTCTGAGCTGCAACCTACAGACTGAAAATGACAAATTAGCACCTGGGACTCTAATGTTACAAACGTAAACACTCCAACAGCTGTAAAAACTTTTTTATTATATATAAAAACCAGAGCTCGACTCCAGACGTGCAAATGTTCCACCAAAACAGGTTCCCCTCAACATTATTTTGCAGCAGCTCCGTTGCTGCTTCCTAGGCTCAGCGTTTTTAATTGGTGTAAAGAAATGCCAGATCTTTCTCCAGTGCTGAGCGCTGTGGAGAGAGGTCTGGATATGTGAGACTATACTAGTACAGATTAAGACGTACTCCTGGATTAATCACAGCCCTGTCTGTGAAAATCACCCTGATTTAAATTTATGTGGAAATTCATCCATGAGTCAAAGTGGTCATTTGAGTCAAGTTTGAAGAAATTCCTTGAAGGCGTTCTCGAGGTATCACGTTCATAAGAATGGTGTGGACGGACAGAAATCATGATGTCACCAGCCAGAGTCGGTCCCTGAGTCCTGTACAGCAGCTGCCCACTGCTCCTAATAGCAGAATGGATTAAATGCAGAGAAAGAATTTGACTGTATATTTGTACTCTGTATGATTATATGATCAGAATAAAGTTGGCCTTTATGACCTTTATAAAAACATTTTTCAAAATGTGTGAATCACAGACGTCCTTCAGACTACAGTCATGAATGTTCTCAAAAAAAGTTGAGGCTGATGGGTCCAGTAGTACGTGACATTAGACTGCTGACCTCACACACACACACACACACACTGAATAAAATGAATAAAACTGAATCTTCTCCTGGTGTTAGCTGAACAGTTTCCACAGTTAAATATAATTTGTAAAAGCACAATAAGAAAAACTGTCTAGTACATTAATAGGCCTATGTAAAGTGACACGTGTGTAATGTGTTTACATGAAAAAACAGCGTTTTTGTTTTTGACCCGAATGTGTCTTTAAAATGTATCTCTCTCTCAGCTAACTTTGCTGCTAACTGCAATACAATTGGTTGTTGTCACAGATCTGTCATGTTGGTTTGTATTACTGACCCCCGCCTCCACAGGATCACTCTCCATCACCTGTTGTGTCACCAGGTCCTCTTGCTCCTGCTGGTGATGACGTTGCAATAAGTAGCCTGAAGCCAGGAGGGTAGCGCCAGGATCAGGCCTGGTCTGTGGGGTCTGTCCTCCGCTATCAGATGCTGCTGCTGCTACTGGACCAAATAACACAGTTATTTTGCTGCATTTGGAGGCTTCTGCTTCCAGTGCTTTCATTTTTTTTCATTTGCTTTTCAGCGCCACCCTGGCATCTTTTTGGTGGCTGTTTTTCCATGATATTGTCAGACTCCTCACCTAACGTGGCTCACTTGCCGTGACTCTGTTAGTCCAGCCCATGACTGATGATTGACAGGCCCTGACTGACAGTAAACCAACGGGATGTGTCAATGGGCTGTGCCGAATGGCCAGTCAACAACTGGACAACAGGTCTCATAACTGGCCGGCCAATTATGTGGGGTTTAAAAAAAAACCAAAAAACAAAAAACCTGTTGACCAGCCCCCACTAGTCACCGGCCCACCGGGACAGTGCCCGGTATGCCAGGTGGCCAGTCCACCCCTGGTTGTAGCTGTATGAAACTGTCGTCTACTTGTTGGGTGGACCTATTTTGCTGTTAAATATAATTTGTAAAAGCACAATAAGAAAAACTGTTTAACCTGATTAACTGTGATCTTAAAATATGTCTGAACAAACATGAGACGTAACCAAATATAATATGAGAGAGGAGAAATCTGACTACTGACTAAACTGCTCATAAACTGGTGTTTGAGTTATTGTGGTGGTCTGTAAATGTGTTAACTGACTTTCTTTCTAACCTGATGACTCTGCATGTGAACACACTGATTGATTTTGTCTTTCAGGGGCAACTGTCATCAAAGTGAGAGAAGGGAGTGAAGCTGTTTTACCCTGTTTCATCAGACCTGAGCAGAACATCGAACGAGACGCCTTTGAGTGGAAGAAAAATCGTCAGAAGGTGTTCTTGTATAAGAACAGGAATCATTCCAATAACAACCTTCCAGGTCAAGACGAGCAGTTCAAAGGACGAGTATCTCATTTTCCTGATCAACTGCAGTTCGGTGACGCCTCCATAAGGATCAGAGATACAAAGGAGTCTGACAGTGGAACCTACATCTGTGATTTTTCACCTGATGAACCAAACAGAAAGAGATTCACCATTAAACTTGTTGTTGGTGAGTTCTTCCATTAAACAGTTATAAAGTCACCTGTTCATTTCACAGACAGACTGGTTCAAGTGTCCCAGATGGACTCAAGTTAAATTCTCATCCAATAATCAGAACAACACATCTGGACGAGGCCCTGCCCCGAGGACGAGGGCTGCAGATGAGCTTCAGCTAGAAGACACATAAACATTAAATCTGTTGAATTGATTTTTCCTGTCTGACAGCGTTTATCTGTTTCAACTGTTAAACAAACAAACAGATAAACTGATGGATCATTTATGGACCAAAACAACAAATCAATCATGAAAATAATAATTAGTTGCAGCCCAAGTCAAGATGCCAGAATTTAAAACTTCAATGTAGTATTATAAAAAACAATACTAGATATCTCTTTTGACACCACAGCAAAAAGAAAAAATCCCTTGGCACATATTTTTTTCTTCTTATAAAAAATGTGGCATCAAAAAAGTCACTGAACACTGTCTGGTTTTACTGAAAGACAAATTTCAACCAGGAAAATAAAGAATAAACTGAACTGTGGTCATGAATGAGCATTTAGGTAATTTTTTATAACTTTGATATGATCAAATATTATTAGAATTGTATTGATTTTAAACATGCCGTATTGAGAAAGTATTGATTATCAGGTATTTTTGATAACCTTATGTGGGAAAGTTCATGTTTCCTCAGCATGTTTCTGTGTCACAGCGATTAGTAGCAAGAAAACAGGAAGTGAGTGAACTCAGTTCAGCAGCTACTTCCTGAGAATTCTTTTTCAACTTGATACTGAATTTTAAATTTAGTGTGAGGGGTGTAACTGACAGGAAACCAAATGAAGGACTTGCAGTGAACCCTCCCTTCAACTGAAGACGGGTTTGTCTGTGAAAACAGACTGCAGGACCAAAGCAAATGTATTTTATTGTGTTGTAATGTAATTTAATGTATTGTGGCGGCACGGTGGTGCAGTGGTTAGCACTGCTGCCTCACTGTACTTAAGTACATTTTTTGAGTATCTGTACAAGTTTTTTTTTTTTTTTTTTTTTTTGGGGGGGGGGACTTCTGACTTTCACTCCTCTACATTTCAAAGACAAATGTTGTACTTTTGACTCCACTACATTTCTATGAAGGTTGTTGTTATTTTTAGTCTAAGCACAGCTTTGAAGTCAGCTGTTGATGTTTTTTCTTTTCTAAAATGTGATTGGCTGCACACTGTGTTCCTCACAGAAGGAAACCAATCACAGTACCCGCTCTCAACTGGAACTGATGTCTGTGAATGTTTTCATTCATCCAGGTCATGGTATTCGTATCAAAGTTTGTAGTAGGCAACTGGACTTGATAAAGTTCTTGAAGACGTTTCGCCTCTCATCCAACAGGCTTCTTCAGAACTTCTTCAGTTCTTCAGAACTGAAGAAGTTCTGAAGAACTGAAGAAGCCTCTTGGATGAGAGGCGAAACGTCTTCAAGAACTTTATCAAGTCCAGTTGCCTACTACAAACTTTGATACGAACTGGAACTGATGTAAAAGCAGAAACACATCATCCAGACGCTCTGTAACAAGAACAAGCAAGTTCTCCCTCTTTCATTCAAACAAAATGTGACGGCAGGAGAAAGACTAAATGAAATCTCAAAATATTATTATAATTAGAAAAAGATAAATAATTTCAGGTAGGCTTTTGATGTTGGATTGTTTTGATCAGAGTGAAAAATACCACATAATTAATGTGTATACAGAAATCTCAGTTATTTAACAGACTTGGAGACTCCTTACAGTCGGCTTTAATCTAATTTTATGATGTGATTTTAATACAGTTACATGTTTCTATGTTGAAGTTTTTATAGGTGTTTCTATAGACTTTGTGTAGCAGAGGTTCAACAAGCAGGTCAGTGCATCATCAGGTGGTTTCACAGAGTTACAAGGTTCTGTTTCACAGTGAAAATAATACAGCATGTACTGATATTAGAAAATGTACTTTTGAATACTTAAGTATTTTTAAAAACAAGAACTCTGGGACTTTAACTTAAGTAAAATTTGACTGAGCAACTTTCATTTGTAGTTGAGTAATATTTGAACAGGAGTATCTATACTTTGACTCAAGTACTGGGGTTGAGGACTTTGTCCACCACTGGTGTGCAGTTTGCTGTCTGCTGTTGTCTGAAACATCCTCACTGATGTAAACTGTCAGAGTGAAGCTGATCTAAATGATCTTGCTGATGATCCTGATTTTTCTCCTCAGAGGACAATATTTCATTAAAGGAATAAACTATTATTAACATTAATAATACTGAAGAAATAAAAAGATGCATATAAATAGCGACATTTTCCTAAAATGCTGCTGGTTCTGTGGTGTGTTTTGCCTGAAGTGTTTACTTGTTCGGTTCCAGCACTGACGTTCTAACTTACCTCATTTAATGGTTTATCCAGTTTATATTTACACAAGAAATTAAAGGTAATGCAGTTTCAGCACTGATATTCTACCTCACTTGATGGTAATTCATAAAAAAGATACAAGACAACAGTTATTTAAGTTTTGACAGCATTTTATGTTTATAAGCAGTGAGTGTTCACATTTTGACTGGAGGTTTGTTTGTATTACTGCTGTGAAACCTGAGGTCAGTTTTATTAGATGAAAATATTGTGTAGGCTCCTGAAGAGTTACAAGGTTAAGTTACTGTCATCAATGAGAGGAGCTCGTTGGAAAAGAAGGATGGAAAATGCCACTAATAAATGGTGCTGCCTGCAAGCTACAATCACCAATACAATGCTGTTCAGTGTTTTTTTCCTAGATCGTCAGAAATATCGTTGTCGATTCTTTAAATATTGTGATATAATTTTGAGGCTGTATCACCCACCCCTAGCTGTAACTAACAATTATTTTAATTGCCAATTAATCTGTTGATTATTTTCTCAACTAATCGATTGATTAATCCTGTCACAATCCTCTCTCACACACACAGAATAAAATGAATTAAACTGAATCTTCTCCTGGTGTTAGCTGAACAGTTTCCGTAACAGTAACCAAATATAATATGAGAGAGGAGAAATCTGACTACTGACTAAACTGCTCATAAACTGGTGTTTGAGTTATTGTGGTGGTCTGTAAATGTGTTAACTGACTTTCTTTCTAACCTGATGACTCTGCATGTGAACACACTGATTGTTTTTGTCTTTCAGTTTCAGTTGTCGTCAAAGTGAGAGAAGGAAGTGAAGCTGATTTACCCTGTTTCATCAGACCCAAGAAGAACATCGAACGAGACGTCTTTGACTGGAGGAAAGATGATGAGAAGGAAGTGTTCTTTCATGAGGAAGGCTTTCATTACAATAGCGGCCGTGATGGTCAAGACGAGCAGTTCAGAGGACGAGTATTTCATTTTCCTGAACAACTGCAGTTCGGTGATGCCTCCATAAGGATCAACAATACAAGGGTGTCTGACCGTGGAACCTACAGCTGTCATTTTCCTCGTCTTCAGCCAGAAGAACAAATCTTCTACATTGACCTTGTTGTTGGTGAGTTCTTCCATTAAACAGTTATAAAGTCACCTGTTCATTTCACAGACAGACTGGTTCAAGTGTCCCAGATGGACTCAAGTTAAATTCTCATCAAATAAACTGGACGAGGCCCTGCCCTGAGAGAGTCAGTGTTTGGTTTGTCCTGTTTGTCCATTCTGGGCTCCTGTAGAAACATGGTGGTTCAACATGGCGGCCTTCATAGAAGAGGACCTGCTCCCTCTGTAGATATCAGGTGATTATACACTAATGAAAATATACTTATGAATATTATATTCAATTTGTGACATATACACAAAAAAATCTTTAAATATGAAACTACAGCCAGCAGCCAGTTAGCTTAGCTTAGCATAAAGACTGGAAACAGAGGAAAACAACAAGCCTGGTTCTGTCCAAAAGTAACAAAAAACTCTGAAGCTCACTAATTATTTTAATATCTGGTTTGTTAAATCCACACAAAAACAACTCTGATGATGAAAGTTCAATATTTTGTGTGTCTCTGTCCTGGACAAGGTGTGTCCAAAGTCTGAGACAGTGGGCCCGCCCTCAGACAAATCTTAGAAATAGACACCCCCCAATTACTTCCTTAGTTTCAATCAATTATTTGATGTCTGTTGGATCAAGATTATGTTATTTGATCGCAGAGACTCTAACAGTTGAACCAAGATCATCCAATACTGCAGTTTTCCATAACTACAGACACACTGAATACAAACAGCAACTCCAAAAACATTCAGACACTGTGTAAAACATAAATAAAACCATAATGCATTGACTTGTAAATTCTTTGTATTGACTACAGTCCAAAGAGAAAATATTTTATGTTCAAACTGATTAACTTTGTTTTGTTAATATAAGCTCATTCTGAATTTAATGTCTGTAACATGTTTCAAAAAGTTAATGCAGAGGCAACAAAAGACAGTGAAGCTGTAGAAAACTGAACAAGGAAAAAAACGTTCAACAGGTAAACAGGTGAGTTGGTAACAGGTGACAGGATCATGATTGGGTATTAAAGGGGCGTCCTGGAAAGACTCAGCTGTTCACAAGCATGGATGGAGTGAGATTCACCACTTTGTGAAAAACTGAAAACAGTCCAACAGTTTCAGAACATTTCTCAACAAAAAACTGCAGGAATTTATAGATTTCATCATCTACAATCCATAATATCATTAAAAGATTCAGAGAGTCCAGAGAAATCTCTGAAAACCAACACTGACTGTCTGTGACCTTTGACCCCTCAGGCAGCACTGCATTAAAAACTGCATTAAAAACCCTCATCATTGTATAAAGGATACTACATGGACTCAGGAACACTTTGGAAAACCGTTGTCAGTAAACACAGTTTGTCTCTGCATCTACAAATGAAAGTTCAGACTCTACCATGAAAAGAGAAAGACACATATCAACAACATCCAGAAACACTGCAGACTTCTCTGGACCTGAACGCATCTGAGATGAACAGTGCAGTAAAAATTCACCAATACTGTTTCTCTGAACTGTGTCTTTAAACAAGTCACACACATCTAGGTGACTCTGTGATCTCCTTTTGATAAATAATGTAATATCAAAGTAATTTCACTTTCATTCATTGAACCTCTGCTGGATCTGATTGGACCCCCTGGGGAGGCCCACCTCCCACTTTGAAAACTTCTGTCTCAGACTGTTTCTTGGCACTGAGTGTTTACCAGGCAGTTTAACAGGTTAAACAAATGAGATATAACATGTTAATCAGTTTTACATGAGTTTTACTGATACTGACAGGTGGATTTTTTTTTGTTCAGCAGACACAGACTTGTTTCCCTGTTTCCAGTTGTTGTGCTAAGCTAAGCTAACTGAGTCTAGTTTTATATTTAACGTACAGATAAGAGAGTGATATAAATTTCCTCATCTGACTCTCTATCATGAAATGAATAAGTATAAATCCCATCATGTCTATTCTGAGTCCTGCATGTGAGTTGTTATAAATCTGGTTTCATATGTGAGAACTTCCAGCTGGTTTAGAAAGTTCTGAGTTAACAAGAGAAGTTGATGATCAGCTTTGTGAGTCTCCACAACAACAGTGTTAGTCGTAGTAAAGCCAGATAACTCAAAGATGTCCTGATTATCTGAACTTACTTCTTGAGACAGGCCTCTAATGGATCTGTGTTACAGATATTGATCATGATTGATCGTCTTCTGGAGGCAGTTGTATCGTTCAGGATCAGTGGATTGGTGACTCTCTCACAGCAGGGTAGTAAGGAGGCTCTGACAGATGTGTTTTCTGACTCTTTGACTGTAACCCATCCAGGACCGACACAAACCAGTCTCATGTGTAAATGTGCTGCCAACTTCAGATAGTTTGTCAAATCTGAGACGTCTTTTAAATCAGTCTAATAAACAGTCACATGTTTCAGTTTTTCTCAGTATCACCTGCATGTTAACTTGATATCAAACAAGAACTCTGACATTATTATGTTTCTGTTTTTCCTTTTAGTTTGTAGTTTCATAAAAGACAGATCAGAGGAAAACATCCGAGGTGAGTCCTGATTGTTGTTGTGTCACTTCCTGCCTCTCATAGATTCATTAATAGAACTGAGTGTTACAATCACTAATCCCTCATTGTGAGTGTGTGAATTGGCTCCACAGGTCTGATGTCAGTCAGAAAAACTTCAATCTTAATTCAAACTGAAGATAATTAAATGTGTCTGAATCACTGTGCTGAACTGACTGGGATCATTCTTCTGTGTGTTGGACTGATTACACATCACTTACAAACCAGAGACTTTTACAATAAAGAAACATGTTTTTACTTTCTGTGAATTTAAATGATACAGACAAGAAGGTTTTTAAAATGTAACAATGGTGACTAGAAATTATATTTTATTTGCATTTTCAACAAGTGTATGACACGTCTGGATGAGTAATATGGGTTATCAATAATATCTATATATTTTTAGACTATTCAGTGATATATAATATATATCTTGATATAAACATTTTCTTTAAAATAACATACCATAAATGCTCAGATACTGCAAACATGTGAGGAGCAGACAGAATATGATGCATGTGGGCTGCATGATATGGACAAAATCAAATATCAAATTTTTATTTATTTTTTTTGTTTGACCAAGTTTTTATTTCATTTTTCAATACTAAAAGTTAGAGCGTAACAGAAAATCAACAGCCTGAAAAAAAAATTGAAAAGAACTTTTCATAGATCAACTCATGAACTACCTCAGAAGGGCTCTAGTTACACCCAAACCTCTTCTTACCCAAGGGGTTGCACCCCTTACCATGGGTAACATAACCCATATACATAAATATTTATACATATATAAACTTGCACAACAAATATAACAACTCACACTCTGAAAAACCAACAGTCAAAACAAAACTGACCGAAACAAAAACTGAAACAAGACAAAACACACAAAACACACAAAACACACACACACACACACACACACACACACACACACACAAAAAGGTGGGGGGTAGACGCATTGTAATAGGTCACTGACATTATTTCATTATCTAGTCCATATAACTTGATTTTACTTTCTGTAGTACCCTGGACAGGGTGTCAGTTGTATTTGTCTCGGCACCGTTAATTCAAGCTATAGAGAGTTCCAAGGAGATAATGTCTAAAAAGGATCGAATCCATTCAGGAATCCAGATTTTATGGGGGGCTTCCACCTTAATATCAACATTTTTTAGCAGCTGTTGAACCTAAAAGCAAAAGTCTTCTCTGGGATCTCGTGACATTAATTACTGAATCATCACTCAAAAGTGAGACATTAGTTAGACTTGGGATACTGGTTCCAGTCACATCTGATAAAATATGTACTACGCTACACCAAAAATGCTTAACATCTGGAAAATCCCAGATCATATGAAGATATGTTCCAGCTTCATTATTGTTACACAATGTGCAAATGGGTGTGCGACAGAGTCGGAGTTGAAAGCGTTTCCTGGGGGTTAAATAGAAACTGTGAATTAATTTGAAATTGATCGTTTGCTAATTATAATTTCGAGAAGATAGTGAAACATTTTCCCAAACTCTTTTTCAATTTATTGACTGTTGCCAGGTCTTAAAGTCAACAGTCCAAACCTTGGTCACACCCATTGATGGACATGTAACTTCTTGGAACTTTCTATACATATAAGATTCGAAGCCCACCCCTTTAGGTTTAAACATAAAATTGAGGAGTGGGTGTATTGGGAGTTTGTTCTCCCATGGAACTCCATTAGCTTTAAGAACTGATCTCAGTTGTAGGTAGAAGAAGAAAGAGGTTGATGATAAATTATTTTTCCTGAGGTCTCCAAATGATCCTAAGCCTTCATTATTAATAATATGAGAAAGAGTATATATACCACATTTGGACCAAGAGGGGAAGACCAGAGATTTGTTCTCCAAAGACAGGAACTTCTTTTGGAAAATAGGTGTCTGTGTATGCCATTTTATATCCCAATTTCCAAGTTTCTCAGCCTGCTGCCATGTTTGAATAGAGTAAGGTATAATTTTTTAAATTTTTTACTATATTTTCCTGACAATACTAATAAGACAAGCCACAGAACAGAATTTCCTCCAGTTTATGAATGAATGAATTTCCTCCATGTTACGTTCTATCAGGAGCCATGGTGTATTTTGATCCTGATAAAACTTTTCAAGAGGTTGAAGCATATAAGATATATGGTACAGCTCGAAATTGGGTAAACCAAATCCTCCTTGTTGCTTGTTTTGACAAAGAATTTTACTTTTCAACCGTGGGCGCTCTCCTTTCCAGATAAATTTAGACACAAGGTCCTGTATTCTGTTCCAATATCCAGGAGATGTAGGCAGTGGGAGAATACTGGATATAGAATTTATTTTTGTTAATATATTCATATTAATAATTGATATACGGCTGCATAGAGACAATTTTTGATTGTGCCATCTAAGTCTTTGCAATCCAAGTTCCAATCCAATCCAACTTTATTTGTAAAGCACTTTGAAACAACCACAGTGGACCAAAGTGCTGTAAAGAAATAAAATACAGATAAAAGACATAAACAGCTATACAATTTTATTTTGTTTTCAGTTCTGAATAATCTGATAAATTACTTAAAGGTAAGAGTGTACACATATTCAAGTTTATTTTAGAGCCTGTGAATGCACTGAATGCTGTAAAGACCTTCTCCCTAACCTGCGGCAGATCAGTCGTTACGTTGCCCAAATATAGTAAAATATCATCTGCGTTCATCAAAATAAAATTGCATAACTTCCCAACAATGATTGGAGTTACATTCTGTAACTATCAGATTTTCTGTGCCAAGGGATCTAATGATAAAGCAAATAGAAGCAGCGAGAGAGGGCATCCTTGGTGAGATCCTCTGCTGATTGGAAACAGGGATGAAAATTGATTTCCAGTTAATACTAATGCAGAGGAGTTATTATATAAAGTGTGTATCATATTTAAAAACTGTCTGCCTAAACCCATATGTTTTAATGTGAACCAAAGAAAGTTCCATTCCAAACGATCAAATGCTTTTTCAGAATCAGATATTACAGCAGGTGATAAAGTGGAATTAGAAGCACAGAAAATTATATCTGACAATCTTCTGATATTGTCTGCTGCTAATCTAGTTTTCACAAAGCCAGTTTGATCTGGATGAACTAGTTAAGAAATAATTTAATCTAATCTAAGGGCTAGAGTTTTGGCAAACAGTTTTATATCCAAATTTAACAATGATATTGGTCCATACCAATATTTATATGTTTCTCATGTTTATATAAATAATATATTGCTCAGCCTTAGTTCCACCTAAAACATGAGTTACCTGCACTAAAATCAATGCAGTATATTGATCAGTGTGTATTTTATCTTTAATGATTCTTTGACGTGTAGAAAACCACATTACAAACTACATCCACTCAGTTACCAGTTAATGAGGTTCACCTGTCAACAGCTCTGTAATAAATCCTACTGTCATCAAGTTATAATGTTCACTTTGGTTAAAACTATTTAAGAGAAAAGTTTATGGTCATTTTGGAGGCTGTAGTTTGAGGTGCCGTTGAATTTCATTAATCATATTTTATTTATCTTCAACTTTTCAAAACTGAGTTACAAAATGGTGTACTTTTATCGTGAAGCAATAAAATAATATTAAAACAAAGTTTCAGTTAGAAAAGCAAGCATTTCAAATATAATTAATAAAAACAGTAAGTAAGCAGATTAAGTAAGGTGAGTTAAACAGGCAGACAAATGAATAACATACTAAAATAAAATAAATATAAAAGCATCTAAATCAGGAGTTGAATGAATTAAAACCAACTTTATACAAATGTGTTTTTATATGTTGTGTTGTTGTGTGTTTGTGTTTGTTTCACTCAGTTTTACCCTCATTAATTTATAATTATCACTTAATTTGTTGTAAAAATAAAGTACACTCTGATGAAATCTGTCACAAGCTTTTAATACAAGGAGTTACACTCTGTTTCATATTTTATATACTTTTTTTAGTACAACAAGCAAAAAACTTCATGATTTATGTTAAAGACAATGTTTCTTCCTCCGTATTTAGAAATATTTCAATGGTTGTCAAAACCTCAGTCACATTACAACATGTGATTGAGCCACATATTGTGTTTTTCTGTTTCTCTCTGTTCCTGTTTTTCTCTTAAACATGCTGTAATCCACATACAAGAGATGTGATGAAGGAAAAACATCACAATATAACATGTAAAATGTCCCTGTTTGTTCTCTGTGTTCACAGGTGCATCTCTAAAACCACACATCACATCACTTGATCACACGAGGGACGAAGCAAAGCTTCAGTGTGAAGTTCAACGTGTTTCTCCAAAACCTAAAGTTGAGTGGCAGGACAGTTCTGGAAACAACCTTACTGCTGAAGAACCACAGGTCACAGAGAGACGAGGCAGCTATGACATCATCCTCAACACGACTGTGAACAAGACTGACAACTACAGCTGTGTCGTCACACAGGAGGAAATCTGCCATCAGATTTCTGCAGTGGCCTTTGTGTTCATCCCTGGTGAGATTCTTCCTATTAGTATTTTTATTATAAAATTAAATTTATAAAAATGTGACACTGGTTCATCATCAACAGTCAAAATCACAGGATTAAATAAACCACATTAATGTTTCTGTTCAATCTGATCAAGAAACCAAAATTATCACCAACCACCAAACAAATGCAGATAAAATATTAAAGTAACTGACAGATTTGTTTCACTCATCAGTTAAAAACACAACATTAATCTATTGAGTTTCTGGTAAAATCTGAATATTCACTAAATATTTAGCTGGTGGACAAAAAGTAAATTTTGGATCCTGGTCTGAACGCAGCTTTCAGGAACATGAACCTCATGAATCATTTCATCAGTTTTGTGCAGCGTGACACAAGTTATTCCATATTGTAACATAAAAAGCAGATGTTGATATCCAGCTGTGGTCAGCACTTCTTCACTGCCGTACATGGACTGAAGGTCAGTCCTGATCACAGTCTCCTCTGTTGTATTTGACCTTGTTATATGTTGGTATATATGTGGTTAATAAGTGAAGATTTCTGCATCACCAAATGAAAATGAGTTCCAGCACAAACTGATTCTTCCACACAGTTGATCTTGTTGTTAGAAATATGAGCACATACTAACTACCAGGTGTAACTGTGGAGTCGCTGATTGAACCAACTGACAAAACTAGTTTGATACAGAAAACACAACATATGAGCTGCTGAGTGAGTAGAAGAGGTCAGAGAAAATGATGAGACATGACACTGGTGTCAAATGAGTTCAAGTGTGAAAGCTTCACTTGTCAAACTATGATGAGTGATAATGACAACATGAATCATCAAACATCATCACAGATTTTAACTCACTCTGACTGAACATACATGAAATGTTCAACACATGTTAATGTTTTAACTGATGTACTTTCTGACCTGATGACTCTGTATTACAGTTCTCATCAAAGTGAAAGAAGGCAGTGAAACTGTTTTACCCTGTTCCATCAGCACCAAGCAGAACATCGAACAAGACATCTTTGACTGGAGGAAAGATGAAAAACAGGAGGTCTTCATGTATAACAACAGCCTTCATTCCAATAACGGCCTTCCAGGTCAAGACGAGCAGTTCAAAGGACGAGTTAATCATTTTCCTGAACAACTGCAGTTCGGTGACGCCTCCATAAGGATCAGAGATACAAAGGAGTCTGACAGTGGAAACTACACCTGTGATTTTTCACCTGATGAGCCAAACAGACAAAGATTCAACATTGACCTTGTTGTTGGTGAGTTCTTCCATGAAACAGTTATAAAGTCACCTGTTCATTTCACAGACAGACTGGTTCAAGTGTCCCAGATGGACTCAAGTTAAATTCTCATCAAATAATCAGAACAACACATCTGGACGAGGCCCTGCCCCGAGGACGAGGGCTGCAGATGAGCTTCAGCTAGAAGACACATAAACATTAAATCTGTTGAATTTATTTTTCCTGTCTGACAGCGTTTATCTGTTTCAACTGTGTTAATCACAACCAGCTGTTTTATTGCTTATTGCTATAACTCTTTACCTCTCACAAAAAGGTTCATCTCTGTAGTGATTCTTTCCATAATGTTGTCAGACAATTAGAATAACAATCTGAGTCTGTCAGAGTCAAATAAAACCACTTGTAGTGGTTTTACTTTGACAGTGTGCAGTTTTCTGTAGTGATTGGATTGTAGCTTAGTTTCACTTCTGCCTAGTGTAGTGGTGTCCTTTAATACTGGATCAATTTAAAAAAAAATGTCGTCCCCATTAGTCATTTAGACACAAAATATGGGAAAAAAAACACATATAGGGTCCAGGTTGAAAACTAACAAAGGCTATTTAATGAAGGACTTTTACTCTTCCATCTGTTTCCAGTTGTTGTGTTCAACAAACAGATAAGAGAGTGGAATCAATATTCAGTTTGCTCATCTAACTGTCCACCTCTCGTTCAGGGTCAGTGGTTCTGACTCTTTGACTGTAACCCATCCAGGACCGACACAAACCAGTCTCATGTGTAAATGAATGAATGAATGAATGAATGAATGAATGAATGAATGGAAATTCTTGATTTTGAACACATAAAAAAATAAATATATCAATAGAAATAATTGAAAAAAGACTTACGAAACAAACTAGAATATCAATAAAAAATAAAAAATAAATAGACAATAAACCTATACAGCAAATTCAACAGGCAAATACATGAGCAACACGAAGGAAATCTTATATGTTCAAAAAGAAATAGAAAGTATACACTTGTTTGTTCCTATCCTACTAGACAGATTTCTTCTTAAGCTCAGTCTGATATCAGTCAAATTAACAATCATGAACTTTTTCCCAATATTACCTGTGAGACAAGTTGATGATGTCAAACAAGAAGAGAAAAAACATAAACTGCTGTTAAATTAATTAATTTTTTTAAACAAGAAACAGAAGTCAAACTAAAAACTAAACAAAAACACACTGAATTGAATTTAAACAAATTGTGATGATCAGTTTTCCATTCTGGCAGCATGAGACTGATGATATGTGTCTAATATGAATATATCATTTACACAATTAACACAAAAGGTGCACATGCTTTTAAAGACCCTATGTTTTATATTTTGTTTGGTATTTTTTAAATATTTTATTGTTGTAGAAACTATTGTCTACTTATCATCCTACAGCCTACATATGTGATTTTCTGTTTGTCATGTTTTTCTTCTTAAACACACTTTAATCCTCATTTACAAGCAGAGAAGAAATGAACAAAAATATTAAAATGTTAAATTTATAATCCTGTAATTGTTCTTTATAACTGATGTGTCACTTGTCTGTTTACTCTGTGTTCACAGGTCCAGAGCCAAGCAAAGGTGAGATTATTACTTATTTTATACTTGTATTCAAGTCATTTTAATATATATGTATTGTTTCCAAAAATCTTAATGTCTTTAGACTGAACACAAAGTAAATTATGATGAAGAAATCTGCAGAAGTTGAAAATGTTTGAAACTGAGTGAAAACTTGACTCTGATCCTGAGACTCTGAGACTCCACTTCATGAATCTACAGAGATCAGAGGAAGAATGAGAGCAGAGGTTCACAAAGTGCAGGATTTAATGTTAAACATCATTATGAGACCAAATCACTAATCTGTTTTCCTGTGTGTCCCTCCATCAAACACTCGCTTCATAAACTGTCAGTCAGTCATCAAAACTTTGTGAACCTCTGATCTGAAGGGAAACAACAGAAAGAACTGGAGAATTTAATGAACTTAAATGAGTAACATGAACAAACCCAGGAACAGATTTATAAATGACTGCTGTGAGCTGAACCTGAGGATCAACATGAAAACTGAAGCTGACAATAATATTCTTTTTATTATTGATTGATCCGTTGATTATTTTCTTGATTAATTAATTAGTTGTTTGGTCCAGAAAATGGTGAAAAAATGTCGATCAGTGTTTCATAAAGTCCAAGACGATGTCCTGAAATGTCTTTTGTCCAGAACCTAAAAATATTCAGTTTACTGTCAGAGGAAAGAAACCAGAAAATATTTACATTTAAGAAGCTGAAATCATCAAGAGTTTTGTCTTTTTCTCTTAAAAATGACTCAAATCAATTGATCAGTTATTGAATCAGTTGGCAATGAATTTAATAGTTGACAACTAATCAATTAATCATCACAGCTTTAATGAAAACATGAAGACGAGGACGATTTAGAGACTGAAGTCATTAGAATCAGAGACATTTCTGTTCCACAAGTGAAAAGAAAAAATGTTGTGAAAGTGAAGAATTATTGTTCCACATGTTCCACCAAAATCCAGCGAGGCTCTCTGAAGGTTTGATTATCTGTAGTTGTATAGATTAGATAGAGAACTTTATTGATCCCAATGAGAAAGTGCAGCAGCAAAGTTCCACATGAATCACATAAGAAACAACATAAAGACACTGTCACAGGCCGACTGTGAGACTGAGACACAAACAGGAGACACACAAACAAACACATGTTCTCAATGTGGAAAGTCAGTAGAAAACTCTTTACTTTTATCAACTTCATCATTTACTTTAAATGCAGTTTTGAAATGAACAGATTAAAAACTTCTGTGTCTCAGTTCTCATTCAGTCGAAGCTTCAAGTTTCCAACATTAATTATCTTTTTATAATTGTAGTAATTCTGACTGTTAAACCAACAGAAACTGATGAGAGAATTTATTTGAATTTTATGATGAAGGATGAATTCAGATTCAGAAATAATGACCAAAACTGTTGTTTCACAACAAAATAAATGATCAAACTCTAATACAGTTTCCAAAATAAAATACTGATTCCACTTGATGGTTAAAAAAGAATAATTATATAATGTTGAAGAAGAATCTCTAAATATTCATTAGATATGTAAATGTGTACAAAAGAAGTACAAGTAAAAGTCCACTTGAGTAAAAGTACACAAGTATCGGAGTTACTCATGTTTTGTTGTAATATCAAAGTAATTAGTTACTGTATATGTCTGATAAATGTAGGAGAGTAAAAAGTAAAAACAAAAACACCAGAAGAAGTATAAAGTAGGGTTAAATGTAAATACTCATGTAAAGTCCATCAGATTTGTAGTTTTCCAGCTCAGTGAATCAAAGTTATCTGAGCTGCATGTTAAGATGAAAGGATGGACAGACAGATGGACTGTATTGATGACAGATTGAGAAATTCCTGAAACTGTGATAAAGTAAAGACGTGTTTCTAAGACGTAATCCAGAGTCCATGGTGTCCTGGGCTCAGTGTGTAGAGAACCTCGGCTGTAGACAGATTGTCACACACATTTGCAGATGTCAGACACAGCAGCAGTTTAACAACAGTCACATGTAAACAGGCTGAAGTGGAGGTGGCAGGACAGTGATTCAAACAGTCTTCATACTGATGAGCAGCACGTCTCAGAAACAGGACCATGCTACAACATCACCCTCCTCACTACTGTGAGCAAAACCAAAACCAACCTCTGAGCTGTGAAGACAAGCAGGAGGAAACTGGACATAAGATCCAAGCTGACATCACTGTTCCTGCTGAGATTCATCCCAGTGGGGTTTGAATCTGCAGGAACATCAACACCTTTAGTTGTTCTTTGTGTGGACTGTGAGCTCCAATCTGCTGTTTATCATCTGCACTTACATTCTCACTCTGACACCAACTTTATCTTCTCTGTTTCAGGGTCACTTGCTGGATGGATTGTTGCTGTGGTTGTTCTTGTTCTTGTTGTTCTTCTAGCTTGGCTACTGTACAAATATTATAAGAGAGGTAAGTTTAAATCATTTAAATTATCAACATATTCATGATGAACAGACAACACAACACATTCTTTATGTTTCTCATGTTTAGAGTCTTGACAGATGATTTATTTTCTCATGAATCATTCTGTTCATATTTACAACCAGATTATGATGAAATCATTTGGGATTTTCTGAAATATAACTTTGTGAATTAGAAGTGTCGGGGTCCAACCACAGTACGTGTGAGTCACAATCACCTTCTCAAACCCAACATGTATTTGTATTTTTTATTTGTATTATTTTATAGTAAATATTTTTTTATATATATTTATTGTATTATTGTATTGTGTTTTTTTCTATTTGTATTTAAATGACAGTAATGTCTCTTCAAGAGCTAAAATGCGAAGACAACATCAACACAAAACACAAAATTTTTGAATCATTTTAATATTTTGTTCAGTTGTCAGTTGAAGGACGATGTTGATTAGTTTGAAGGCTTTTCTCCACAGTCAAGTCATATTTTACTGGTAAGAGAAATACTGACTGTGTTTAGTTGTTCAACACTGTTTGACTGTTTGACTGTTTGACTGTTTGACTGTTAGATTTGTCCTCATGTCACGGAGCGATACTGTGAAAACCACGTCCCCCGGGAGAATAAATAATAAATAATTTAAAGTAATAATAAATAAATAAATAAATAAATAAATGAAGTAGGAGAGAGAAAAAAATAAAATAAAAAAGGGGGGGTAATAATAGTAGTCAAAAAAAGGGGGAATCAACAAATTAATAATTAAAATAAATACATATGCATACATATGGAGTGCAAAGGAGACAGCAGGTGCGTTCGAGATGATCCAGGCCTGCGCAGAATCTATCAGCAGTGATCGCCGCACAATGCATGCTGGTTAGATTTGTGTCTGACTTCATCCTGACTTGCTCTGATGTCACGCACACATGGGTAACGGTAACCTCACGACAACGAGGCGGCCGCAGTTTGTAGAACCAGGCGCCGCAGTTGGCTGTCACCTGATTGATGAGCTGACAGGCTCTGATTGGCTCTTAATTTTGACAACAAACACCACATGTTGTATAAAATACTAATTTTCTGTGTAACTGTAATATTTAATGCTGGACATATCAGTCTTCTGTTGTGCAGTGAAGTTTTAATCTGTCAACAAGCAGATATCTTGTGGCTCAATATAATAATTAAGTTTTTTAATATGTGACTTATCAGAATTATAGTTTCAAAGTGTTTTACAAGTCAGATAAAAGAACAAATGTTCTACGTAACAGAAGAGGGATCTCTGTTTCACCTTCAATCAGCAATCGAGAATGCAATTTATTGCCTCAGCTATGAGCGTGGTCTGCAAACTTCAGATAGCCTACAGGTGATCTAACAGGATGTCAGTGTCTCTTCCTGTATTTTCTCTTAAGTCTGCTGAAAACTGTCCGACTTAACTGCAGTTTTTTGTCTCCACCTCCTACTGCTTTGTGTGTGTGTGTGTGTGTGTGTGTGTGTGTGTGGGTGTGTGTGTGTGTGTGTGTGTGTGTGTGTGTGTGTGTGTGTGTGTTCATGAGGTGGGGGTGGGGGGCAGATGCTAGACCTGTTGTGGCAGTAATGTGACAGAGGCGGGCCGAGACCCCCAAACCCATGAGACAGGGTCTTGACTGGAATTAGAATATAATAGGAGAGAATGGTGAGGCTGGTTAGTGGGCAACAACCAGACCCTCAGTTGGGGGTCTGCCCATATTATTCAGCACTTTTTTCCCCTCTCCTTTCTCTCTCTCTTTTTTTTTTTTTTGACATCTTTATTTTAATTTTTAGTTATTTATTATAATTCAAGTTTTTATTCATTTGGAAGGCATGGTACATGACATACATATCTTAATTTCTAGTCATACAAGGATACAAGGCGCATATATACATACACATACACATACATATACACACACATACACATACATACACACATACATACATATATATATATATATATATATATATATATATATATATATGTTTGTATACATACATACATACATATTATAATAGGGAGGTGGACTCCAATCCATGAAAAAAAAAAAAAAAAAGGAAAATAAATAAGTAAATAATGCAGATAAGTCTAGGGAACAAGGGAACAAACTTATAAACAAAAATATGTCGAATGTGTATCCCTATACATTGCTCTGCAGGGACAATTAATCCCTGTACAAGATCATGACTTTGTGGGCCTATCTTCTATTTTAATGTGAGTCCATAAACAATCCGAAGGAGACACTCCTTTCTCCTGATCACCATTAATACTGCTGAGCATCCTCTCATAAGATGCTGTTTCCACCATTGCACTGGCCCATTCTTTCAATTCTGGGGCCTTTGTTGTCTTCCAGTGTCTTAGGATAACTCGACAGACAGTTATTAAACCAACAATAATAACAGAAAAGGCACACTTGGATACGTTCAGTATCTGCGACCGGTCCCCCAGTAAACACAACATTGGACTTAAGGGGATTTCTGAGCCAGACCAACTACTTAGAGTATCCAACACTTTGATCCAGAGTGGTCTGACCAAACTACATTCCCATATACAGTGTACAAAAGTCCCTATTTCAGTTTTACATTTCCAACAGTATTGGTATTTAACAGTTTCATTCTGTAAAGTCGCAGAGGTGTGTAATAGTATCTGTGCAATACCTTATATTGTGTGAGCTTCCCCCTCGCTTCTTTCACATATTTACCACATCCTAACAAGATTTTAGACCATTTGATATCTTCGATTTCTTCCCCGAGATCTCGTTGCCAAATCAGTTTCATATTAAAAGATACATCGCACAGGAGGGAATTAATTACTTTATAGAACTGTGAGGCCTTACGATTTTCCAGGGGTAATTTGAGATATTTTATAATTATGTTATCAGATAGACTGTAGGACTTTGACATAATACAACTTCTTATCTGTAAATACTTCCAAAAATGCCCTTTTCCTACCAAATCAAATTGCTCAACCAGATTACTGTATGACAAAAATAAACCATCCTTAAAAAAATCACCAATGGTACATAAACCACTGGAGTGCCACTGTTTCCAATACACAGTACTTTTTCCAATACATACTGCAGAGTTATGCCACAATGAGGAGTATCTTTGTAAGTTATGTGATAGTTTTAACATTTTATGGACTTTTTATCCACACATCTCTTGAATGCTGAAGGACTGGATTCGTTAAATTACTTCTTTGAGATAAAGCAACAATAGGGTTAAATGGTAAGTACAACTTATATTCGATGTCTGCTTTATCTCCTGCTTCATCCCAATATTTTGCTATTTTAGCCATTTCAAAAGATAAGTAGTATAATCTTGGGTCAGGAAGTCCCAACCCTCCTTTCTCCTTATGAACATGAAGCTTATTCAGTTGGATCCTGGGTCTTTTTCCACTCCACAAAAAACGTTTTATTATATCATCTAATTGTTTAAAAATAGTAGATGGTATTTTAATTGGGAGCATCATCATGATATAGTTAAGTTGGGGAACCACTGTCATTTTTATAATGCTAATTTTTCCCCATAATGTGAGTTTAATCTTGTCCCATTTTTCTAAATTTAATTTAATCTTCTGTATTAACGGGTTAAAATTTAGCATTACCATTTCACCTATATCCTGAGAGAGTTTAATGCCAAGATATTTCAGACCCTTATGAACCCACTTAAAATTAAATTTTTCCACCATATAAGGGAGACAAAATTTCGAAAGGGGCATTGCTTCAGATTTGTTCCAATTTATAGTATAGCCTGATAATTTTGAAAATGATTGAATAGTGTCCATCAGATGTGGTAGGGATCCCAGAGGATCAGATATCACTGCTAACACGTCATCAGCGTAAAGTAAAATCTTATGTTCTTTGTCTCCGCCCTTGATTCCTCTGATGCCAGAGTGCGCCCTAATAGCAACTGCTAATATCTCCAAAAAAATTATAAACAATAATGGGCTTAGGGAACACCCCTGACGTGTCCCTCTATAAAGTTTAAAAAAAGGTGATACTACTCCGTTCGTCATCACTGCTGCTTTTGGTTCTTTATATAACATTTCTACCCATGTAATGAAATTGGAATTAAAGCCAAAGTGAGATAGGGTGGAGAACAAAAAACACCACTCCACCTTATCAAAGGCTTTCTCTGCATCGAGAGAAATAGCAGTTACTGGGACATTCTTAGACTGACTCAGCCACATTAAATGTAACAACGATCTAACATTATCAGTAGAGGATCTATTTTTCATGAATCCCACTTGATTGTGGTGAATGATACCTGGCAGCAGATTCTGTAAACGTGTAGCTAAAATTTTGGTCAGAATTTTACAGTCAAGGTTTAGCAGGCTGATGGGTCTGAAATTAGAGGGGTCAGCTACATCTCTACCTACTTTGGGGATAAGTGAAATTAAAGCTTCATTAAAAGTTGGAGCTAGACGACCCTTCTTAAACATCTCCTGATAAACCTTTTGCAATATTGGGGCAAGAATATCTATAAATGCTTTGTAATACTCCACTGGGAGTCCATCATAGCCAGACGATTTCCCATTTTTCATTACAGAAATTGCCTGCCTTACTTCATTTTCTGTAATGGGCAACTCCAATCCCTCCGCTTCCTCAGGCTGCAACTTAGGTACATCTACGTTTGATAAAAACTGTTTAATCTCCTCATGCAGATTGTCAGTGGCTAGTGATGATGCATATAATTTTTCATAATACACTTGAAATATCTTATTTATGTCTTTAACAGAAAAGAACTGTTGATTATCCTGATTGATTACTGGTATCGTGCTGGAAGATGTTTTCTCTTTCAATTGTCTAGCCAATAATTTCCCTGATTTTTCTCCTCCTTCATAAAAATTAGTTTTTAGTCTAAACAGTGCATATTCTGCTTTTTTAATATATATTTCGTGTAACTGAAATTTGAGCTTACAGAGCTCCTGGAATTGCCCATCAGAAAAATGCTTGAATAGTCCTAGTTCTTTAACCTTGATTTCCTTTTCTAGTTCATTAATCCTACTTAAACTTTCTTTTTTCTTTTTGGTGGCTTGTGCTATCAATTTCCCCCTAATATAAGCTTTGGATGCTTCCCAAACTGTTGTAATTTCCTCAGTGCTGCCAATATTGATTTCAAAAAATTCTTTCAAATCTGTCTCCAATGTTTTCCTAAAGACAGAGTCTAATATCAATGAAGTATTCATTCTCCACCTTCCCCTCCTTTCATTATCTAAGTTAGTATTAATAAGTAGTTCTACTGGTGCATGATCTGTAATAGATATTGTTTTTATAATACATTCTGCTACACTGTCTACTAGGGAAGTAGCTATTAAAAAGAAATCTATCCTGGAATAGGTTTTGTGACAATGTGAAAAAATTAATCTGATTAATCTCCATATGTCTGTTAGCCCTGTATCTCTGCACACCATATGTAATGCATCTCTCTCTTTAATTGATGAGGGAGCTCTATATAAGCTTTTATCTAAGATGGGATCCATTACCTGGTTGAAATCACCTGCTAAGACAATTTGTCCCTCTGTATCACCAAGAATCTTATTAACTTCGTGAAAGAAATTTGGATCCTCCTTCCTGGGTGCATAAATATTACATAATACCATTGGTAAACCCTCTACTATGGCTTCTATACACACAATTCTTCCCTCTGCATCTTTAGTTTGTTTTAATAGAACAAAACTTATATTCTTTTTAATCAGAATAAGTACACCATTACGCTTACTTGAAAAGGAACTATGAAAGACATGGCCTATCCAACCAGTCTTAAATTTGTCTGCTTCAGCACCCTGCATGTGAGTTCCCTGTATGAAAACAATATCTGCTTTACAGTTCTTCAAATAGGACAATATTTTCCTCCTTTTAACTGGACTTCCACATCCATTGGTATTCCATGAAATAAATGTAACTAAATTGCTAGGTATTCTTGAACTTTTACTATTAATATTAAAAAAACAAATTCCGTTATCATTTGCCCAACGTCCCTATCTGTCATAATACATAAACTATTAACCCTTGCCTTGAAATTCATAATTTCTCTTAAATAATCACTTGCCATTACCAAATGCCTTCTTATTTTTTGAACACCTAAAACAAAACCATAACATAATAAACACATCCACACAATAGCAAAACAAAAATTACCTGGCTGTCTAAATGCAACCATTTCCTGAGTGCAAGTCGCCACTCGCATAAAAATAGTTAAATAATAATAAAATAAAATTAAAATTAAAAAAAATAAATAAATAAACCTTATTGGTCCGTGGGATTATCACAGCTCAGTGGCTTCTGGTTCCTTACTTCTACCAGCCTCTCTCTATGCCCCGCACAAGTCCTTCACCAGATCAGTTGAGTTTATAACAACCACATGGTCTCTTATCAACGTAGACAGCTACTCATTTCATTTGAACTCAGTCATCAGCTTCTTCATGTCCGTGCTCATTGATGAAACTGAATGACATATTTTTGCCCTTCCATTTGAACCGCAGTGTCGCTGGGAAAGCAAACGTGTACCTCACATTGAGCTCTTGAAGTTTTCGCTTCACAGATGTATAAGCTTTCCTCTTCTGCACCAGCTCCTTAGATATGTCCCTGAATATAGAAAGTCGGCATCCGCGGCGTCCGCGTTTTTCTTTTACTGCGTTGATCACCTTGTCCCTTGCGGATTGACTCAGAAAACGTACCAGAACTGGTCTGGGTTCGGCATTGGTGCCAACAGTCGGTGCACCCTCTCAATCCTCTCCCCGTCCCCTCCCCGTCCATTGCAACGCCTAGTCCCTCAGTTATAATCCTTCGAACACAAGCAGGCAGCGTCCCATTAGTACCATACGTCTCTTTCAAACCAACCAGTCTCACATTATTCCGCCTGCAGTGGTTTTCGAGAACTTGCACTCTGTTCCACAAGGCCTCCATATCTTTATCACGGTTCTCGCTGTCATTCACCAACCGCTCTGAGGTCTCCTCCAGGTGAGCAATATGAGCCTCCGCCTCCCCCAACCGCTCCTGCATAGCCGTCACTGTTGTTTTTAACTCCGCTGTTGTTTGTTTTATTTTAGAAACGTCAACTGCGACACTCTGCAGGGTGTTGCTCATTTTGCTCACTTCTGCAAACAGTTTCTCAAGATTGTCGGACTGTTTCTGGGTGTTTGAAGACGGGCTGCTCGCATTTTCATCTTCATGTGACGGGCTTGTCCGTGTAGGCATGCGACTCGGATTCTTGAAGTGTTTCGAAGTCGCCATTCTTTCTCCTTTTGTTTACACGTAAACTTATCACAAATGTTTGTAGTAAGCAGAGAGTTACTTACAAACAAGCATTGCTAAATATAAAAAAGTTAAAATTATCTTGTACGGGGCGGCGAGATTTCTAGGTGGCTGCCATCTTGTTCGCTGCACCCACGTGACTCCTTTTAGTTATTTATTAGAGATGTACCGATCGACCGGGTCAGACCGGTGACCGGCCGGTCAGCGCCACATATCGGATTCTGTGCCCATCATTGCTGTGCATGATGGTCACGTCAGGCCTGCAGCACACATTAACTGTAATGTCACACCCACCACAGCGCTGATCACAGCAGCACACACTCAGACACTCAGACTCAGACATGAAGTCAGTGTCAGCGACAGACTTCAAGAACAGGATAAAGAGAAGACTGACAGTCTACAACGAGACAGAGCAGCTGACGGTGTCACCAAACAGCAGCTTCTAGCTCTTCATGCTAATGTTAGCCAGCAGCAGACTGCTGTTCACAGACTGACAGTTAAAATCTCACCTCCTGTTCTGGCTGAAGAATAAACAACCTGTGTTGATGCGTCTCCTCAAACATTTTCTCATCGACTCGTTTAACTAATTCAGCAAAGTTTTACTGCAGCAAACTGTTGCACCGCGTCCTTTTCCGGTTTGTTTACATCTGCTTCCACAGGAGATCACGTGAAATTACATCCCACGAAATCTCGCAAGATCGCATTCCTTCTAGTACTATTATATTATATTAATAATATTAATATAATGATATAATAAGGCCTGGCTGTCATCTCAACCACTTTTGGAGAGAATATGTAAGTTATTTAACAGTCAGTGTTTTATTATGAACATCCAATTCAGTTTCACAAGAAAAGTTGCAAAAATGTTTGTAAATGCTGTCAGTTATAGTTCTTAGAAAGACTGAAAATCAGAATCGGCAGGTCAGCCCTTAAAAAAATCAGAAATCAGAATCAGCCAAGAAAATTGAATGCATCACTATTTATTTCTTTTTCTTTTTGTTTTTATTATTATTTTTATAGAGATATTATTATTTGGTCGTTGATTTGTGTGTGTGTGTTCGTGTGTGTGTTGTTTCATTGTGTGTATTTGAGGGTTAAGTAAAGAAAAGAAAGGAAGATGAGGGAAGACGATAAATAAACAAATAAATAAATAAAATAAGGGATTTTTTTACAGATATATAAATGGGTAACTATGTGACAACATATACAGAAATATTAATAATAATTAACAGTCATGAATACATTATTAGGGAAAAGATGTAATATAGGAATAAATCAGGAAGGAGAAGAAAAAAAGGAAGGAGGGGCAGAGAGAGAGGAGAAACACAATGTATACATTGAGAAGTAAAGATAATGATGATTGGTGATAACTTGGAGGTATAAGGGGGCAGATGCTAGAAAGAGAGTTTAGAGAGGAGGTTGGTAAGTGATAATTTAGGAGGGAAGGGAATGAACGAGGGGGTGACAATAAAATAAAATAAAATTTAAAAAGATTAGAAACAAACAAAAAAAGGGACATGACCATAGCAACAGTTAGCAAGCATCAGCAATAACAGTGATAATATAGGAAAAGTAATTATAATAACATCAATAACAATAATAAAAATAATAATAATAATAATAATAATAATAATAATAATAATAATAATGAATAAGGGCTGCCCCCCTTATTCATAATAGAGATGGTAAATTCAGAAGCATATGGACAGATTAATAATTAATTAATTATTGTTTATGTCTGTACAGAAAGAAATGATTATGATCGCGGGTCCTGTTGTGATGTACGTGGCTTTGGTTTATTGATCGTATTATTAAAGTTGAGATAGGTGCAGAATATATCCCAGGTTTCATTAAAGGCTGATAAATCATTGTTTTTGTGAGCAGTTATTCTTTCTAATGAGATGTTTTCTGTAAGAGAGTTTCGCCAGTGATTGATGTGAATGTATTTTTTGGATTTCTGGTTTTGGAAGATTATTTTCTTGGTGACAGAAAAATGAGCAGTGAGTTGTAGTATTTGGTTGGGGGAGTTCCTTGTGCAGTATTTCCCAGCAGACAAAGTGATGAGGACAATGGGACTCTGCAGGCCAAGATGATGGAGAGATTCTCAGAGACTGCTGTCCAAAATGAGTGAGTGTAAATAAAGCACTCCTTGACCAATGTTGGTCTCGTCTCACAGAGAGAGACGGCCAGCAAACTTTATTATACAGAATTCAGTGATGGGTACTGTAGGCATCGCCGGTGATGAACCTAAGAGCAGAGTGGTAAACTGCATCCAGGGGCTTAAGGGTTGTAACAGCAGCATGTCTATAAATTACATCACCATAATCAAGAACAGGGAGTAAAACATTCAACAATTCTTTTCCTACTAAACATTGGGAAGCAAGATTTGTTTCTGTAGAGAAAACCAAGTTTTGTCTGCAGTTGTTTAGCCAGATTATTAATGTGAACTTTGTAAGTGAGTTTCTCATCAATCCAGATGCCCAGGTGTTTGTAATGTGGGACTCTTTCGATTGCTGTGCCTGGCAAAGTGCTGATGTGACATATACTGTAATCAATTTTCCAAGATTTTGTGAATACCATATATTTTGTTTTTTCTGCATTTAACGAGAGTTTGAGGCCAGTGAGTGCCTCCTGAAGAATATTAAATGAAAATTGCAGCTTGTCAATGACCAGCTGTATTGAATCTGCCCAACAGTAAAAAATGGTATCATCTGCATATAAATGAACCGTGCAAGTAGTTAGGGCCTGGACAATGTCATTAATGTAGATTGTAAAAAGGATACACCCTAAAATTGAACCTTGAGGGACACCTTTTGTTAACGTTAAAAATGCAGATTGGACATTACCTGCTTTTACACACTGTTGTCTACGTGAGAGGTAATTGTGGAACCATCTTTGAGCATTAGCATCACATCCAATACTTGACAGTCTGTGTAAAAGCAGGGAATGATCTGTCTGTTTTGTCTCCTCAGCATGGCTGCGTTACTCAATGTCCCTCCAACTCTAAGCAATCCATCTTCCAGAGTGGGGTCCAGTTTGTAGATACGACTCTCCTTTTTCACTTCACATTTGCCAGATGATAATGCAGCAAACTCAAGTGGTAACCTTTCTTGCTGGGCGAAGCGAATGGTGGATATTTCTGCTTCCGAAAGATTGTCTGAAGTCAAATTCTGTCCTTCAAATGCAGCTTTAAAGTGTTGCATTTTCTGTTTTACATGGTTGCCATTTATGTCAACATCCTCTTGACTCAGCTCTTTTCTTTTTCAGTTCATCTCCTGTAGAGCCTTCCGTATTTTCAAGATCCAACTGACCTCTTTAACCTTTTCAGGTCAGAAAAGTAGGTTATCAGCCGATGCGTAGCCCTTGGTGTGTCCTCAAAAATCACTGCCTTAGCCATGAGCTCCTTTTTGACCTCCAGGTCATCTGCAGCAATGTCAGAATCCAGGCTGCTTTCTGGCCACTCCTCTTCTTTTTTCCACAGAAATTCAGGGCCTTCAATCCCTCTCCTGTTGGTCAACAGATGATCCAACTGTAAATCCTCTTGAGGCTTCGTCTGCAGGGTTCTGAGTGGTATGAACATACCTCCACTGTCCTACATCGGTTGCTCTTCTGATGGTAGATATTCTGTTCGCCACAAAGGTTTAAAATCTCCTGTCCTCATTCCTGATCTTCTTCAAAACTGATGTACTATCAGTTCAGAAACATGATTTTTCAAGTGGAAGCTGTAATTCTGCTCTGAGCATCGTTTCCACTCGAACAACAAGGACAGCAGCAGTGAGTTCTAACCGAGGAATCGTCACTTGTTTTAATGGTGCCACTCTGGTCTTGTCTAACATGAAAGAGACATGAATATTGTTGCTGTTTTTCTGCATCCTGAGATACGTCACAGTACCATATCCACTTTCACTGGCATCTAAAAAGTGATGTAACTGGCCATGAGTGGGTTTTCCAAAGTCTGGCGGTTTGAGGCATCTGTCATCTTTGAACGCCATCACCTTTTCCAGGTCTTGTAACCATTTGATCCACTGCTGTTGTAGAGCTGTGGGAATCTGATCATCCCATTCATGGTCCTTCCTACACAGATCCTGGAGTCTGAGTTTAGCTGGAAGTGTCAGTGGTGGAAGAAATCCCAAAGGATCATAAACTGAGTTGACCACAAGGGGGGGACAGGGATAGTATTGATGTTTGTTCATATCAACATTCTGTAATACAACATAAACTGCCAACATGTGACTGAATATCAATATCATGGCTGAAACACAGAACATGAAGGACAAAGATTGTGACAAAAACATACACAATACATGAACAAAGGAAACAAGGGACACTGCTGAGAGCCTTACTGGGATCACAGTTTCCTTGGGCAGAGGAGCGGGTCGGGCAGGAGGTCTGTAATACTCTAAACAGAGTAATTATGATGTAAGAGTGATTATTCAATAATAATTATTCAGTAATCACTCTTACATTGTATCAGACCTTATGGTTCATTTTGGTTTATGTTTGGATCGTTTTTTTTTCTTTCTTCCTTTTTTTGCAGGTTGTTTTCAGTTCATTTTATTATTTTTGTTCTGTTAATTTGGATTCATCTCAGTTGGTTTAGAAGAGCCATGGTGTGATTTTTCTGCTCCTGAATAACGGTCCGTCAATATAGAGTCTGTCGACTACCAGTGATGCACGTTTGTTGTTTTTCCTCTTTTCTTTTAAGATCGGGTATAGTATTTTCTGGCGTTCGTTTATCTCTCGTGGATATTGATCATGGAGACCAAATCTGGTGCCTTTTAGTTCCTTTCCCTCGCTTTGGACCAGTTCCATTTGCTGAAAATGTTCGATTTTCTGGGTCTGTTGTCTGATCGTTTTCGGCGGCGGTGAACTCTGTGGAATGTGATGTTATGGACGGTGTCGGGTGGAAGTTTCACATGCGAGGTCATGGAGTTTTTTATCAGTGTTTCTGGGTTGTCGGGTGACTTTTCCATGATGCCTGAGAAGATGAGGTTATCATGCATGGAACAGGTCTGTAAGTCCAGAATTGTTTCTTTCATCAATTTGTTCTCTTTTGCGACAGTGTGCATCTGATCAGTGAGTGTTTTTACGGAGGTCTGTAGGTCCTGGTTTGTTTTTTGAAGAGATACAATGATGCTGTGAGCAAATTCCAGGCTTCATTAACTTCTTCGTGTAACGAAACGAGCTTCCTTTGTAGTCCAGCCCTCAGGTAATTAGGAACAAAATTTAAAGTTGAGTTCAGGTATCGAAGAAATCATTTAATCCAATTTATCTTGAGAGTCTTGTTAAAGGTCGGAAGATCAAGAAAGTTCAGGCCACCATTTTATTAGGAATTCATTAGTACTGATTTTCTAATATCATATCATTTGTTTTCCCACACAAAAGAGGCATGTTGTCAAAGGAAGTCTGTGTGTTTACATCTAAAGGTAAAGCTGCAGATGTAAATCAGGATATGTCCTCTACTTTGGTTCACAAAATCCTTCCTCTGAGGGGATAAATCTCTCTGAAGGACTAGAAAATGTCTTAATTTCATCAATGATGACGGGTACTTATGAAGCATCCTTTAAAAACAAAGTCGTATCTTCAGCCAGCTGACTAATAATAATCTTATTTTCAGGCGTTGTGAGTTCAGTGTGCTGAGTTTAATGTAGTCAGAGAGTAATTGAATACAAATCGGGAACGGTTAACTGAAGTTAACTTGGTGAGATCGACCCTCGGAGGTCTCAGGGAGTGATGGTCGTGCTGCAGTAGAGCGCCCAAGTCACGCCCCTTCCTGCGGTCCACCATGGGACCTAACTTCAGAAAGAATATGAACTGTAGTCAGCAGCAAGAGATGAATCATTTTTTCATCCCGTTTGAATTATGCCATGAATCACATATATGATGTTTGTCAATTTAAAGGATATTTTTTTAAACCTGTGAAGAAGTAATTAGACCGACTGCACACCCAGAAGTCGTGTAAGTGACATCATGAGCGTCTGTCTCCAAAAGCTAACGTTAGCAGCTGAAGCTATGATGCTTCTGTCTCAGCAGTTTCAGCAGCCAGCGTTAGTTTTTGGACGGAGAAAATCACGACGTCACTTAAGCAACTTCTGGGTGTTCAGTCTTTCTAATGACGTATCTTCACAGTCTGATACTTCAAGAGAAAAAGACAAAAATCAAAGGTTACTTGATTTGCTGCTCATCTGTGGAAAAACACTAATAGCTGGGATCTGTATCTGGTTTCCTGTCTAGTTTTGGTTTGTGTGAGTTCTGATTTTCTGGTAATTCTCGCAGTATTCCATTTCTCATCAGGCAAAATAGACAGCGTATAAAAATGCTCCTGCTGGTATCCTGATTATTAATGTTCATATAAACAAATTCTCTATTACACTACACATTACATTTATTAGCATTTTTTTGTGAATCCATAATTAAAGTTCAAACTGTGCAAATGTCAAAGCATAAAATAAAATACATCTGAAAAATTCAAGTCTTTCTTTCCAAAAATCATAACCAGTTTACTCAAGATAATCCACAGATCTTGTTGTTAGTCGGGATGTTCCTGATGACTAATTTCCCTGTCAGTTAAATACAACATTTAATTTAGACTGGCCGACTAGTTGAACAGTAAATAAACACTCAGAAGGCAGTTAAATTTGATCACAATTTATTAATTGATCATGTTAAATACTGTCAGGAAAAATACTCATGTTGCTCTGGTGGAGTGATTATATACCAGTTTATTCTGATAGTCTACATTCAGTGTTATTTCCATTTTCTATATCAAAACACTGAAAAACTGAAGTAAGTAGTTCTGATAGATTCTGTTAAAGATGGATTTGTAGAACTACAGGCCAGAGAAAAAATATGTATTTTTGATTTTGGGGTGAACTATCCCTTTAATGTTTGACGTTGGCTCCAGCTTCCAAACAGTGAACGACTGATCAGCTCCATATTACACTATAACATCGTCTAATTATCATGAGAAACGTTTACGGAGGAAAACATATGATGGTCTTGGATTGTCGGTTCATGTTCATCACAGAGAACAGTACGATTTTCAAACACGTCCAGAAGAATAAAATTAGTTTATTAGTTTCTAAGGATCCATATTAACTAACACCATGATGTCAGCTCATCTTCCTGGAGTCCAACTATTATTATTATTAAACAATTCATGTTTCTACTTTTCACTGACTTTGTTGAAATCAGATCAAAGTAATGTTGGTCCACATTAAATAACTTTATATCTGTTTTCATTCCTGCTGGAGATGAAAATACATTCATATATTTTCAGATGTTGTTTCACTCTATCAAACAACTATATGTTGATCAGAATCAAATACTTTATTGATCCCCAGGGGGAAATTTGTTGTGTTACAGAACAGACATATAGATGAGGACAAAGAACTTTTAAGAAAATAGAAATAAAAGTAATACGTATGTAAAAATAAGAATAAGATAGGAAAATGTGCATTATACAATAATATGTAGAAATAATATGTAGAGTGCAGGTTGGCTGATATTAGTTGATGTTGTGTATAAAGAATACTATAAAAAAAAAACAATACTTGATGACTGTCAATACCACAGCAAAAAGAAAAAAAAGCTCTTGGCACACAAGAGGATAAGTTTTTTTTCTCTTTATAAAAAATATAGTATAGAAAAAAGTCACTGAACACTGTCTGGTTTTACTGAAAGACAAATTTCAACCAGGAAAATAAGGACTAAACTGAACTGTGGTCATGAATGAGCATTTAGGTAATTTTTTATAGTTTTGATATGATCAAATATTAGTATTGTATTGATTTTAAACATGTCGTATTGAGAAAGTATTGATTATCAGGTATTTTTGATAACCTTATGTGGGAAAGTTCATGTTTCCTCAGCATGTTTCTGTGTCACAGCGATTAGTAGCAAGAAAACAGGAAGTGAGTGAACTCAGTTCAGCAGCTACTTCCTGAGAATTCTTTGTCAACTTGATACTGAATTTTAAATTTAGTGTGAGGGGTGTAACTGACAGGAAACCAAATGAAGGACTTGCAGTGAAGTGCAGTGAATATTTAACGTACAGATAAGAGAGTGATATAAATTTCCTCATCTGACTCTATCATGAAATGAATAAGTATAAATCCCATCATGTCTATTCTGAGTCCTGCATGTGAGTTGTTATAAATCTGGTTTCATATGTGAGAACTTCCAGCTGGTTTAGAAAGTTCTGAGTTAACAAGAGAAGTTGATGATCAGCTTTGTGAGTCTCCACAACAACAGTGTTAGTCGTAGTAAAGCCAGATAACTCAAAGATGTCCTGATTATCTGAACTTACTTCTTGAGACAGGCCTCTAATGGATCTGTGTTACAGATATTGATCATGATTGATCGTCTTCTGGAGGCAGTTGTATCGTTCAGGATCAGTGGATTGGTGACTCTCTCACAGCAGGGTAGTAAGGAGGCTCTGACAGATGTGTTTTCTGACTCTTTGACTGTAACCCATCCAGGACCGACACAAACCAGTCTCATGTGTAAATGTGCTGCCAACTTCAGATAGTTTGTCAAATCTGAGACGTCTTTTAAATCAGTCTAATAAACAGTCACATGTTTCAGTTTTTCCCAGTTTGAGAAATTGTTGATATCTGATGTGATTATGTTGTTTTTCCTTTCAGTTTGTAGTTTCATAAAAGACAGATCAAAGGAAAACATCCGAGGTGAGTCCTGATTGTTGTTGTGTCACTTCCTGCCTCTCATAGATTCATTAATAGAACTGAGTGTTACAATCACTAATCCCTCATTGTGAGTGTGTGAATTGGCTCCACAGGTCTGATGTCAGTCAGAAAAACTTCAATCTTAATTCAAACTGAAGATAATTAAATGTGTCTGAATCACTGTGCTGAACTGACTGGGATCATTCTTCTGTGTGTTGGACTGATTACACATCACTTACAAACCAGAGACTTTTACAATAAAGAAACATGTTTTTACTTTCTGTGAATTTAAATGATACAGACAAGAAGGTTTATAAAATGTAACAATGGTGACTAGAAATTATATTTTATTGCATTTTCAACAAGTGTGTGACACGTCTGGATGAGTAATATGGGTTATCGATAATATCTAAATATTTTTAGGCTATTCAGTGATATATAATATATATCTTGATATAAACATTTCTCTAAAATAACATCCCATAAATTTCTCAGATACTGCAAACATGATGATCATATAGAATATGATGTATTAGGGCTGAGTGATACAGACAAAAACAAACAACACAATATATTTGAACAAATACCTTCATTGATATTATCAGGATGATTATTGGTGTTTTCATGAAATATTAACACAGTGAGATTTTTGATCAATAATCATCAGTAATGTGGATATAAAGGTTTAACACAGATAATAGAAGAGCTTGAACAGTCTGGTAAGTTTAGACAATTAAATCTAAATCGCGTTAATTACGATTAATAAATTACAAAATAAAAAACGCATCAAAAAAATTAACGCATTTAATCGCAGTTTGCACTCCAGACAACACGGAACGTTTGTCAGTGCATGAGTTCCTGGTCTGTTGATCACACTGACCCCTAAAGTACACCAGGCGCGGCTGCACCGCGGCACTCGGAGAGATACGCTGCCATTCTAGTCAATGCTGTAATTTATACCAGAAGCGCCGCGGCGCGTCTCAGCAGCGTCCCAGAAGCGGCTCGTCGCTCCGCTCCACAGATAATACGCAGCCAGTCTATTTTTGACGGATGGCACGTCAATTGGCACAGAGCAGGTCGAACAGGTAGGAAGTCAGGCACGGAAAACAGGGGAGAATCCGGTTGATTTTCAAAATAAAAGACCCTGTGCAGAATCGCGATCATAAAGACAGACAGAAAATAAACAATTTAACTACGTAGCCTGCTTATCCATGGTAGAAGCACAAAGAGCAAGGAAAGAGGACTTCATCAACAAAATCAGAGCAAGTAAACAATCAGATGGGCAAAACGCTGCGCTTTGAATAATTAAAATTAAATAATTTTTAAAGTTCTATGAAAGCTTGAATATAGCCACCATTATGATTTATAGTGCCATTGTCAGACTGATGCAAAATAAACAATATTTTGTTGTTTAAATGTATGCATGTGTCTATCATTTGATTCAGTCATTTACCAAAATCCATTTAAATGTTGCTTCTTGTGGCAAATATTGTTATGCCATTAAAATGTGATTAATTGAGATTAATGAATCACAAAGCCTCTAATTAATTAGTTGAATTTTTTTTATTGAGTCCCACCCCTAGTTTTTATATGTTGTGTGTTTGTGTTTGTTTCACTCAGTTTTATCCTCATTGATTTATAATAATCACTTTATTTGTTGTAAAATTAAAGTACAGTCTGATGAAATCTCTCACAAGCTTTTAATACAAGGAGTTACACACCACTGAAGACTGTGTGTTTCATATTTTATGCCACATTATTTATTACAACAAGCAAAAAATGTCATGATTTATGTTAAAGACAATGTTTGTTCCTCCATATTTAGAAGTTGTCCAAACCTCAGTCACATTACAACATGTGATTGAGACATGTACTTTTCTGTTTCTCTCTGTTCCTGTTTTTCTCTTAGACATGCTGTAATCCACATACAAGAGATGTGATGAAGGAAAATCATCACAATATAACATGTAAAATGTCCGTTTGTTCTCTGTGTTCACAGGTGACAGTTAATCAATGAAAGAACAATAACAAACAAAACTGTCACAAACACACTGAACCAAAAAATAAATAAAAATGAACAAAAAGGTTCCAAAACAACAAGAACAAAATTATATCGATGCAAGAATCATCACTTTTATTCCTGTTTGTTTTTAATCCGTATTTACAAGCAGATGAAGGATGAACAAAAAATCCAAGTATTATGTGTCTAATCATGTAAATGTTCTTTATAAGTTACAGTTTCTATTATGTTCACAGGTGAAGCTTCAAAGCTGTTTGTCACAACATTTAACACAGATGACGGGATCCTGCTGCAGTGTGTTGTTCAAGGAGCTTCTCCAAAACCTAAAGTCGAGTGGCAGGACAGTTCTGGAAAAATCCTTCCTGCTGAAGAACCACAGATCACAGAGAGAGGAGGCAAATATGACATCATCCTCAGAACTACTGTGACCAAGACTGATCGATATCAATGTGTCGTCAAACAGAAAGGAATCTGCCATCAGGTTTCTAAAGAGATCTCTGTGAAAATCCCTGGTGAGATTCTTCCTATTTGTGATTTAATCTTTAAATAATTTAAAAACATTTAATGTGTTCAGACTGAACACAAAGTGAATCAGCTCAAAGAAAACTGATGAAGACACGTCATGTCGAAAATGTTTCAACATGAGTGAAAAATTTAATTTATAAAAATGTGACACTGGTTCATCATCAACAGTCAAATTCACAGGATTAAATAAACCACATTAATGTTTCTGTTCAATCTGATCAAGAGACCAAAATTATCACCAACCACCAAACAAATGCAGATAAAATATTAAAGTAACTGACAGATTTGTTTCACTCATCAGTTAAAAACACAACATTAATCTATTGAGTTTCTGGTAAAATCTGAATATTCATTAAATATTTAGTCGACGGACAAAAATAAAATTTTTAACAAATGATATGATCAGTTTTCTGTTCTGGCAGCATGAGACTGATCATATGTGTCTAATATGAGTTTATCACTGAGACTCAGTTAAAACCTGATAACACAATGACTGCACACACTTTTAAAACCTGAACATTTTAATACCTTTTTTAATAATTTATTTTTATAGAAAAGATTGTTTTACTTATCCCTCATGTTATTTTCTGTTTCTTTCTGTTCCTCATGTTTCTCTTAAACACACTTTAATCCTCATTTACAGGCAGAGAAGAAAATGAACAAAAATATTAAAATATTAAATTTATAATCCTGTAATTGTTCTTTATAACTGATGTGTCACTTTTTGTCTGTTTACTCAGTGTTCACAGGTCCAGAGCCACCCGGAGGTGAGATTATTCCTCATCTTATTGTTGTTGATTATTTTCTTGATCAATTCATTGATCAGTCTATAAAATGTCAGAAAATGGTGAAAAATGTTGATCAGTGTTTCCTAAAGTCCAAGACGACGTCCTCTAATATCTTGTTTTGTCCTGAACCCAAAAATATTCTGTTTACTGTGAGAGAGGAGAGAAGAAACCAGAAAATATTTATATTTAAGAAACTGAAGTCAGAAAACTTTGACCTTTTTTCTCAAAAAAAGAAATGGCTCAAACCAATTAATTAGTCATCAGTGTAGTTAAAGATTGATTTTATAGTTCGATCGATTAATCATCACAGCTTTAATGAAAACATGAAGACGAGGACGATTTAGAGACTGAAGTCATTAGAATCAGAGACATTTCTGTTCCACAAGTGAAAAGAAAAAATGTTGTGAAAGTGAAGAATTATTGTTCCACATGTTCCACCAAAATCCAGCGAGGCTCTCTGAAGGTTTGATTATCTGTAGTTGTATAGATTAGATAGAGAACTTTATTAATCCCAATGAGAAAGTGCAGCAGCAAAGTTCCACATGAATCACATAAGAAACAACATAAAGACACTGTCACAGGCCGACTGTGAGACTGAGACACAAACAGGAGACACACAAACAAACACATGTTCTCAATGTGGAAAGTCAGTAGTGTCGGGAGTGGATGAGTGAAAATGTGCCGCTGGATGTTTTGCTGTAAAAACAAAGAAAAGGAAAGCAAAGACACGACACAGAGGTGTCCAGGTGTGTCCATGCTGCTGATGAACCTCCCAACAGGTCTGCAGCCCTGGAGACAGAAAGCACAGCAACAGCAGAGTCGACCAATCAGAGGAGCCCAAACAACACTCAGACATGGAGAGAAGATTTTAGTCAGTCAGGATTTTATCATTTTATTGAACTGAACTAGAAACTGAAGTGAAAGTAAAAACTAGGAGCAGACTTTAACTCTAAATATATACAGAGATAGTTCCTGGAAATAATCTGATACCATGGAGGCACATAAAGGATTTGAACTGGAGTTTTTACTGGACACTTTAAACTTGGAATTAATACCACTGTATTACAGATATACAAATATTGACATGAATGTTTATTTAGTTGTTTGTTTGTTTCACATGGACAAATAGAAAAAGAAAAGACATGTAGGAAATATAAAAGTGTGTGAGGATGGACAGAAACCTGAAAAGGATTATATGAAGATCAAAAAAGAAACTGAAAAGTTAAAATGCAAACAATACAAAATCATTTTAATAAATGTGTTGAGATTTTCATGTATAAAATGTGTTCAATTATAGTTAAAAAAATCTAATCTACATAGTTAAAAATAAAAAGCTTCTTTCCACTGCTTGAGATGGACGTTGTGAGTTTAGAATAATTTGTTCTGTTAGAAAATAATCTTAAAATATTATTTGAAATATGTTTTCTAAGATCTGAACAGTTTTCCAAACAAACAAGGAACGAGGAGAAGAAACTGTCAGTGGTTGAAAGCAGTGTTGAACAGATGAGTCTTGAGCAGTTTTTTGAATATGGGGAGAGAGGGCGAATCTCGGATGGCTATGGGGAGTGAGTTCCAGAGGGTGGGAGCAGCGATGGAGAAGGCCCTGTCCCTCCAGGATTTGTACTTGGTCCAGATGGGTAGGGACAGGATATAAGCATCGGCAGAGCACCTCCTTGAGGTGGAAGAAAGCTGTTTTGGTGAGCTGTCTGATGTGCTGGTTGAAGGAGAGGGTTTGATCAAAAATGATGCCAAGATTACAGATGTGAGGGGAGGTTGGTACTGAAATGCCGTCGATGTTGAGAGTGAAGTTATGGGTGGATTTGTCGCAGTTTAGTTTGAGGAAACTGATTTGAAGCCAGGATTTTATGTCAGTGATGCAGTTAGTCAGGGTAGAGTGGGTGGCAGTGGAGATTGTCTTGGTGGAGATGAGGAGCTGGATATCATCGGCAAAGCAGTGGGAACAGATACAGAATGACGAGGAGGGGGCCGAGAACTGAACCTTGGGGGACACCTTGGGGGACACCTTGGGGGAGGGGAGCAGTGGGGGATTTGCAATTGTTGATGGAGATGAATTGATATGACTTAAACCAGTTTAAGGCAGTGGCATTGATGTTGAAGACTGTTTCAAGTCGGGTGAGAAGGATGGAGTGGTTGATGGTGTCGAAGGCAGCGCTAAGGTTGAGGAGGATGGGGATGTTGAGGTTACCGGCGTTAGAAGAGAGAAGGAGGTCGTTGGTGATTTTGAGGAGGGCAGTTTCAGTACTGTGGTTTGATTGGAATCCGGATTGAAATGTTTCATACATGTTATTGGCAGAGAGGTGGTCTTTCAGTTGGGAGGCAACAGCACGTTCCAGTACTTTTGACAGGAAGGGTAGGTTGGAGATTGGCCTAAAGTTATTGGGGATGTCAGGGTTTAGTCCAGTTTTTTTTAGAATGGGGGTGACAGCATCGATTTTGAGAGATGGTGGGATGACACCGGTAGACAGGGAGGAGTTTATTGTTGTGGTGATTAGTGGGGAAAGAGCAGGAAAACAGGCTTTGATAAGACATGAGGGGATGGGGTCCATGGTGCAGGTGGCAGGTTTCATTCTAGTGATGACCTTGGAGAGGTCTGTAGGGGAGACTGGGGAGAACTGAGACAATGGTTGGCAGGATAAGGGGGGCAGGTGGATAGAGGGGGAGTAGATGCAGTGGTGGTTAAGTTGCTGTAGATGTCATCTATTTTGGTTTGGAAGAATGAGAGGAAGGAGGTGCATTTGTCGGCTGTAAATGACTGAGAACTGTTGTCCAGAGGGTTGAGGAGTTTGTTGATTGTGGAGAAAAGTGCTTTTGGGTTTCCAGAGCCAGAGTGAATCAGATGAGAGTAGTAGGTGGATTGGGCAGAGGAGAGGGCTTCTTTGTATTGCAGCAGATGGTCCTTGAGAGCTTGTTGATGAACTGTGAGACCTGACAAGAACAATAAAAAAGACATGAGTTTAAAATCACACTGTATCAATAAAACAAATAAATGCAATATAAACCAAATATTAAGATTAAAAACAGTGAAGTGACACACATGAAACAATAAATAGTAGCAATGTATAATGTCAGCAAAACAAAACTGTCACAAACACACTGAACCAAAAAATAAATACAAATGAACAAAAAGGTTCCAAAACAACAAGAACAAAATTACATCTATGCAAGAATCATCACTTTTATTCCTGTTTTTTTAATCCTCATTTACAAGCAGATGAAGGATGAACAAAAAATCCAAGTATTATGTGTCTAATCATGTAAATGTTCTTTATAAGTTACAGTTTCTATTATGTTCACAGGTGAAGCTTCAAAGCTGACTGCCATGATGCATAAAACAGATAATGGGGCTCGGCTGCTGCGGTGTGAAGTTCTTGATGCTTTTCCAAAACCTAAAGTAGAGTGGAAGGACAGTTCTGGAAAAATCCTTCGTGCTGAAGAACCAAAGGTCATAGAGAGAGGAGGCAAATACTACATCATCCTCCATACTACTGTGACCAAGACGGACAACTATCGCTGTGTCGTCACACAGGAGGAAATCAACCATCAGGTTTATGCTGAGATCTTCGTGTTCATCCCTGGTGAGATTCTTTCTAATCATCAAAATTTTAATTATTTATTTTCTGAGTCAGTTTGTGTTCAGATTGAACACAAAGTAAACTGATGAAAACATCTGTACAAGTTGATCATATGTGTTTAATATATTTATCACCGACAGTTAAAACCTGATGACACAATGACTGTACGCCTTTAAAAACCTGATGTTTCATATTTTGTGTCACATTTTTATTATTTTAGTTTAATAGGAATTATTGTCTAGTTATCATCCTACATGTAAAAGTTCATCATTTACTTTAAATGCAGTTTTGAAATGAACAGATTAAAAACTTCTGTGTCTCAGTTCTCATTCAGTCGAAGCTTCAAGTTTCCAACATTAATTATCTTTTTATAATTGTAGTAATTCTGACTGTTAAACCAACAGAAACTGATGAGAGAATTTATTTGAATTTTATGATGAAGGAAGAATTCAAATTCAGAAATAATGACCAAAACTGTTGTTTCACAACAAAATAAATGATCAAACTCTTAAACAGTTTCCAAAATAAGATAAAGATTCCACTTGATGGTTAAAAAAGAATAATTATATAATGTTGAAGAAGAATCTCTAAATATTCATTAGATATGTAAATGTGTAAAAAAGAAGTACAAGTAAAAGTCCACTTGAGTAAAAGTACACAAGTATCAGAGTTACTCATGTTTTGTTGTAATATCAAAGTAATTAGTTACTATATATGTCTGATAAATGTAGGAGAGTAAAAAGTAAAAACAAAAATACCAGAAGAAGTATAAAGTAGAGTTAAATGTAAATACTCATGTAAAGTACATCAGATTTGTAGTTTTCCAGCTCAGTGAATCAAAGTTATCTGAGCTGCATGTTAAGATGAAAGGATGGACAGACAGATGGACTGTATTGATGACAGATGGAGAAATTCCTGAAACTGTGATAAAGTAAAGACGTGTTTCTAAGACGTAATCCAGAGTCCATGGTGTCCTGGGCTCAGTGTGTAGAGAACCTCGGCTGTAGACAGATTGTCACACACATTTGCAGATGTCAGACACAGCAGCAGTTTAACAACAGTCACATGTAAACAGGCTGAAGTGGAGGTGGCAGGACAGTGATTCAAACAGTCTTCATACTGATGAGCAGCACGTCTCAGAAACAGGACCATGCTACAACATCACCCTCCTCACTACTGTGAGCAAAACCAAAACCAACCTCTGAGCTGTGAAGACAAGCAGGAGGAAACTGGACATAAGATCCAAGCTGACATCACTGTTCCTGCTGAGATTCATCCCAGTGGGGTTTGAATCTGCAGGAACATCAACACCTTTAGTTGTTCTTTGTGTGGACTGTGAGCTCCAATCTGCTGTTTATCATCTGCACTTACATTCTCACTCTGACACTAACTTTATCTTCTCTGTTTCTGGGTTCTCCACTGGATTCTTTGTCGGTGCTGCAGGTGCTTGGGGAGGCTTCTGGAGGAGGTTCTATTGGTTGTGGTGTAGCTTCTGCAACTGTTGTAAGAAACGTAAGTTTAAATAATTTATCTCATTAACATATTCATGATAAATAAACACATTCTTTATGTTTCTCATGTTTAGAGTCTTGACAGATGTTTTATTTTCTCATTAGGATCAAGTCATTTTGGGATTTTCTTGAATAAAACTGTTTTCTTTCCTGCAGATTCACAGACGGAGAGAAATGGAAATCAAGAGGAACTAGACGAGCTGAACAGGAACCATGATACAAGTGCAGTGTAGAAGTTAAATCTTTTAAAAGTCAATCTGAGTTTTAAACTCTGCTGGATTTTTTCTGCTCTTCACTTTCAGTCAGTTTCAGTGTTAAACCTGGTTTTAAGGTTAAAGTTAAACTTAGTTTCAGGTTGAGGTTTGGATTCTGGTTGTGTTGAGGCAGACAGTTGTGATGCTGAAAATGAAGGTTGTTTCAGTGATTAATATGCATGAAGCTCATCCTGCTTTCATATGGAAACTGTCCCGTCACCACGACAACAATCTGTCCCTCAACTTAACCAAGTGTCTTCATATACTGTCCTCAGAATGAGATCACCTGTCAACATCATGGACAGTAAGACAACAGCACAGCTGCCCCCTGAAATACTGAGCTAACTAACAATAAATATATAAAAATATAGAGTCATTACCATTATCTCACAGCACTCAGTGTTTAATAAATCAAAACATGTGCAAATAGTGTCCAAGGAAAAATTCAGGACACAATAAATCAAAGAAAAAAAGACATGAGGACGTCATGATTGAATATAATGAGTGATTTAGCAGAATGGTCCAACATCCATGTAAATATTCAGTGTGGTGATGAGGTCGGTTCTGTTCAGGTACTTTGATTTTATCAGACAGATTGGACAGATATTTTTGCTTTTATTGCTCATTAATGTTGTTGAGGACGACGACGACTTCTTGCTCTCTGTTCTGTGCTGATTTTATTTTTATATTTTTATTTTTAATTCTGATTTATTTATGCATCTTATTTTTAATCTTCTGTAAATGTAGATTCATTCTGATGTCAGGTCAAAATAAAACTGTCCTCTGGTCTGTTGTTGAGGACATTTAACTGAATAGATAATCCTGTCCACATGTTGAAGTGTCCTTTAAACCTTTAAAGGAACAGTTCCCTAAAAAAAAATCAAAAATACATATTTTTGCTCTGGCCTGTAGTGTTATTTATCCATCAAGATAGTTTTGGTGTGAGTAGCAGAGTTTTGAAGATATCAGACAAAGAGATGTCTGACTTCTCTGCAGTACAGTGGGACTAAATGACACTCAGCTCAGACAGGCAAAAAAAAAAAAGAAAAAAACAGAATCTCTTTCCAGAAATGATGACCTGTTTTTCTTTTGTTTGCTTTTTTAAAGATAATCCACAGACTTCGTTGTGAGCGGTTTTTATGTTTGAACTATTTTCATTTTTACTAGGAAAAAACAAAAAACAGGACCTGTTACTGTACAGGAAGTTACATCTTTAGTTTGTGTCTTAAATTGTCTTTGTGTGTTTTAAAAGTTAATTTGTCATCAATCCAGAGGACAAAGTTTTCATAATGAGGGACTTTTTCAATCAAAGTACATCTGAAGTGCAGATTTGAAGCCTGTTGTTGATTTGTTTACCTCCAGAGAAAAACATAAACTCAGTTTTATCTGTATTTCAGACACGTTGAATGTTTTGAAGTTCACATTGTGACGTATTAAATGATCATTGAAGATGATCAGTGGATGATTGAATAAATACAAAAACATCAGACTTCACTGAACCAAAGACAGCTGTTACACTGGAGAATAATGTCATTATTCTGCAGCTGAAGTCAAATATAATGTGACTTGATTTTTAATTATGTGTTTATATTTTCAGATTATTTGGGAAACGCCTGTCTTGTTTATTTCTTTAGGTAAACTGAGTTAAAACTAAACCAGTTAAAGGGTGTATGCTGCCTGTTCGAATGGGGGGTTTAAGTATTCTGTCATTTGATCATTTGATTATTGTTGACTGTCTACTTGACTGTTATATATATTTTTTTTTTTATATATTGTTGAAAATTCAATAAAGACATGTTTTAAAAAAAAAAAAAAAACTAAACCAGTGAATCCTCCCTTCATGAAGGTTTAATGTTCAGTGAACCTAATAATCTGGACACTGAGTGTTTCCTCTTGTTTCCTGTGAGATTAAAGCTTCATGTGTGTTTATGTTGTTAACTGATTATATTCTTGTATCCAGGGGTGGACTGGCCACCTGGCATACCGGGCACTGTCCCGGTGGGCCGGTGACTAGTGGGGGCTGGTCAACAGGTTTTTTGTTTTTTGGTTTTTTTTTAAACCCCACATAATTGGCCGGCCAGTTATGAGACCTGTTGTCCAGTTGTTGACTGGCCATTCGGCACAGCCCATTGACACATCCCGTTGGTTTACTGTCAGTCAGGGCCTGTCAATCATCAGTCATGGGCTGGACTAACAGAGTCACGGCAAGTGAGCCACGTTAGGTGAGGAGTCTGACAATATCATGGAAAAACAGCCACCAAAAAGATGCCAGGGTGGCGCTGAAAAGCAAATGAAAAAAAATGAAAGCACTGGAAGCAGAAGCCTCCAAATGCAGCAAAATAACTGTGTTATTTGGTCCAGTAGCAGCAGCAGCATCTGATAGCGGAGGACAGACCCCACAGACCAGGCCTGATCCTGGCGCTACCCTCCTGGCTTCAGGCTACTTATTGCAACGTCATCACCAGCAGGAGCAAGAGGACCTGGTGACACAACAGGTGATGGAGAGTGATCCTGTGGAGGCGGGGGTCAGTAATACAAACCAACATGACAGATCTGTGACAACAACCAATTGTATTGCAGTTAGCAGCAAAGTTAGCTGAGAGAGAGATACATTTTAAAGACACATTCGGGTCAAAAACAAAAACGCTGTTTTTTCATGTAAACACATTACACACGTGTCACTTTACATAGGCCTATTAATGTACTAGACAAACATGCCTATTGCTGTGCCATGTCATGTGCAGTTTGGCAGTCACTGAGTTATGCTAACCACATCTGTTACCAGTCATATCTCTTTTGCATGCTGATGCTGTCAGTGTCAAATATTTAATTATAGCTATATTTATTAATTCATTATGTTATATGCAGATATACACTCACTGGCCACTGTATTAGGTACACCTGTGCAAGCTAATGCAATCAAATACAACTGCTATGCCAAAATTTCTATTTTTACAAAGCCTATACATTTTCAGTTTTTGTTGACATTGTCAGGAGTGTGATCATTGTGCATAATGTATATTATTGAGGTCAGAGTGGATGGTGGTGCTATACAGCAGAGAACCCAGCAGAACATATACATACGGATAGTATCTTCAAATGCCTTTATGAAGATTTATACTATGTGTGATCATATGAGACTCAATTATTTATCAATGTCCCAGCCTCTTTCTATTCCATCCTCTCTTCTGTCTCACCAGGTTGTCTTGAGCTGTTAAGTTCCTTTGTCAGCTTCCCTTATGGGCAAATGAGCCTTTTTGAGTTGGTGAGTATACAACCTATTTTCCAATAGGTGTCACTACAGCACCAAAAGCAGAGCATATATATGCAGATAGTGTATTTGCTCTGCTGGATTGCATTTGTTTTCCAACTTGTGAACAAGTTTGTATAGGTCTCTGAAGATTTTTGTTCTGAAAATCCTACCTTTAATTCTGTCAGTTTTTGTCCTCATGTTCAAAAAAAAAGCGCTTGATTCAGTCAACCAATAATGTTGTGGGCTGGTCTGGGCCAAAAATGCCAGGGGTGATTTTTTGCCCCAGTCCACCCCTGCTTGTATCTTGTCATTTCAGGCAGCGCTGAATCATTTTCATACTTTCATGAGTTTGAATAAAACATTTAAAACTTTTCATTGTCACTGTGTTTTTATGTTTCTGTGTTCAAACTTTGATAAAAGAAATAAAAATGATTTTACTTTATTGGCTGGATTTTAAGACGATCCCTGTTTTGTAACAGTTGTTTTTTAAATAAAGATTTCTAGAGGATCAGAAACACTTTGAATGAAACAACATAGAAGATAAATCAACTTTACAACAAAACTTCTAACAAACAGTTTATCACACTAAAAGCTGCATGAATGATAATTATAGCTGAACATTAATCACATAAATCATTTTGATCCTGATGATGCAGAAAGATTTTACATCTATTTAATATTTAGTATTTAGCTCCATTATTAGACAGTGATGGTGGAGAGATGTTACAAATATCTCCAGCTGGACTTGAAGCAGAGAGTTGTGGTTCATGTTTGACCTTTAACCTCTGAGCCTCAGAGCAGCTTCAGCTTTTATTCTCTTATTTGATCTCTGAATAACATGAGGAGACTTTTTAGACTGAATTAAATTAACAAATAAAACGTACATTTATCTACTGTTGTCTGTTATTACAGAAAAATCTCCACACTTTAAACAAGCTGCAGGATTTCATCCAGATAAACTTTATCAGACATGAATTTTTCTTCTTCAGGGTTTTTTTTTTTTTCTGTCACATCTTCAGTCAGTCTCTACTTGTTCTTTTTATTTACAGTTATTTATAATTATTAAAAATACAAGAGAAAGTTTGTTTCATTGCTCTGACATCATTTTGAAGAATAAAGTTTATTGATTATCTATTTCATATCTTTGTCACTGTAAAAAATGTTGATGTATTTATTCTATATCAGAGATTCTCACCTTGTTTTGCCTGGGAGCCACTTCATAAACAAATATTAATCATAATAATAATAATTTTTATTTCCTTTGTTTTGTGTTTCACTTGATCTGTACAGTTAATAACATAATCAATGAACAAAACCAGCTTCTCCACAGTCAGTTCTGCATTAACTTGCATTCTTTGAGCTTCTCCTGATTGTGAATCCTGACTGTTGTTGCCTGTTTCTTCCAGTCCCTTTTGTACTTGCAGTCTCTTCACTGCTTCAGAATAACTTAATGTTGTTAACTGTTTTCACTTGTTGTATTTCTGCTGCTCTTTTCCTGACTTCACAGCCACCGTATGTCACCCTGTGCTGGCCACCACAGTTACAACATTTAGCCTGTACATTTTCTCCTCAGTCCTCAAATCTGTGATCACCTCCACACTTTGCACACCTTTGTTTTCGCGATCTGTTCGTACTTCTGGCACTTGTAACACCGAAGTGGAGGAGGAACGTAAGGCCTGACAGGGAAACTCATACAACCTCTCTTTATTTTATCCAGAAGCACCAAACCCTGAAACTCTATCAGCACTGACAAACTGTCAACTCTCTCACCATTTATTGTTTTCATTCATTTCTTCAGTCTCCTCACCTCACCGCCCTGAATACCCCGCTGGAGTTTTTCCAGATCCTCATCAAGAGGAATGCCTGTTATCACTCCACGACTAACTTTATTCTCACCCAGCACACGTCTTTCATTTACTGTCTGTTTACATACATGTTCAATAAGTAACACTTTATTTTTCTGTTCTTGAGTCCTACATTTTATCAGTGAGCTCCCATCTCGAAGGATCTTGGCTCTTTCTGTCACCCACCTTCTTCCTCGACTTCCTGGACAAAGTTATAGGACTTAGACTCATCTGTTCGTCTTCCTTCCTGAATTTAAGTATTATTTTAAATTCCTCCCTGTCCACCTTCCTGTTAATGATCCGGTTTCCATCATCAGAGCTATTCTCCTCTCACTCTCTTTTATTTCCCTGGTTAGCACACCGGTTCGCTCTAAACTTCCTTATCCTGCCTCCCGTTTGCTTTAACTCGCCCTCTTCCTCTTACAACAGGAGTCCAACCATCATAATCCATATCATCATCATCATCTACTACCTGTGTTGTCATCCCCATCCAGTCACAAACCAGCTTATGCCAACCGCCAAGTCAAAATCAAAAATCATAGTAAAACAAAAAATCCAGTGTTCAAACGTGTTTCAAAATTTTCCGCCCGTCTCCTTCATGATGGTTTATTACTGCCCTCTACTGTTTATGTACTGCCACCTACTGTACCGGAGTATTTCTTCTTCTTCTTCTTCTTCTTCTTCTTCTTCTTCTTCTCTTTGAAAAACACAAGAACAGCAAAGAAATCATGAAGAACTTACCCACTAGAATGAAATGAACAGAAAATACAAGGGACATGAAATATAGAATATACACAGATAATACAAAAAGGCATAAAGTAAAATAAGCGTAATAACATGTATGATAACCATAAATTAATACCATAAAACATAAAATATAAATAAATAGATAAATAAATAAATAAATAAATAAATAAATAAGCAAGCAATAAGTGACTAAGCAATTGTTTTAAAGACCTTCATTCATCTACAGTTAGTCTATAAAGATCTTTGACACATTTGGAATTAATTAATTTAAGGGATTTAATATGAAGTTGAATTTTATTATAGTAACACATGAAGGTTGGTGGAGTTTTAACAAATTTAGCTTTGTGAATGTAAAACATAAGTAAAACAGTGATCAACATTTATATTTTTTATGTTCTAATAACATAAACAACTGTAACACTACTAAAACACTAATATAATCTATAACAGACTTTGTTGTGATTTTCCTACTGAACCATTCCATGAATTGTTTCCAGAACAACTGTGTATGACAGCATGAAATAAAACGATGTTCTGTTGTTTCAGTATCACCATTACAGAAAACACGTTTATTTTATCTCATGTAATAACTCAGCTGAATTTCCTGGGTCTTTGTTTTGTTGTTATTATCAATACAGGTAAAAAAGTACATATTAAAAAATGTTAAGACTAATAACCCCTGTAAGCTTAGCAAAATATTTATTTAAATCTTTATTTTATTTTCTCTATCTTTATTAATAGATCCTCCCAGGGCTCATCAGTCACGTGATTTGTTGGAAACGAAATACCAAGTACGCCGAGTTCGGACTTACGGACTTGGCAGTTCGGACTTAGCAAGTTCGATCTGGGAGTCCAGTCTCTCGAGGACGGGAGGACACAGGACGGTCATTCTGCTATTGGGACAGTAGCGTACTTGATGATGTCACCATCTCAGCTCATCCTGGCTTACCCACTTCCAGTTATTTTCACCATTAATGTATATTTGAAATAAAACGAAATATGAAATAAAACACAACCCTGTATCTTTTGGTTTAAATGTGCGGGAAAAGAATTATATCTCGTTTTACTACTATAGAGATATCAGAGCCAGCGGCCAAATTCAAAACGTCATACCGGGATAAGGCTGTTTTTAGCGGGGTAACATGAATGCTAACAACCCGGTCATCTTGCCAGCTGGCGAGGTATGCTGGCCGTCCCGTTAGCAGGACGACACATCTCCGAAAACGTCGGAGCAAATTTTAAACTACGCGCTATTGTGATGAATCAACCACAGATTTGAAGTTTTAATGTGTTCACTCTCGCATAAAATAATCTTAAAATTGCATTCCATGGTACTAAAACAGTAGTATTTCGACACTTGTAACTTAAAGTTGTGGGTCCTCTGCTCTACCATTGTTGCTGCGAAATGCATTCTGGGATACGTGGCTGCCCCAAGTCCACACAAGTCACCACTCGATGCATCCTCGATAAAACGGGCGGGGCAAGAACACATCCGGGTATTTGACTGTACTTGGCGAGATGCGGACTTTTGAATTGGAACAGTACTTGGACTGAGACTGATGACGTTTCTCAAGAACACAAGAACACAAGTACAGAGAAGAACGCATATTGAGAAACGGTGTGCAGGGAGCAGCGCGGGGTTGCCAGAGGTGCGTTTTCCCGCAGAATTGGACCTATTTTGCATGCAAATTCAATCAATAATATCTATAAACAAACATACATGTTTTTTTTTATTTATATCTGCATCTACCAAACTGACTCTCCAAAAGTACCCGCCTGCAGGGAAGATGGCGGACAAGGGCGCCGCCATAGCTCTACTCCATACCGGAAGTCCAAACCGGAAGTTGGTCTTTTTTTTTTAAAAGACAACTTATTTAACGTATATAAAACGAGACGCGGATTGTTCACGCAACAATTCAACGTAAAAGCTCTACTCCATACCGGAAGTCGGTCTTTAAAAAAACAAAAACAAAACATTTAACGTATATAAAACAAGACAAGGATTGTTTACACAACAATTTAACTTAAAAATCAAGCGTCAGTGGTGGAAATATTACAGCCTTTATACAGTATGTAAAACTGAGATGTTAGCAAGTAGAAGCCTAAAATAATTACTAAGTGATAATATTGTTTCATTGATTTACAATTAAGACGTTATTAAACAACGTGAATACAATGTGTGTGTGTGTGTGGGGGGGGGGGTTCTCACATCATTCACACTAGAACTGAACAATAATCACCTTCACATTAGCATGGTTAATGTAATTGTTATTTATGCTGAGTGTTAAAAAGGAGGCCAGCATTGTAAATCATTAGTGGTAATACAGTGTAAAGACTGTATTCCTCAGATATTATGCAGGATCTTGTTTGCAGGAAGCTGGCATGCTCTCCCTACCTTTCCTGTATATGGCCCAGCCTGCCCACCAGAAGATTCCTTCATTAAACACAGGACACACTCCCCACACATTCTTTGCTCAAAAGCATAGGAGAAAAGCTTAGCTAAATGATTTCAATCCTGCTGGTCGTTTCCTCACCCACTAGGGATCTTCCAGGATGAGAGAGGGGCATCATGAGCAACACAGTGGCCCCAGACAACTGTGACTGCAACAGAACAGGGAGTTCCTGGGTCTGGAGATGTGTTCATTTCCAGGTTTAACTATTAAATGAATGCAATAATTAGATTTTCCTATTGTCAGATTGTCAGTATTCTATTAATTCTATTAATAATTAATAATTAATTTCTGAAATACAGTTAAACACATAACATTATCATGCTGACAACATTAAGAACTTGACTTGGACTTCTCTTTTTTGTGATAAAAGTTTTATTGCATTCCATCTCCAAATCTTCCAAAATAGAAAAACAAACATACAAAGAAATAAAATCAAAAACAGGGGAAAAGTACGAACAACAATGGAGATGAGCAAATGAAACAGAACATGAAACAATGAAAAAACAAGACAAAACAATGAACAATAAAACAAAAATTAAATCAAGCTCCCACTGGCCATCATGATTTCTGCCTGCAGTCGGGTCATGCCTTCTTCTTCCAAGATTTTGATCAGCTTCTGAAAAACAGTTAAATGATCCAATCATACCTTGTGGTGCTCTAGAGAGTGCACTGTTTTGTTTATATGTTTTCCAAAGGAATAAAATATTGACCACAATAACCCAAAACTTCCCTTTCATTTCCCAAGCAAGCTAGATTGACCATCTTACCTCTGGGAGCATAACATCGAAGACAAAATCCAGGAGTCTTATCTCCCCTCTCTTTATTTGCGCTCCTACACCTGTGACCTCCTCAATGACCCGCAGTAGCTCAAGGATCTACTGAAAAGAAAAGTACAAATCAGTAAATTCATCTTTTATATGTTACATCTATGAGAAAACACACAACTGATGACATTTTCATTTACCCGCTGGTCACTAAAGTTCAGGGTCCTCAGTTTTAAGTGCTGTTTCAGATTAATTGAGGTGGATGGGTTCTGCCATAGGAACATCCTATTGGAACGGATCATTCCATTCATCAGATCATTGTGTAAGCTCTGAAACCAAAGGGTAAAGGGTGAACATGTAATCACTGATAGAGAATGTAATTACCAAGAACACAATCTATTTGAAAGTTACCTTGATCTCCCCCTCCTCGCTCAACAGCATCCATTATCCTGCAAAGATGAAAAAAAATGAGGACTGCCAGCAGCTACTGCAGAATCATTTATCAGTAAGCATCTCCAGATTATAGACAGGAAGATACCTCCACCTGAAGTTCACCTGACATTTTGTGATAAAAATATTGTAATGCTTGTGGGTCAAAACTGTTATCTTCTTTAGAAAACTTTAAATTCTTTTGGGAACATTATGTTGTCTTTACAGGACATGGTTTTAGAGAGCAGACTTTTTTTTAACACTACCTGTGAAAACAGCTAATATTTGGGGTTAATAATTTTCCCCAAACTGGCATTTTCTCATAGGGTTTAAATAAAGGTTCATTAAGCCTTTCTTTGAAAAGCGCAGGCTTAGTATGTCAGTGTTCATCTTTATTTTTGTGTGACACTACATACAGATATTTAAGTAGTAGTACCTTGGTCTGTCATTCATATCTGTGCATCCACAGTTGAATGAGTCATCATTGAGATGTTTATGGCACTTTCCAGCACAATCTTTGTGCAGCCAGACCTTGCACATTTGGCACTGCACCCATTCCAGAGACGCAGCATCTGGGTATAACAATCTAACGGCATACAAGACGTTAACATTTTATGTTTGAAATTAAACAGTGCATGTGAAAGGATTTTCACAAATACAAAAGATAGTCACTTTCTTAAAAACAGTGAATAGGCCTTTAAGTGTTCAGTTCTTAAATTAACTTTTAAACCCACCTCTGTCCTGTGTTTTGTGATGTCTGGAAAACACAGAACAACTTTAGGTCAGCCATGCACAATCGTTCGTTATCAGAGGCCGTCTCTGCTATGGTTGCCTGAGAAAGTCAATTTGTAGAATTAGATCCATGTCAAATATGTCATGAAAATTGTAATCCAGATAATCTAGCATCAAGGACTCTAAAGACAACCGTGTGTTAAACTGCACTTTAAAGCAGTGCAACTCAATATAACACTGATTAAATTATGGCAAGCTTATACATGCAAAAACACATTATCATTCAACATTACTGTTAAATGTAAAATTATATGATCTCAGACAAATACTTATCATCATACCCTGGAAATGCACTGCATTTGCTGAGTGGTTTTCAAGGTTCCTCTGGATCACACTGTCAGTTTTAGTAATGAATTTGGGACAGAGAGGACAAACTCAGAGGATGACAAGACTGTGCGCTCCAGACTGGATTCTTTGGTTAAATAGAGGGGTGCATCTGAAAAAGGAGATGTCAAACAACACCAATATCTAGAAAACTTTACAGATCATAAGGTTAACACTACATGTGCTTCTTTTTGCTTATAATGTCCTCTCCTTCAGCGCTCAGTCTCACTACACGCTGTCCTGCTATCAATAAACGCAGGTGACGATGTTGCACACTTTCTTTAGCTAAGCTAACGTTAGCCCGGACCATCAAGTCGAGCGGAGAAACAGCCTTCCCAACTCATGTCACTCATTACATACATTACATTTGTAGATAGCATAGAATTGTATCTTAGATAACACACTATACTTCTTAGATATAGGATAATTAACACTCTTTCGCTTACCTTTCTATCTTTTCGTATCTTCGTATCTACCGTCTGGACGCTCCGTCTTATAAGCGACAAGATATACGAAGAAGACCGACTTCCGGTTTGGACTTCCGGTATGGAGTAGAGCTATGGCGGCGCCCTTGTCCGCCATCTTCCCTGCACGAGATAAGCGCGTACTCACACAGACCTGGCAACCCTGGAGCAGCGTTACAGTCCACTGACAGCCACAGCCGTCAGTCGGACTGAAGTTCATGATAACATGATGGAAATAAGACTTAAATTAACGTTTTTGGAGAATCTGTTCCTGTGTTTGTGTCTGCTGACTGGACTCGGACAAGCAAACGGTAAGAAATGTTCACTTTACAGTTACGTAGCGTTAATCTGTCAGTGATAAATAGAAAACGTCTCTCATATTCATAATAGAAGTCATCGAATTATCTTAATTTTAAAAATAAACATATATGTATTAATACAGATTATCCTCCACATACAGAGTCCTCCTGGTTCATTTAGTATTTATCATAATGTGAATTTGTGCTAAACTGAAAGTGTGCGTTATCTGATGAACATGGGTGGAAACAGGAAGTCAGTGAAGTTTACACGCAAGAAAACACAAACTTTAAAGGTTTAGATTAAAAAAAGACAAGATATTACATCCAGTTTTTCAACGTTGATTTCTAAAAACTGCGGTTGATATTTGATATTTGAACGTCTCTTAAAGAGCTAAAATGCGGTGACAACATCAACACAAAACACAAAACTGTTGAATTATTTTAATATTCTGGAGGACAGAAGATATTGATTAGTTTGAATGTATTTCTCCACAGTCAAATCATATTTCACTGCTGAGATAAATGTTGGCTGAGTTTAGTTCAACACGCCCTGTTGACTCGTCCTCAACTGATCCTGACGCCACCCTGAGATAGAACTCATTACGTCTCACTCTTAAACCACGCCCACTGGGAGAAAAGATCTGCGTCACAATATGAAACCAAGTGCTTAAATACTAACAGAGTGTAGCTCACTTAAAACATTAGATTTCAACATGTGAATGGAGTCCAACAGAGAGGAAAAGTTTATCTGACAAACTCAATATTAACAGTAAATCTGAGTGTTTCTTCTCCTGAAGATAAATACTATATAATCATATATTCTCCCTGGCTTTTCTGAGTCCGACTTCGTGCCTGTTCAATCTGCTCTGTGCTAACTGACGCAGCAAGCTACATCAGAGAATTTAGATTTTTTCTTTAAAACTAACTTAAACTGATTAATTGATTACCAAAAGAGTTTGTGATTAATTTACGAATCAATTATTTGATTAATCTTTGTGGTTCTTGTTAAGATGCAAAATGGTGCTAGGACTCCTAGTTCTCTTTATTGACTGACTTCCTCCATAATATTTAAAAAGTTTTCTTTAGATGATTTTTGAATTACTCAGTGATTTCCCTCCTCGTTCAGACAGAGAAGGAGGGAGGAAGAGAGAAAGAAAAAGAAAACACTGCCCTGCACCTGATTTGTTTCATGTCTGTGACACATTCTACAGATACAGACACTGAAACTGTAGTGAGAGGAGTCCTGTTGTTGATATAATGCTGATATGTCTGTCAACAGATCATTTTTACTGTGTATTTCTGCATGAAGAACCATGCACATCACTCGAAAAAAAAAAATCTGAATCTCTAGATGAAGCGTGGCTGTGATCGTGCTTGATGTGTGTGAGCAGAGCTGCTCATGCAGGCTGAGTTGCTGCTCTAACCTGATAATATGGGCAGAGAAATGAAAACCAACAGGTAACACCAGACACACGTGTTCTTCAAGCATGTAGTGTGAATCAGCTGTCAGTACACGGAGCACACGGTCTACCAAGTGAGCTACCAGGGCGACGTGTAAAGAGCTTTTTTACCTCACAACTGTAACATCTCTGGAAGGTTGAGACTCAGGTGCAGAGAACACACAGGAGGCAGAGTGAGGTTCAAAAAAAAAAGAAATCAGTCTTTACTAGAGTCCAAAAGGCAAACAAAAACAGACAGGAAAAAAGGCACAAAACAAAAATCCCATAAATAGACGAAGTCCAAACAAAGTCATGGAGCCAAACACAGCAAAGCAAGAAGCAGCACCACTGACAACAAAGACAATCTGGCAAAGACATGTGGAGCTGGTGGGGGTATAAATACACAGGGAAGGCAAGGAGGGTAATCGGGGGCAGGTGAGTAAGTGGCCTCAGGTGTGGTTGATGAGAGGCAGGAAAACACAGGAAACTGAAAAGACACAAGAGATAGAGTTACAAAATAAAACAGGAAATGACATTATGAAAACCAGAATGTTACAACAACAATAAAACAGTCGTTATAACAAGTCATATTACAAACTTTAAAAATTGATTTTTAATTTTTTTTTTAGCTTGCAGGCCAAATCAGCCTTATGGTGGGCCAACTTTGGTCTGCGGGCCCCACTTTGGGCATCCCTGATCTAAATGATCAAACATGCACTACAGAGACCAGATGAGTCTGATTTTTACTTTCAGTAACTGGATGATTTGACACAGATTGTTTCATGTTTTTTCATCTTAACCAAAGTTTTCTGAACAAATTCTTTTTGCCTCTGTTGTTGTTTTGTCTCCAGATTCACTCCAGTCCTGGTGTTTTCTATTCTAGTCCTGGTTTTTGTGTTACTTACCTTACTCCAGGACTTCATTGTCTCAGACTAACTGAGTCTAATTTAAGCAACGTTCATGAAAGCCAAAGTTTAATTAGTACTAGTCTCAGTGGATGCACACGTTGGTTGCTTGTTTCAAGCGGTATCACGGCGTCCACTTTCAATGTTTTTAAAGTCCCAGTGAAACAAGAACAACCTCTGAGCTGCAACCTACACATTTAAAATGACAATTTTTTTTTTTATTATCTATAAAAACCAGAGCTCAACTCCAGACGTGCAAATGTTCCACCAAAACAGGTTCCCCTCAACATTATTTTGCAGCAGCTCCGTTGCTGCTTCCTAGGCTCAGCGTTTTTAATTGGTGTAAAGAAATGCCAGATCTTTCTCCAGTGCTGAGCGCTGTGGAGAGAGGTCTGGATATGTGAGACTATACTAGTACAGATTAAGACGTACTCCTGGATTAATCACAGCCCTGTCTGTGAAAATCACCCTGATTTAAATTTATGTGGAAATTCATCCATGAGTCAAAGTGGTCATTTGAGTCAAGTTTGAAGAAATTCCTTGAAGGCGTTCTCGAGGTATCACGTTCATAAGAATGGTGTGGACGGACAGAGATCATGATGTCACCAGCCAGAGTCGGTCCCTGAGTCCTGTACAGCAGCTGCCCACTGCTCCTAATAGTAGAATGGATTAAATGCAGAGAAAGAATTTGACTGTATATTTGTACTCTGTATGATTATATGATCAGAATAAAGTTGGCCTTTATGACCTTTATAAAAACATTTTTCAAAATGTGTGAATCACAGAAGGGGCGGCACGGTGGTGCAGTGGTTAGCACTGCTGCCTCACAGCAAGAAGGTCCTGAGTTCGATCCCCCAGCTCCCCGGCTGGGGCAGGGCCTTTCTGTGTGGAGTTTGCATGTTCTCCCCATGTCTGCGTTGCTTCTCTCCGGGCTCCTCAGCTTCCTCCCACAGTCCAAAGACATGCATGCTAGGTTAATTGGTGACTCTAAATTGCCCGTAGGTATGAATGTGAATGTGAGTGTGAGTGGTTGTCTGTCTATGTGTCTGCGATGACCTGGCGACTTGTCCAGGGTGTACCCCGCCTCTCGCCCAATGACAGCTGGGACAGGCTCCAGCAGCCCCGCGACCCTTACGGACTAAGCGGTTACAGAAAATGAATGAATGAATGAATCACAGACGTCCTTCAGACTACAATCATGAATGTTGACAAAAAAGTTCAGGCTGATGGGTCCAGTAGTACGTGACATTAGACTGCTGACCTCACACACACACACACTGAATAAAATAAAACTGAATCTTCTCCTGGTGTTAGCTGAACAGTTTCCACAGTTAAATATAATTTGTAAAAGCACAATAAGAAAAACTGTTTAACCTGATTAACTGTGATCTTAAAATACGTCTGAACAAACATGAGACGTAACCAAATATAATATGAGAGAGGAGAAATCTGACTACTGACTAAACTGCTGATAAACTGGTGTTTGAGTTATTGTGGTGGTCTGTAAATGTGTTAACTGACTTTCTTTCTAACCTGATGACTCTGCATGTGAACACACTGATTGATTTTGTCTTTCAGGGGCAACTGTCATCAAAGTGAGCGAAGGGAGTGAAGCTGTTTTACCCTGTTTCATCAAACCTGAGAAGAACATCGAACGAGATGCCTTTGAGTGGAAGAAAAATCGTCAGATGGTGTTCTTGTATAAGAACGGGAGTCATTCCAATAACGGCCTTCCAGGTCAAGATGAGCAGTTCAAAGGACGAGTATCTCATTTTCCTGAACAACTGCAGTTCAGTGACGCCTCCATAAGGATCAGAAATACAAAGGAGTCTGACAGTGGAACCTACATCTGTGATTTTTCACCTGATGAGTCAAACAGAAAGAGATTCACCATTAAACTTGTTGTTGGTGAGTTCTTCCATGAAACAGTTATAAAGTCACCTGTTCATTTCACAGACAGACTGGTTCAAGTGTCCCAGATGGACTCAAGTTAAATTCTCATCCAATAATCAGAACAACACATCTGGACGAGGCCCTGCCCCGAGGACGAGGGCTGCAGATGAGCTTCAGCTAGAAGACACATAAACATTAAATCTGTTGAATTTATTTTTCCTGTCTGACAGCGTTTATCTGTTTCAACTGTTAAACAAACAAACAGATAAACTGATGGATCATTTATGGACCAAAATAACAAATCAATGATGAAAATAATAATTAGTTGCAGCCCAAGTCAAGATGCCAGAATTTAAAACTTCAATGCAGTATTATAAAAAACAATACTAGATATCTCTTTTGACACCACAGCAAAAAGAAAAAATCCCTTGGTACATATTTTTTTCTTCTTATAAAAAATATAGTATCAAAAAAGTCACTGAACACTGTCTGGTTTTACTGAAAGACAAATTTCAACCAGGAAAATAAAGACTAAACTGAACTGTGGTCATGAATGAGCATTTAGGTCATTTTTTATAGCTTTGATACTATCAAATATTATTAGAATTGTATTGATTTTAAACATGCCGTATTGAGAAAGTATTGATTATCAGGTATTTTTGATAACCTTATGTGGGAAAGTTCATGTTTCCTCAGCATGTTTCTGTGTCACAGCGATTAGTAGCAAGAAAACAGGAAGTGAGTGAACTCAGTTCAGCAGCTACTTCCTGAGAATTCTTTTTCAACTTGATACTGAATTTTAAATTTAGTGTGAGGGGTGTAACTGACAGGAAACCAAATGAAGGACTTGCAGTGAACCCTCCCTTCAACTGAAGACGGGTTTGTCTGTGAAAACGACGTCCTCATCAGAGTGGAGGCAGAGTTTGTCTCCTCACAGTGTTCAGACTGCTCTCACTGCAGATTCACACCAAAGATAAACTAAAGCTTCAATTCATGTTTAAAGAGGCAGGTTTAACTTCTGCTCAGTCCTGTTTGTGAGGGAGCAGCGACTGTGTGGAATATCTAAATCAGAAAATTGTGGTGGTCTGTAAATGTGTTAACTGACTTTCTTTCTAACCTGATGACTCTGCATGTGAACACACTGATTGTTTTTGTCTTTCAGTTTCAGCTGTCATCAAAGTGAGAGAAGGAAGTGAAGCTGATTTACCCTGTTTCATCAGACCCAAGAAGAACATCGAACGAGACGTCTTTGACTGGAAGAAAGATGATGAGAAGGAAGTGTTCTTTCATGAGGAAGGCTTTCATTCCAATAGCGGCCGTGATGGTCAAGACGAGCAGTTCAGAGGACGAGTATCTCATTTTCCTGAACAACTGCAGTTCGGTGATGCCTCCATAAGGATCAACAATACAAGGGTGTCTGACCGTGGAACCTACAGCTGTCATTTTCCTCGTCTTCAGCCAGAAGAACAAATCTTCTACATTGAACTTGTTGTTGGTGAGTTCTTCCATTAAACAGTTATAAAGTCACCTGTTCATTTCACAGACAGACTGGTTCAAGTGTCCCAGATGGACTTAAGTTAAATTTCCTGAGAGAGTCAGTGTTTGGTTTGTCCTGTTTGTCCATTCTGGGCTCCTGTAGAAACATGGTGGTTCAACATGGCGGCCTTCATAGAAGAGGACCTGCTCCCTCTGTAGATATAAACAGCTCATTCTAAGGAAACAAAAACACAACTATTTTTATTTTCAGGTGATTATACACTAATGAAAATATACTTACGAATATTATATTCAATTTCTGTCATATACACAAAAAAATCTTTAAATATGAAACTACAGCCAGCAGACAGTTAGCTTAGCTTAGCATAAAGACTGGAAACAAACCTGGTTCTGTCCAAAAGTAACAAAAAGCTCCTACCAGCACCACTGAAGCTCACTAATTATTTTAATATCTGGTTTGTTAAATCCACACAAAAACAACTCTGATGATGAAAGTTCAATATTTTGTGTGTCTCTGTCCTGGACAAGGTGTGTCCAAAGTCTGAGACAGTGGGCCCGCCCTCAGACAAATCTTGGAAATAGACACCCCCCAATTACTTCCTTAGTTTCAATCAATTATTTGATGTCTGTTGGATCAAGATTATGTTATTTGATCGCAGAGACTCTAACAGTTGAACCAAGATCATCCAATACTGCAGTTTTCCATAACTACAGACACACTGAATACAAACAGCAACTCCAAAAACATTCAGACACTGTGTAAAACATAAATAAAAACATAATGCATTGACTTGTTAATTCTTTGTATTGACTACAGTCCAAAGACAAAATATTTTATGTTCAAACTGATTAACTTTGTTTTGTTAATATAAACTCATTCTGAATTTAATGTCTGTAACATGTTTCAAAAAGTTAATGCAGAGGCAACAAAAGACAGTGAAGCTGTAGAAAACTGAACAAGGAAAAAAACGTTCAACAGGTAAACAGGTGAGTTGGTAACAGGTGACAGGATCATGATTGGGTATTAAAGGGGCGTCCTGGAAAGACTCAGCTGTTCACAAGCATGGATGGAGTGAGATTCACCACTTTGTGAAAAACTGAAAACAGTCCAACAGTTTCAGAACATTTCTCAACAAAAAACTGCAGGAATTTATAGATTTCATCATCTACAATCCATAATATCATTAAAAGATTCAGAGAGTCCAGAGAAATCTCTGAAAACCAACACTGACTGTCTGTGACCTTTGACCCCTCAGGCAGCACTGCATTAAAAACTGCATTAAAAACCCTCATCATTGTATAAAGGATACTACATGGACTCAGGAACACTTTGGAAAACCATTGTCAGTAAACACAGTTTGTCTCTGCATCTACAAATGAAAGTTAAGACTCTACCATGAAAAGAGAAAGACATATATCAACAACATCCAGAAACACTGCAGACTTCTCTGGACCTGAACGCATCTGAGATGAACAGTACAGTAAAAATTCACCAATACTGTTTCTCTGAACTGTCTCTTTAAACAAGTCACACACATCTAGGTGACTCTGTGATCTCCTTTTGATAAATAATGTAATATCAAAGTAATTTCACTTTCATTCATTGAACCTCTGCTGGATCTGTTTGGACCCCCTGGGGAGGCCCACCTCCCACTTTGAAAACTTCTGTCTCAGACTGTTTCTTGGCACTGAGTGTTTACCAGGCAGTTTAACAGGTTAAACAGATGAGATATAACATGTTAATTAGTTTTACATGAGTTTTACTGATACTGACAGGTGGATTTTTTTTGTTCAGCAGACACAGACTTGTTTCCCTGTTTCCAGTTGTTGTGCTAAGCTAAGCTAACTGAGTCTAGTTTTATATTTAACGTACAGATAAGAGAGTGATATCAATTTCCTCATCTGACTCTCTATCATGAAATGAATAAGTATAAATCCCATCATGTCTATTCTGAGTCCTGCATGTGAGTTGTTATAAATCTGGTTTCATATGTGAGAACTTCCAGCTGGTTTAGAAAGTTCTGAGTTAACAAGAGAAGTTGATGATCAGCTTTGTGAGTCTCCACAACAACAGTGTTAGTCGTAGTAAAGCCAGATAACTCAAAGATGTCCTGATTATCTGAACTTACTTCTTGAGACAGGCCTCTAATGGATCTGTGTTACAGATATTGATCATGATTGATCGTCTTCTGGAGGCAGTTGTATCGTTCAGGATCAGTGGATTGGTGACTCTCTCACAGCAGGGTAGTAAGGAGGCTCTGACAGATGTGTTTTCTGACTCTTTGACTGTAACCCATCCAGGACCGACACAAACCAGTCTCATGTGTAAATGTGCTGCCAACTTCAGATAGTTTGTCAAATCTGAGACGTCTTTTAAATCAGTCTAATAAATAGTCACATGTTTCAGTTTTTCTCAGTGTGACAAGTTGCTGATATCTGACGCGATTATGTTGTTTTTCCTTTCAGTTTGTAGTATCATAAAAGACCGATGGGAGGAAAAAATCAGAGGTGAGTCCTGACATACAGTATTTAACTTGATATATATAGATTTTCTCTGAAAAACACTCTAATTTTTAAACAGTGAAAACGTGGAGTTCATATACAGGTAAGAGCTTTTTTGTCATTGCAAGGGGTACAATGAAATGTCGTTTGGCAACATCTCTTGTAGCAGCTACAATGTCCTGGTCACAAAATATAATATAATGTAATATAAATAGTAAAAATAAGTAAGTAAAATAAAGTGCAGTTATAATATTTACAACAGATACAGACTGTAATAGTCTGTATCAAGAGTGCAAGACAGTCAGTCAGTAGTCAGTGGGGGGGGGGGGGGGTCATGGTTCCTGCAGCAGTCTCTTCACAGCCATGGGGAAGAAGCTGTGTCAGTCTGTTGGTGTGGGCTCTCATGACTCTGAGTCTGCCACAGGGAAGGCTGGTGAATAGAGAGTGTCCTGGGTGGGCGGTGTCATCCCGGATCTTTCTGGCTCGTCGGAGGAGACTGCTGGAGTAGATCTCCTCTAGGCATGGAAGTGGGCAGCCAATAATCCTCTGAGCCGTCTTGATGACCCGCTGCAGTTGTTTCTTTTCAGATGCAGTGCAGCTGGCATCCCACACCGTACATCCATAGGTGAGGACACTCTCTATTGTGCAGTGGTAGAAGTTTTTCAGCAGGGGTGGAGGGAGTTTGTTCCTCCTCAGCGTTCTCAGAAAAAAGAGACACTGCTGGGCCTTTTTGATGATGTGGGTGGTGTTCACAGTCCAGCCCAGGTGCTCCGAGATGTGCAGGCCAAGAAACTTAAAGCTGGTGACCCGTTCCACTTCCTCCCCACTGATGCTCAGGCCTGAGTGCAGTGTGGTCCTCGACTTCCGGAAGTCAATGATGACTTTTTTTGTCTTCTTGGAGTTGAGGTTGAGGTGGTTGTCACTGCACCAGGCCACCAGTACTTGGACCTCCTCCCCGTATGGTGCCTCGTCACCGTAACTGATGAGCCCCACGACGGTTGTGTCATCCGCAGATTTGATGAGGGTGTTGGAGCCATGAGTAGCGACGCAGTCATGAGTGTTCAGTGTGTACGGGACTGGACTCAGCACACAGCCCTGGGGAACACCAGTATTGAGGACGATGGTGGAGGATGTGGAGGTGCCCATTCTGACATGCTGGGGTCTGTTAGTCAGGAAGTCCTTGATCCACAGACAGAGGGAGATTCCAAGTTGTAGTGACTGCAGTTTGTTGATGAGTCGGCTGGGGCTGATGGAGTTAAAGGCTGCGCTGAAGTCAACAAACAGCATCCTGATATATGTGTTGGGGCTTTCAATGTGGCTGAGAGTGGTGTGGAGGGCGATGGAGATGGCGTCGTCTGTGGATCTGTTGGACCTGTAGGCGAACTGATGTAGGTCAAATCCAGGTGGGATGTGGGCCTTGACATGCTGTAACACCAGTCTCTCCATACATTTCATGATCACCAGTGTCAGGGCCACAGGCCGGTCATCATTTCAACCCTGTGATGGCAGAGGATTTAGGCACAGGGATTATGGTGGCAGTTTTCAGGCAGGTGGGGACTGTGGCTTGCTGCAGTGAATGGTAAAAGATGTTAGTGAATACTGCAGCAAGCTGATGAGCACGATTTCAGCACCCTCCCTGGTACTCCATCCTGGTGCTTTCTTGGTGTCGATGCCACGCAGGACTCGCAGTACCTGGTGTTGTTGGATGGTGGGGGGCTGGTCATGCTCTGATGATGTCAGCTGTGTGTCCTCTGCCTGTCTGTTGTCCCCTTCATAGCGGGAAAAAAAGGTGTTAAGCTGGTTTGGGAGAGAAGTATCGGGGGGAAGGGGTGTTGTGGCATTGTTTGTAGTCCGTAATATTCTGTATGCCTTTCCACATGGAGAGGGGGTTGTTCTCCTTGAAGTTTGCCTCTATCTGCTCTCTGTACTTTGTTTTAGCAGCCTTGATGCCTCTGTTCAGGTCCGCTCTAGCCTTCCTGTAGGCTTCCCTGTCCCCTGTCCTCAGTGCTCACCTGTTTCCTTGATGTTACCTTGTCCATGCAGACACTGATGTATGATAGTACAGAGGAGGTGTGGAGCTCAATGTCTGGGTCTTCAAAGAGCTCCCATATGGTGTCCTCAAAACAGTCCTGCAAGGATAATGTGGCCTCAGTCAGCACTGCACTAGCTTGTACTGTGGCTTAGACCTGCAGATGAGGGGCTTGTAAGCTGGTGTCAGGAACAGGGAAAGATGGTCTGAGTGTCTGAGGTGGGGGGAGGGTCGGCTTTTGTAGGCTGTAGAAAGTTGGTAAAGACCTGGTCTAGTGTTCAGCCCTTCCTTGTTTGAATGTCAACATTCTTGTAGAATCTGGGGAGCACATTCTTTAAGTTGGTGTGATTCTTCTTCTTAAAATTTGCTGTATGTTCTATGCTCACATAGATTAGGTATTATTCACAGTGTCCTCTGTACATGTCTGTTTCCCTCGGGTTGGGGCAGGTGGGTGGGTGGGGAGTGGGATATGTTATTTTATATTTTCATAAATTAATTTCAGGAACCATGGTGTACATTTATGTATATTTCTCTGTTTACAGTTGCCACTTCTGGAATTGTTGAAATGTACACTTACTATGGAACACAACACAATAATAAAAAGATAATCCCCAAAAAAAAGAAAATATTAAATTTGGTATGATTAAAGTCTCCAGCCACGATGAAGAAGCCCTCTGGCTGTTTGTTTTGTTGCCTGGTGATGCTGTCATGCAGCCTGCTCATGGCTACGTTAGCATTAGCTCGCAGATGGATATACACGGCAATTACAAACACCTGGGTTATTTCTCTGGGCAAAAATAAAATGGTCTGCACCTCAACATTAGAAACTCCAGGTCTGGGCAGCAGTGTCTCTCAATAACAGCAGTGTCCGTGCACCAACTGTTGTTAATATAGACGCACACACCTCCTCCTCTCCTCTTAAGGCAGAAATATACTTGCTTTTAACTACGCGTTCACATACACACCCCTACGCATTCCTACGCTTCATGGCTGCCTCATGTATCCTGCTTCCATTTGGAGCGATGGTTGTGCGCGTCCTCAGAAATTAACGCTAAACATACGCAAATGCATGGTTAAACAGCAAGTATATCTCCGGCATTACCGGACTCCAATGTGCGGTCCGACCAGAAGATTGTACGTCCTGCTAGCTCCACAGCTAGGTCCGGGATGTTTTCATGCAGCCAGGTCTCTGTTATCACCATAATGCAGCTGTCTATCTGGTTGTTAACGTCCCATAGTTTAATCTCATCCATCTTATTAACTAGAGAGCAGACACTGGCGAGAAAGACACTTGGAACCGCTGGTTTATGCAGAGTTGCGGTTAGCCTAGCTCTGATGCTGGCTCGTTTGCCTCGTTTTTGGCGTCTTTCACAGCGCAGCCGTTGCCTCCTTTCTGTCTGTACTTGCCAACGTATCCCCTCCGGGAACGAGTCGAACCCTTCTGCCAGCCGGTCCAGTGTTATTTCAGGCTGATAAGTTCGGCTCGGGTGTAAGTCTTTTTCAATGTGAAGCTGAAGAGCACCAGGTCGCTGCATCTACACGTGCCGCCGCCATTTTTTTTTTTTTTAATGCAGTTTTTAACAAATAGTCATCAGTAATGAAGATATAAAGGTAAAGGTAAATAATAGAATAACTAGAGCATCATATTAAGTTAATAAAACTAAACCACTTACCACATATTTTATCTTTAATGATTCTTTGACGTGTAGAAAACCAACAAACTACATCCACTCAGTTACCAGTTAATGAGGTTCACCTGTCAACAGCTCTGTAATAAATCCTACTGTCATCAAGTTATAATGTTGTTTTTGGTTAAAACTATTTAAGAGAGGTGTTGATTCATATTTATGGTCATTTTGGAGGCTGTAGTTTGAAGTGCTGATAAATTGTTATTAATAATAATTTATTTATGTTCACCTCTTCAAAAGTTATAAAAAGTTCTAAATGTTACAAAGTGCTGTAGATGAAACAGCAAAGCAAAAAAAGGAATATTTAAACAAAAATTCAGTTAGAAAAGCAAGTATTTCAACAGGCAGATGAATGAGTAACAACAAAAATAAAATAAATATAAAAGCATCTGAATCAGGAGTAGAATGAATTAAAAGCAACTTTATACAAATGTGTGTTTATATGTTGTGTTGTTGTGTGTTTGTGTTTGTTTCACTCACTTATCACTTAATTTGTTGTAAAAAATAAAGTACACTCTAATGAAATCTCTCACAAGCTTTTAATACAAGGAGTTACACACCCTCAAAGACCCTAACTTTTATATTTTAGGACACTTTTGTTTATTACAACAAGCAAAAAACTTCATGATTTATGTTAAAGACAATGTTTCTTCCACCATATTTAGAAGATTTGTCCAAACCTCAGTCACATTACAACATGTGATTGAGACATGTACTTTTCTGTTTCTCTCTGTTCCTGTTTTTTCTCTTAAACATGCTGTAATCCACATACAAGAGATGTGATGAAGGAAAAACATCACAATATAACATGTAAAATGTCCCTGTTTGTTCTCTGTGTTCACAGGTGCATCTCTAAAACCACACATCACAATATTTGATCAATCAAGATATGAAGCAAAGCTTCAGTGTGACGTTCAACGTGTTTCTCCAAAACCTAAAGTTGAGTGGCAGGACGGTTCTGGAAACATCCTTCCTGCTAAAGAACCACAGGTCACAGAGAGACGAGGCAGCTACTACATCATCCTCAACACGACTGTGACTGAGACTGGCGACTATCGCTGTGTCGTCACACAGGAGGAAATCTGCCATCAGATTTCTGCAGTGACCTTTGTGTTCATCCATGGTGAGATTCTTCCTATTAGTAATTTTATTCTAAAATTAAATTTATAAAAATGTGACACTGGTTCATCAATCAACAGTCAAAATCACAGGATCAAATAAACCACATTAATGTTTCTGTTCAATCTGATCAAGAGACCAAAATTATCACCAACCACCAAACAAATGCAGATAAAATATTAAAGTAACTGACAGATTTGTTTCACTCATCAGTTAAAAACACAACATTAATCTATTGAGTTTCTGGTAAAATCTGAATATTCACTAAATATTTAGCCGGTGGACAAAAAGTAAATTTTGGATCCTGGTCTGAACGCAGCTTTCAGGAACATGAACATCATGAATCATTTCATCAGTTTTGTGCAGCGTGACACAAGTTATTCCATATTGTAACATAAAAAGCAGATTGTTAGGTTCAGAGTTTGGCCAGGACCCCAGACGCAGAGAGCGAGATAAAAGCAGTTTTCAAAGAGTTTATTGTTTCACAAAAGAGCAAAAAACAACGGAAGGCGAGGGCAGGTGCTGGACGCGGTCGGCTGGCTGGCGCAGCGGGGTCGACAGGAGGGGAACCGTGCTGGCGTAGGTTCAGGAGCACGAGTGCTGCACCCACGGTCGGAAGAGGAACTGAAGGCTGCACAAAAACACTGTTGATTAGAATCACGAAGGAAAAAACACCAAAGATCCACTAGAAAGCTTGCTGCGCTACATTACCGACAACGACTGAATAGTCCGGCACAGGAGTGGAGACTAGGCCAAGCTCATATACCCGGGGAAGTGCACTGATGAGAGCCAGGTGCGTCTCATTATGCTGAGCCAGCCAATGACCGCCGCCGCTGCCACACACACTGCCCTGGAAGGAAAGGGGAGGGGGGAAAAAGGGAAACAAGGAAACCCGAAACACCAAAAACACCAAAACAAATCCAAAAAACTCAACAACCATGACATTACCCCCCCCTCAACGGACGCCACCCGGCGGCCTGCCAGGCTTGCCAGGAAAGTCCCTGTAAAAGTCATTAATAAGGTCCGGATCCAGAATAAAAGAACGGGACACCCATGACCGTTCTTCTGGACCATACCCCTCCCAGTCCACCAAAAACTGGTATCCCCGGCCCCGTCTGCGGACGTCCAGCAACCGCCGGACAGTGTAGGCCGGGTGGTCATCAATGAGCCGGGGGGGCGGAGGGGGTTCGGCCGGAGGGCACAGAGCACTGGTGGACACAGGCTTCAACAGGGAAACGTGAAAGGCCGGGTGAACATTAAGGGCTGCGGGCAATTTGAGTCTCATCACACAGGGATTGATTACCTTTTCTATTTCAAAAGGGCCGATGTACCTGGGGGCTAGCTTCCTGCTCTCCGTCTGCAGAGGGAGGTCGCGTGAGGAAAGCCACACCTTTTGACCCGGCTGATAGTGGGGGGCAGGAGCGCGACGTCTGTCCGCCAATCGTTGATTGCGAGCCGCAGTCCGCGTGAGAGCCGCCCTTGCCTCCCGCCAGACCCGCCGTGCCCGCCGGAGGTGCTCCTGGACGGACGGAACTGCCACTTCGGTCTCCTGGATGGGGAAGAGGGGAGGTTGGAAACCCACAGAGGCCATAAAGGGGGACATACCTGTGGCTGAGCTGACCAGAGAGTTGTGGGCGTATTCCACCCAGGGAAGATGGGTGGACCAGGAGGCGGGATGTCTAGCGGTGACGCACCGGAGAGCTGACTCGAGGTCCTGGTTGGCCCGCTCCGTCTGGCCGTTGGTTTGGGGGTGGTATCCAGACGAGAGGCTGGCTGAAGCTCCCAGAGCCTGGCAGAAGGCCCTCCAGACCTGGGAGGAGAACTGGGGACCCCGGTCCGAAACTATGTCCTGAGGTATACCATGAAGTCTGAACACATGTTGGACGAGGAGGTTGGCCGTCTCTAGGGCTGAGGGGAGTTTGGGCAGAGGAACAAAATGCACAGCTTTGGAAAAACGATCAATAATGGTAAGGATTACTGTGTTACCCTCTGACGGTGGGAGTCCAGTGACGAAGTCCACTGCAACATGAGACCAAGGGCGATGGGGGATGGGCAGTGGACGTAGGAGGCCAGCAGGAGTCTGGTGGGAGGATTTGTTGCGGGCACAGACGGAGCAGGCGGAAACATACTCCTTGGTGTCAGACGTTATGGAGGGCCACCAGAAACTGCGTCGGAGCAAGGAGAGGGTGCGATGAAACCCAGGATGACAGGCGACTTTGGAAGCATGTCCCCACTGGAGCACAGGAGTTCTGGCGGCGGGTGGAACAAACATCCGGTTGGGAGGGCAGCTCTCGGGAATGGGTTGATCTTGTTGAGCCTCCTGCACGACTTGCTCAATCTCCCACCTGGCCGCCCCCACCACGCAGGAGGAAGGGAGGATGGTCTCCACAGGTGTGTCTTCCACCGGTGGAGTAAACTGTCTGGATAAGGCGTCGGGCTTAACATTCCTGGAACCAGGGCGGTAGGTGAGGGAGAACCGGAACCGACCCAAGAACAGGGCCCACCGAGCCTGCCGGGAGTTTAGTCGACGTGCAGACCGTAGATAGGAGAGGTTCTTGTGGTCAGTCCATACCGTAAAAGGGTGCGTGGAACCTTCCAACCAATGCCTCCACTCCTGGAGAGCCAAGACCACAGCAAGGAGCTCCCTGTTGCCCACGTCGTAATTTTTCTCTGCTGGGGTGAGCCGACGAGAGAAGAAGGCACAGGGGTGCATTTTGTGGTCAACAGGGGAGCGTTGCGAGAGGACAGCCCCTACCCCAGAGTCAGAGGCGTCGACTTCGACCACGAACGGTAATGCAGGATCTGGATGGGAAAGCACAGGTGCAGAGGTAAACAGGCACTTTAATCGGTCGAAGGCAGCATCGGCTGCCTGCGACCACACAAAGGGGAGCTTGGAGGAGGTCAATTGAGTGAGTGGGGCCGCTACTTGGCTGTAATTGCGAATGAACCTCCTGTAAAAATTTGCAAACCCCAAAAACCTCTGGAGGTGTTTTCTGGTGGCGGGGACAGGCCACTCGGCCACCGCTTGAACTTTGGCCGGATCCGCCTTCAGCTGTCCCCTTTCCACCACGAACCCCAAAAAACTGACAGATGTGACATGGAATTCGCATTTCTCTGCTTTCACAAAGAGTCTATTCTCTAATAGTCTTCTTAAAACCAGCTTTACATGCTGGACATGTTCATCAAGGTCTCTGGAAAAAATCAAGATGTCGTCTAAATAAACAAACACGAACCTATTAAGCATGTCCCTTAAAACGTCATTGATCAAAGCCTGGAAAACAGCTGGTGCATTGGTCAGACCAAAGGGCATAACCAGGTACTCGAAATGTCCCAGGGGGGTGTTGAACGCCGTTTTCCACTCATCTCCTTCCTTAATCCTGATGAGGTGGTAGGCGTTACGGAGATCTAGCTTGGAGAAAATGGTTGCTTGGTGCAAGGGGCCAAAAGCGGAATCAATCAGAGGGAGTGGGTACTTATTTTTCACTGTAATGTCATTTATCCCCCTGAAGTCTATACAAGGGCGCAGGGTTTTGTCTTTCTTTTCAACAAAGAAAAAACCCGCTCCCACTGGGGAAGAGGAAGGGCGGATTAACCCCGCAGCTAACGAGTCTGTGATGTACTGCTCCATGGACTCTCTTTCAGGCTTGGACAAATTGTACAGTTTTTGAGATGGAAATGGGGCTCCAGGGAGCAGTTCAATGGCACAGTCATAGGGACGGTGTGGGGGAAGAGAAAGCGCTTTGTCCTTGCTAAAAACCTCCTGAAGATCATGGTACATGGGGGGAATGGAGGACAAGTCAATAGGTTCGGTAGGCACAGGTGGCGAGGAGGCACTGGAGGGAATGGCAGAGTGAAGACAATGGGAATGACAGAACGTACTCCAATTGGTAATGGCCGAGGCGGACCAGTCAATATGGGGGTTGTGCAACTTTAACCAGGGGAGCCCCAGAACCAGAGGTGAAGTGGGAGAGGGAATGACTAACAGCGAAATTACTTCCTGATGATTACCAGAGAGCAGCAGGGTCACAGGGGCAGTACGGTGGGTGACACTAGCCAGTAATTGTCCACTCAGGGTGAGAACGTTCCTAGGCTCAGGGAGAGGCTCAATAGGAAGGTTCGCTTGACTACACAGTTCAGAGTCAATAAAATTGTCATCAGCTCCACTATCGACCAGTGCCTGCAGTGGTATCGTGTTATGTGGGAGTCTGAGCATACCTTGTAGTTGAACTCGGGTGGAGGGAGAGGAGGAAGAGATAGTACGGCTCACCAGCGCCCCCTCCGTGGCTGATGAGCCTCCCCTTTTGGCAGTTGAGGACAGGTGGCGAGGAAGTGGCCAGGCTGACCACAGTAGATGCATAGCCGGTGCAGTAATCGGCGCTCCCGTTCTGCGGGAGACAGTCTGGCTCGACCCAACTGCATGGACTCCTCTTCGTTAGGGACGGAGGAAAAACCCGCACGAGGAGCGGGGGCAGGCACGGGGGTGAGGTCCCGGGGAATCCCGCGTTGCGGAGTGGACACCGGAGGGTAGTTGGAAACCACAGGAGGAGGGGCGCCCTGTCTCCCTATTCTCTCCCTGCATCTCTCACGTAGCCGGTTATCGAGTCTAATGGCTAATGAGATTAATTCGTCAAGAGACTGGGTCTCGTCTCGTGCTGCCAATTCGTCCTTAATATTATCAGCTAATCCCAAGAGAAAAACACTTTGTAATGCGCGCTCATCCCAGCCGCTTTCGGCTGCCAAAATGCGGAAGTCGATAGCGTACTGGGAGACTGGCGCTGAACCCTGGCGGAGGGAAAGGAGCCGGCTGCTGGCTTCTTTCCCTTGGACCGGGTGATCAAAAACCTTGCGCATCTCATTTACAAAAGAGGAATAAGACTGAGTTACCGCCGAATTAGTGGAGATAGCCAAAGCCCAGGAGGCAGCCCGATCTGTTAACAAACTCATAATGAAGGCAATTTTCGATCTATCTGTGGCGTAAGTCTGGGATTGCTGTTCAAACACTAAAGTACACTGAAGCAAGAACTGACTACATGCCCCTAAATCTCCCGAATACCTGACCGGGGTGGGGATGTATGGTTCCCGGGAGAGGACGGGTGGAGGAGCCGGAGTCGCCAAGGAGGGAGCCGAGGAAGGAGGAAGATTCCCAGGAGGAGCCAAACTGGGGATCTGACTGACGGCCTGATCCATGCGGCTGCCGAGCTGGGATACGCTGGTCACCAGGGTCTGGAGAACGCCTTGGATCTCGTGGATGGCTTCCCCCATCTGGCCAACACGTGCTCCTTGAGAGGATAGCGCCTGCCGTAATTTATCTGTCTCCGCGGGGTCCATGATTTGGCCGGACTATTCTGTTAGGTTCAGAGTTTGGCCAGGACCCCAGACGCAGAGAGCGAGATAAAAGCAGTTTTCAAAGAGTTTATTGTTTCACAAAAGAGCAAAAAACAACGGAAGGCGAGGGCAGGTGCTGGACGCGGTCGGCTGGCTGGCGCAGCGGGGTCGACAGGAGGGGAACCGTGCTGGCGTAGGTTCAGGAGCACGAGTGCTGCACCCACGGTCGGAAGAGGAACTGAAGGCTGCACAAAAACACTGTTGATTAGAATCACGAAGGAAAAAACACCAAAGATCCACTAGAAAGCTTGCTGCGCTACATTACCGACAACGACTGAATAGTCCGGCACAGGAGTGGAGACTAGGCCAAGCTCATATACCCGGGGAAGTGCACTGATGAGAGCCAGGTGCGTCTCATTATGCTGAGCCAGCCAATGACCGCCGCCGCTGCCACACACACTGCCCTGGAAGGAAAGGGGAGGGGGGAAAAAGGGAAACAAGGAAACCCGAAACACCAAAAACACCAAAACAAATCCAAAAAACTCAACAACCATGACACAGATGTTGATATCCAGCTGTGGTCAGCACTTCTTCACTGCCGTACATGGACTGAAGGTCAGTCCTGATCACAGTCTCCTCTGTTGTATTTGACCTTGTTATATGTTGGTATATATGTGGTTAATAAGTGAAGATTTCTGCATCACCAAATGAAAATGAGTTCCAGCACAAACTGATTCTTCCACACAGTTGATCTTGTTGTTAGAAATATGAGCACATACTAACTACCAGGTGTAACTGTGGAGTCGCTGATTGAACCAACTGACAAAACTAGTTTGATACAGAAAACACAACATATGAGCTGCTGAGTGAGTAGAAGAGGTCAGAGAAAATGATGAGACATGACACTGGTGTCAAATGAGTTCAAGTGTGAAAGCTTCACTTGTCAAACTATGATGAGTGATAATGACAACATGAATCATCAAACATCATCACAGATTTTAACTCACTCTGACTGAACATACATGAAATGTTCAACACATGGAAAAACTTTATCTTCTTCAATTATTTTATTTATTAAACTGAACTCAAACTAGAAACTAAATGACAAACAACAACAACAAATGATATGATCAGTTTTCTGTTCTGGCAGCATGAGACTGATCATATGTGTCTAATATGAGTTTATCACTGAGACTCAGTTAAAACCTGATAACACAATGACTGCACACACTTTTAAAACCTTAATTTCATATTTAGTAACAAGTTTTTGTATTATTTTAGTTTAACAGAAATTATTGTCTAATTATTATCCTACATGTTATTTTCTGTTTCTTTCTGTTCCACTTAAACACACTTTAATTCTCATTTACAGGCAGAGAAGAAAATGAACAAAAACATAAAAATGTTAAATTTATAATCCTGTAATTGTTCTTTATAACTGATGTGTCACTTGTTGTCTGTTTACTCTGTGTTCACAGGTCCAGAGCCGCCTGAAGGTGAGATTATTACTTATTTTATACTTGTATTCGAGTCATTTTAATATATATGTATTGTTTCCAAAAATCTTAATGTCTTTAGACTGAACACAAAGTAAATCATGATGAAGAAATCTGCAGAAGTTGAAAATGTTTGAAACTGAGTGAAAACTTGACTCTGATCCTGAGACTCTGAGACTCCACTTCATGAATCTACAGAGATCAGAGGAAGAATGAGAGCAGAGGTTCACAAAGTGCAGGATTTAATGTTAAACATCATTATGAGACCAAATCACTAATCTGTTTTCCTGTGTGTCCCTCCATCAAACACTCGCTTCATAAACTGTCAGTCAGTCATCAAAACTTTGTGAACCTCTGATCTGAAGGGAAACAACAGAAAGAACTGGAGAATTTAATGAAGTTAAATTAGTAACATGAACAAACCCAGGAACAGATTTATAAATGACTGCTGTGAGCTGAACCTGAGGATCAACATGAAAACTGAAGCTGACAATAATATTCTTTTTATTATTGATTGATCCGTTGATTATTTTCTTGATTAATTAATTAGTTGTTTGGTCCAGAAAATGGTGAAAAAATGTCGATCAGTGTTTCATAAAGTCCAAGACGACGTCCTGAAATGTCTTTTGTCCAGAACCTAAAAATATTCAGTTTACTGTCAGAGGAAAGAAACCAGAAAATATTTACATTTAAGAAGCTGAAATCATCAAGAGTTTTGTCTTTTTCTCTTAAAAATGACTCAAATCAATTGATCAGTTATTGAATCAGTTGGCAATGAATTTAATAGTTGACAACTAATCAATTAATCATCACAGCTTTAATGAAAACATGAAGACGAGGACGATTTAGAGACTGAAGTCATTAGAATCAGAGACATTTCTGTTCCACAAGTGAAAAGAAAAAATGTTGTGAAAGTGAAGAATTATTGTTCCACATGTTCCACCAAAATCCAGCGAGGCTCTCTGAAGGTTTGATTATCTGTAGTTGTATAGATTAGATAGAGAACTTTATTGATCCCAATGAGAAAGTGCAGCAGCAAAGTTCCACATGAATCACATAAGAAACAACATAAAGACACTGTCACAGGCCGACTGTGAGACTGAGACACAAACAGGAGACACACAAACAAACACATGTTCTCAATGTGGAAAGTCAGTAGAAAACTCTTCACTTTTATCAACTTCATCATTTACTTTAAATGCAGTTTTGAAATGAACAGATTAAAAACTTCTGTGTCTCAGTTCTCATTCAGTCGAAGCTTCAAGTTTCCAACATTAATTATCTTTTTATAATTGTAGTAATTCTGACTGTTAAACCAACAGAAACTGATGAGAGAATTTATTTGAATTTTATGATGAAGGATGAATTCAAATTCAGAAATAATGACCAAAACTGTTGTTTCACAACAAAATAAAAGATCAAGCTCTTAAATAGTTTCCAAAAATAAAATATAGATTCTGTTTGTTGGCTAAAACAGAATAATTATATAATGTTATATTATTTATAAATGTATTTGGAGAACTCTGAAACTGTATCTTAGTCTGAATGTTTGTTGTCAAATATGTGACTGTGTTCAAGAATCTCTAAATATTCTTTATATCCTTTTATTAATGAGTTTAAAGTCTATTTATCTTTACTGAGTGTAAACAGGCTGAAATCAACTTTCTTCTCCAGGAAATGAAGCAACAACCTCACAAATAAAAACTCTCAACTTCTCTCAACACAGAAAAACACAAAAAAAGTCTGAACGTCCCTCAACTTTTTGCAGAATTAGTTCTGTTACAAAATGATCTTAAACATTATTATCTGAGGTCTGAAAAGTGTTTTCTCTTACATTGAAATAATACAAAAACTGTTTATTTTATAACTCAGTTTGATATTATTTTAGATCAATAAAAATTATTGTTGACTTATTATCCTACATGTTATTTTCTGTTTCTTTCTGTTCCTCATGTTCCTCTTAAACACACTTTAATCCTCATTTACAAGCAGAGAAGAAATGAACAAAAACATCACAATATTACATTTATTATCCTGTAATTGTTCTTTATAACTGATGTGTCACTTTCTGTCTGTTTACTCTGTGTTCACAGGTCCAGAGCCAAGCAAAGGTGAGATTATTACTTATTTTATACTTGTATTCGAGTCATTTTAATATATATGTATTGTTTCCAAAAATCTTAATGTCTTTAGACTGAACACAAAGTAAATTATGATGAAGAAATCTGCAGAAGTTGAAAATGTTTGAAACTGAGTGAAAACTTGACTCTGATCCTGAGACTCTGAGACTCCACTTCATGAATCTACAGAGATCAGAGGAAGAATGAGAGCAGAGGTTCACAAAGTGCAGGATTTAATGTTAAACATCATTATGAGACCAAATCACTAATCTGTCTTCCTGTGTGTCCCTCCATCAAACACTCGCTTCATAAACTGTCAGTCAGTCATCAAAACTTTGTGAACCTCTGATCTGAAGGGAAACAACAGAAAGAACTGGAGAATTTAATGAACTTAAATGAGTAACATGAACAAACCCAGGAACAGATTTATAAATGACTGCTGTGAGCTGAACCTGAGGATCAACATGAAAACTGAAGCTGCCAATAATATTCTTTTTATTATTGATTGATCCGTTGATTATTTTCTTGATTATTTAATTAGTTGTTTGGTCCATAAAATGTAAGAAAATGGTGAAAAAATGTCGATCAATGTTTCATAAAGTCCAAGACGACGTCCTGAAATGTCTTTTGTCCAGAACCTAAAAATATTCTGTTTACTGTCAGAGAGGAAAGAAAACAGAAAATATTTACATTTAAGAAGCTGAAATCATCAAGAGTTTTGTCTTTTTTTCTCAAGAAAAAAAATACTCAAAGCAATTAATTAGTTGTCAAAGTGGTTTATAAATTTATTAATAGTTGACAACTAATCAATTAATCATCACAGCTTTAATGAAAACATGAAGACGAGGACGATTTAGAGACTGAAGTCATTAGAATCAGAGACATTTCTGTTCCACAAGTGAAAAGAAAAAATGTTGTGAAAGTGAAGAATTATTGTTCCACATGTTCCACCAAAATCCAGCGAGGCTCTCTGAAGGTTTGATTATCTGTAGTTGTATAGATTAGATAGAGAACTTTATTGATCCCAATGAGAAAGTGCAGCAGCAAAGTTCCACATGAATCACATAAGAAACAACATAAAGACACTGTCACAGGCCGACTGTGAGACTGAGACACAAACAGGAGACACACAAACAAACACATGTTCTCAATGTGGAAAGTCAGTAGAAAACTCTTTACTTTTATCAACTTCATCATTTACTTTAAATGCAGTTTTGAAATGAACAGATTAAAAACTTCTGTGTCTCAGTTCTCATTCAGTCGAAGCTTCAAGTTTCCAACATTAATTATCTTTTTATAATTGTAGTAATTCTGACTGTTAAACCAACAGAAACTGATGAGAGAATTTATTTGAATTTTATGATGAAGGATGAATTCAGATTCAGAAATAATGACCAAAACTGTTGTTTCACAACAAAATAAATGATCAAACTCTTAAACAGATTCCAAAATAAGATAAAGATTCCACTTGATGGTTAAAAAAGAATAATTATATAATGTTGAAGAAGAATCTCTAAATATTCATTAGATATGTAAATGTGTAAAAAAGAAGTACAAGTAAAAGTCCACTTGAGTAAAAGTACACAAGTATCAGAGTTACTCATGTTTTGTTGTAATATCAAAGTATTTAGTTACTATATATGTCTGATAAATGTAGGAGAGTAAAAAGTAAAAACAAAAATACCAGAAGAAGTATAAAGTAGGGTTAAATGTAAATACTCATGTAGTGTCCATCAGATTTGTAGTTTTCCAGCTCAGTGAATCAAAGTTATCTGAGCTGCATGTTAAGATGAAAGGATGGACAGACAGATGGACTGTATTGATGACAGATTGAGAAATTCCTGAAACTGTGATAAAGTAAAGACGTGTTTCTAAGACGTAATCCAGAGTCCATGGTGTCCTGGGCTCAGTGTGTAGAGAACCTCGGCTGTAGACAGATTGTCACACACATTTGCAGATGTCAGACACAGCAGCAGTTTAACAACAGTCACATGTAAACAGGCTGAAGTGGAGGTGGCAGGACAGTGATTCAAACAGTCTTCATACTGATGAGCAGCACGTCTCAGAAACAGGACCATGCTACAACATCACCCTCCTCACTACTGTGAGCAAAACCAAAACCAACCTCTGAGCTGTGAAGACAAGCAGGAGGAAACTGGACATAAGATCCAAGCTGACATCACTGTTCCTGCTGAGATTCATCCCAGTGGGGTTTGAATCTGCAGGAACATCAACACCTTTAGTTGTTCTTTGTGTGGACTGTGAGCTCCAATCTGCTGTTTATCATCTGCACTTACATTCTCACTCTGACACCAACTTTATCTTCTCTGTTTCTGGGTTCCCCATAGGATGGACTGTTGGTGTGGTTGTTCTTGTTCTTGGTCTTCTTCTAGCTGTGATACTGTGCATATGCTGTAAGAAAGGTAAGTTTGAATAATTTATTTTATCAACATATTCATGATGAACAGACAACACAACACATTCTTTATGTTTCTCATGTTTAGAGTCTTGACAGATGTTTTATTTTCTCATTAATCATTCTGTTCATATTTACAACCAGATTATGATGAAATCATTTGGGATTTTCTGAAATATAACTTTGTGAATTAGAAGTGTCGGGGTCCAACCACAGTACGTGTGAGTCACGATCACCTTCTCAAACCCAACATGTATTTGTATTTTTTATTTGTATTATTTTATAGTAAATATTTTTTTTATATTTTTATTGTATTATTGTATTGTATATTTTTTTGTATTTGTATTTATATGACAGTATCGTCTCTTCAAGAGCTAAAATGCGAAGACAACATCAACACAAAACACAAAATTGTTTAATCATTTTAATATTTTGTTCAGTTGTTGGTTGAAGGACAGACGTTGTTGATTAGTTTGAAGGCTTTTCTCCACAGTCAAGTCAAATTTTACTGGTAAGAGAAATACTGACTGTGTTTAGTTGTTCAACAAGCTGTTTGACTGTTTGACTGTTTGACTGTTTGACTTGTCCTCAACTGCTCCCGTTGCCATCATGTCACGGAGCGATACTGTGAAAACCACACCCACCGGGAGAATAAAGTATAAATAATTTATAGTACTACCACTACTAATAATAATAATAATAAATAAATAAATAAAGTAGGAGAGAGAAAAAAAATCTAATGAAAAAAGGGGGGGATAATAATAGTAGTCAAAAAAGGGGGAATCATCAAATTAATTAATTAATTAAGTAATTTAAAAAAATACATATGCATACATATGGAATACAAAGAAGACAATTCAAGATGATCCAGGCCTGCACAGAATCGATCAGCAGTGATCGCCGCACAATGCATGCTGGTTAGATTTGTACCCGACTTGATCCCGACTTGCTCTGATGTCACGCACACGTGGGCAACGGTAAGCTCACGAGATCGAGGCGGCTGCAGTTCGTAGAACCAGGCGCCGCAGTCACTCTCCGCTGACTACAAGCGCCTGGCTGTCACCTGATTGATGAGCTGACAGGCTCTGATTGGCTCTTCATTTTGACAACAAACACCACGTTGTATATAATACTACTTTACTAACTGTAATATTTAACGCTGGATATATTATTCTGAAGTTGTGCGATGAAGTTTTAATCTGTCAACAAGCAGATATCTTGTGGCATTTTGAAGTTTTTTTTATATGTGACTTATCAGAAGAACAGTTTCAAAGTGCTGATGTGATGTCAGTGTCTCTTCCTGTATTTTCTCTTAAATCTGCTGGAAACTGTCCGACTTGACTGCAATTTTTTGTCTCCACCTCCTGCTGCGACCGCCTGATCTCGTTTAGTCTCCAGGCGAGATGCAGTTCATCTTGAACTCACCTAATGAGATTACCTGAGTTACCTTAATATACACTGCTCAAAAAAATTAAAGGAACACTTTTTAATCAGAGTATAGAATCAAGTCAGTTAAACTTCTGGAATATGGATCTTGTCAGTTAAGTAGCAGAGGGGGTTGTTAATGAGTTTCAGCTGCTTTGGTCTGACATTTTTTCCCTCCTCATCTTTTCTGACTGTTTTTCACTAGTTTTGCATTTGACTAGGGTCAGTGTCACTACTGGTAGCATGAAGTGATACTTGGACCCTGCAGAGGTTGCACAGGCAGTCCAACTCCTCCAGGATGGCACATCAATGCGTGCCATTGCCAGAAGGTTTGCTGTGTCTCCAAGCACAGTCTCAAGAGCATGGAGGAGATTCCAGGAGACAGGCAGATACTGTAGGAGAGCTGGACAGGGCCGTAGATGGTCCTTAACGCATCAACAGGACCGGTGTCTACTCCTTTGTGCAAGGAGGAACAGGATGAGCACTGCCAGAGCCCTACAGAATGACCTCCAGCAGGCCACTGGTGTGAATGTCTCTGACCAAACAATCAGAAACAGACTTCATGAGGGTGGCCTGAGGGCCCGATGTCCTCTAGTGGGTCCTGTGCTCACTGCCCGGCACTGTGGAGCTCGATTGGCATTTGCCATAGAACACCAGAATTGGCAGGCCTGCTACTGGCACCCTGTGCTTTTCAGAGATGAGAGCAGGTTCACCCTGAGCACATGTGACAGACGTGAAAGGGTCTGGAGAAGCCGTGGAGAACATTATGCTGCCTGTAACATTGTTCAGCATGACCGGTTTGGTGGTGGGTCAGTGATGGTCTGGGGAGGCATATCCATGGAGGGACGCACAGACCTCTACAGGCTAGACAACGGGACCCTGACTGCCATTTGGTATCGGTATTGGGATGAAATCCTTGAACCCATTGTCAGACCCTACGCTGGTGCAGTGGGTCCTGGGTTCCTCCTGGTGCACGACAATGCTCGGCCTCATGTGGTGAGAGTATGCAGGCAGTTCCTGGAGGATGAAGGAATTGATAGCATTCACTGGCCCCCAAGCTTGCCTGACCTAAATTCAATAGAACACCTCTGGGACATTATGTTTCTGTCCATCCGACGCCACCAGGTTGCACCTTACACTGTCCAGGAGCTCAGTGAGGCCCTGGTCCAGATCTGGGAGGAGATAACCCAGGACACCATATGTAATCTCATTAGGAGCATGCCCCGACATTGTCAGGCATGCATACAAGCACGCGGGGGCCATACAAACTACTGAGTAAAATTTTGAGTTGCTGCAATCAAATTTAAGCAAAACAGACTAGCCCGCTGCATCATTTTTTTCACTTTGATTTTCAGGGTGTCTTTGAATTCAGCCCTCTGTAGGTTGATAATTTTCATTTCCATCAAACAGTGTGGCATCCTTCTGTTCCTAACACATTACACAGTCCATATCAGTATAGATATGCAGCATGTTTTTTTAAGCATTGAGATCTGATGTGTTCATGAGGTGGGGGTGGGGGGCAGATGCTAGACCCAACCATCAGAGAGTAGACCTGAGGCCCTGTTGTGGCAGTGATGTAACAGAGGCGGGCCGAGACCCCCAAACCCAAGAGATCTGGAATTAGAATATAATAGGAGAGAATGGTGAGGCTGGTTAGTGGGCAACAACCAGACCCTCAGTTGGGGGTCTGCCCATATTATTCAGCACTTTTTTCCCCTCTCCTTTCTCTCTCTCTTTTTTTTTTTGACATCTTTATTTTAATTTTTAGTTATTTATTAGAGATGCACCAATCGACCAGTTAGAGACCAGAACCCTGACTGGTGACCGGCCGGTCAGCGCCACATATCGGATTCTGTGCCCATCATTGCTGTGCATGATGGTCACGTCAGGCCTGCAGCACACATTAACTGTAATGTCACACCCACCACAGCGCTGATCACAGCAGCACACACTCAGACACTCAGACAGGAAGACAGGAAGTCAGTGTCAGCGACAGACTCCAAGAACAGGATAAAGAGAAGACTGACAGTCTACAACGAGACAGAGCAGCTGACGGTGTCACCAAACAGCAGCTTCTAGCTCTTCATGCTAATGTTAGCCAGCAGCAGACTGCTGTTCACAGACTGACAGTTAAAATCTCACCTCCTATTCTGGCTGAAGAATAAACAACCTGTGTTGATGTGTCTCCTCAAACATTTTCTCATCGACTCGTTTAACTAATTCAGCAAAGTTTTACTGCAGCAAACTGTTGCACCGCGTCCTTTTCCGGTTTGTTTACATCTGCTTCCACAGGAGATCACGTGAAATTACATCCCACGAAATCTCGCAAGATCGCATTCCTTCTAGTACTATTATATTATATTAATAATATTAATATAATGATATAATAAGGCCTGGCTGTCATCTCAACCACTTTTGGAGAGAATATGTAAGTTATTTAACAGTCAGTGTTTTATTTTGAACATCCAATTCAAAATGTTTGTAAATGCTGTCGATTATAGTTCTTAGAAAGACTGAAAATCAGAATCGGCAGGTCAGCCCTTAAAAAAAATTGGAAATCAGAATCAGCCAAGAAAATTGAATGCATCACTATTTATTTCTTTTTGTTTTTATTATTATTTTTATAGAGATATTATTATTTGGTCGTTGATTTGTGTGTGTGTGTTCGTGTGTGTGTTGTTTCATTGTGTGTATTTGAGGGTTAAGTAAAGAAAAGAAAGGAAGATGAGGGAAGACGATAAATAAACAAATAAATAAATAAAATAAGGGATTTTTTTACAGATATATAAATGGGTAACTATGTGACAACATATACAGAAATAATAATAATAATTAACAGTCTTATGAATACATTATTAGGGAAAAGATGTAATATAGGAATAAATCAGGGAGGAGAAGAAAAAAAGGAAGGAGGGGCAGAGAGAGAGGAGAAACACAATGTATACATTGAGAAGTAAAGATAATGATGATTGGTGATAACTTGGAGGTATAAGGGGGCAGATGCTAGAAAGAGAGTTTAGAGAGGAGGTTGGTAAGTGATAATTTAGGAGGGAAGGGAATGAACGAGGGGGTGACAATAAAATAAAATAAAATTTAAAAAGATTAGAAACAAACAAAAAAAGGGACATGACCATAGCAACAGTTATATCAGCAATAATAAGGGCTGCCCCCCTTATTCATAATAGAGACTGTAAATTCAGAAGGATATGGACAGATGAATACAGTGTTGAGAAAGTTCACTTTCTACATGAACTAGTTCAAAGTTCAGTTCACAAATTTTAAAATGAACTAGTTCATAGTTCTTTTTTTTTCAATATTTTGCTGCGAGCTATTCTTTTTTTTTTCAAAATTATTGCTATAGCCCATATAGAACCACATACAGCAATTATTTTATCAGTTTTAACACAGAAACTATGCATCAGATATCATCTTCGTATCCAATTTTGAATCCTTATCCAACCAGGGTTTACATGGATGGCTGCAACCCCTTAATTAAGTTTATGAAAGCTGGGCTTTCCACCTTACTCAAAAGCTGCAGGTCTCCGACAATATACTGCAAAACCAGGTTGTCCAGCTGCGGCTGGGAGATGACAACTGCGCCGCTACTGTATGCAGTTAATGGGATTTGGGTCGAGGATTGAGGTGTTTGAGTTCAATGTGCCATTTCAGGTTTGCTGTTGATGTAACTGATGTGCAGAGTTGCTTTTTGAAACCCGGCGGGCAAAGTTTGCACAAGAAAGTAAGATTTTTCCCAGTGGAATCCTCACCGACCTCATAAAACTGTTTTCAGTGACCATACGAAGAGTCTGAGTAGTAGTGCTGCTAGTACATGTTGCTGTTGTTGTCGCCTCCATGCTGCTTTGTGTTTTGATGACGCATGCGGCGGTGCGACACTGTGGTGGCTGGTGTTGCCAGATTGGGTGTTTTTTCCGTTACATATTAAGGCCTGTTTACGGTGTGTTTTAGCCGGGTTTTCACCTGGAAGGCTCTATGGAAATCTGGCACCCTATTGAATGAAGTTAAATTGAGAGAGCGTGCCGTTCACAGACATCAGAGTGAACGCGTTCACAGTAACGTTCATCAGGTAGAAATACTGTACATTCAGTTCACGTTCGCCCAAAATATGAACGAGTTCATGAACTTTCGTTCATTGAACGCGTTCAGGCACAACACTGGATGAATAATTAATTAATCAATTAATGTTTATGTCTGTATGGAAAGAAATGATTATGATCGCGGGGTCCTGTTGTGATGTACGTGGCTTTGGTTTATTGATCGTATTATTAAAGTTGAGATAGGTGCAGAATATATCCCAGGTTTCATTATAGGCTGATAAATCATTGTTTTTATGAGCAGTTATTCTTTCTATTGAGATGTTTTCTGTAAGAGAGTTGCACCAGTGGTTGATGTGAATGTATTTTTTGGATTTCCAGTTTTGGAAGATTATTTTCTTGGTGACAGAGAAATGAGCAGTGGGTTGTAGTATTTGGTTGGGGGAGTTCCTTGTGCAGTATTTCCCAGCAGACAAAGTGATGAGGACAATGGGACTCTGCGGCCCAAGATGATGGAGAGATTCTCAGAGACTGCTGTCCAAAAGGAGTGAACTGGTTGACAGACCCAAGTGTCATGCACATAATCATCTGTGCTCCCCAGTGTGCAGTGTGAGCAGGTGTCTGTGTCTGCCAATCCCGTTTTAAACGTTTTACTCTGAGTGACGTGGGTTCTGTGGTTTTATATTGTATAAGTTGCAATTGTTTTTATTGATTTGTATCCAGAAGTCAGGGTTGGGAGAGACAGACAAGTCATTTTCCCATTTTGTGATTGGGAGACTTATGGAAGTGTCTGAGATGGAAGTCTATAAAGTTTTGATGTGATTTTTTTTTTAATTTGTGATTTCCATAATGTCCTTGTTTAGTTTAGATGGTTGTAGCAGGTTGTTAGTTCTATCCATTTTTGACTTGATTATGGATTTTAATTGTTGGTAGTGGAGGAACTGATCTCTCCCAATCCCGTACTCCTGGATTAAAGTATTGAAAGATATGAACTGGTTGTATTGAAACAGGTGATGTAGATGAGTGATTCCTTTTTGTTGCCATGATGGAAAGAAAACAGGGGTGTTGTGCACTTGGAAGTCTGGGTTATGCCAAATTGGGGTGTATCTACATGGTACAAGTGATGATTTAGTGATTTTGTTGGCTTTCCACCAGGCTGCCAGACTTGTGTGAATTGTAATATTCTGATAATACTTAATTTTCTTGATTGACTGCAGTAGGAAGGGAAGGCCTGCAATTGAGGTTGTTCTGCATTGATTTTGTTCTATCTCTAGCCATGGATTATTGTAATTGTGCTTGTTTGTCCATTAATTTATTTAAATTTGTAGTTGATTTGACAGGAAGTAGTGGAGAAAGTTTGGTGCCTCTAAGCCACCTTGTGGTTTTCTATTTTGTCATGTTGAAAGTGAGGTTCTGGGTGTTTTTTGTTGTTCCAATAAAATTGAGTTTTTAATGAGTCTAGTGTTTTAAACCATTTATCAGTGACAGTGGTGGGAATCATAGAAAACAGGTACTTAATCTGAGGTAAGGTTTTCATTTTGACTGTAGCTGTTCATCCTATAAGAGTGAGTGGGAGCTTGGTCCAGCATTTGAACTCATCTTCTATTTTTTGAGCAATGGGGGGGTGTAGTTGAGGTTGAATAACTCTGACAGCCTGGAGAAAATGTTAATTCCTAAATATTTTGTCTGAGAAGATGAGGTTATCATGCATGGAACAGGTCTGTAAGTCCAGAATTGTTTCTTTCATCAATTTGTTCTCTTCTGCGACAGTGTGCATCTGATCAGTGAGTGTTTTTACGGAGGTCTGTAGGTCCTGGTTTGTTTTTTGAAGAGATATAATGATGCTGTGAGTGAATTCCAGGCTTCATTAACTTTCTTCGTGTAACGGAACGAGCTGATTGAGTTTTTGGTTAATGCTGGCCAAAAGACTAACCTCGATTTCAGTGTTTTGAAGATCATCAGTATCTGTAGAAGAGTCCTTTTTTCTTTTGAGGGGGTTCAGAGCGTCCAGAACGTCCATGTTGTTTTGACGGTGGTAGTAGTGGTCAATAAAAGCTTCCAAGTCCGTTATGTCCTCCACTGTTGGGTTCATTTGTTCCGAGTTGTTAGTGGTGAATGAGCTCTGGATGCGGTCTGATCCGGGGTGTAGTTTTATGTCTTAAAATGAACTTTGTTTTATTTTGCTGCTGTTGTGCGTCTTAGCAGCTGGGCGTCGCCATGTTGGATCTCACCTCTGTGGTCTGAGTCTCGCGATGTTTCTCGGTCACACTGCCACTGCCATTCGCTCATATATCATAAGTCCTAAACATAACAACCTGATTATTTTGACTGAAGTAGGTGGCTCTTGATCGCTCCACTTTTTGCGGAAGAAGAGTCAAATGATGCAAGAAACGCCTCTTTTTATGTGAGCGCACACAGAGTCTGAAGACAAAAGCAAGTTAATAACCACCGTCGTGATACCCGTTATCTCTGACTGGGGTTTTAGGTTTTGTCGAGCTGCTCATGCAAAGAAAGCCTGGTGGTGTTGAGCTTCCTTCGTAGTCCAGCCTTCAGGTAATTAGGAATAAAATTTAAAGTTGAGTTCAGGTTTCTAAGAAATCATTTAATCCAATTTATCTTGAGAGTCTTGTTAAAGGTGGGAAGATCAAGGAAGTTCAGGCCACCATTTTATTAGGAATTCATTAGTGCTGATTTTCTAATATCATGTAATTTGTTTTCCCACACAAAAAAGGCATGTTGTCAAAGGAAGTCTGTGTGTTTACATCTAAAGGTAAAGCTGCAGATGTAAGTCAGGATATGTCCTCTACTTTGGTTCACAAAATTCTTCCTCTGAGGAAAAAATCTCTCTGAAGGACTAGAAAATGTCTTAATTTTATCAATGATGATTGGTACTTATGAAGCATCCTTTAAAAACAAAGTTATATCGACTTAGTGTTCAGTGTGCCGAGTTTAATGTAGTCAGAGAGTAATTGAATACAAATCAAATCACAAACCAGTCTCATGTGTAAATGTGCCGCCAACTTCAGATAGTTTGTCAAATCTGAGACGTCTTTTAAATCAGTCTAATAAACAGTCACATGTTTCAGTTTTTCCCAGTTTGAGAAATTGCTGATATCTGATGTGATTATGTTGTTTTTCCTTTCAGATTGTAGTTTCACAAAAGACAGATGGGAGGAAAACATTGGAGGTGAGTCCTGATTGTTGTTGTGTCACTTCCTGCCTCTCATAGATTCATTAATAGAACTGAGTGTTACAATCACTAATCCCTCATTGTGAGTGTGTGAATTGGCTCCACAGGTCTGATGTCAGTCAGAAAAACTTCAATCTTAATTCAAACTGAAGATAATTAAATGTGTCTGAATCACTGTGCTGAACTGACTGGGATCATTCTTCTGTGTGTTGGACTGATTACACATCACTTACAAACCAGAGACTTTTACAATAAAGAAACATGTTTTTACTTTCTGTGAATTTAAATGAAACAGACAAGAAGGTTTTTAAAATGTAACAACGGTGACTAGAAATTGTATTTTATTGCATTTTCAACAAGTGTGTGACACGTCTGGATGAGTAATATGGGTTATCAATAATATCTATATATTTTTAGACTATTCAGTGATATATAATATATATCTTGATATACACATTTCTCTAAAATAACATACCATAAATTCTCAGATACTGCAAACATGATGATCATATAGAATATGATGTATTAGGGCTGAGTGATACAGACAAAAACAAATAACACAATATATTTGAACAAATACCTTCATTGATATTATCAGGATGATTATTGGTGTTTTCATGAAATATTAACACAGTGAGATTTTTGATCAATAATCATCAGTAATGTGGATATAAAGGTTTAACACAGATAATAGAAGAGCTTGAACAGTCTGGTAAGTTTAGACAATTAAATCTGTTAACTGTAATTCAGCCTTTAAAACCAGGAAAAGACAAAACTTCTGACACATCAAGATATAAAGATATCTCAAATCATAATATCAGTATAATATTAATATATTGCTCAGCCTTAGTTCCACCTAAAACATGAGTTACCTGCACTAAAATCAATGCAGTATATTGATCAGTGTGTATTTTATCTTTAATGATTCTTTGACATGTGTTAAATATGTAAGTATATAATGTTAAATGTTGAGGTGCCGTTTTATTTCATTAATAATAATTTTATTGACATTCATTCATTTTCAAAACTGAGTTACAAAATGCTGTAGATGAAACAGAGCAAAGTAATAAAAGAATATTTAAACAAAGTTTCAGTTAGAAAAGTACGGAGCCCCTAAAGTGTCATGAAGAAAAAAAAAACTATATTGTGCGCACGAGATACTAAATCGAGCACACGTTTAAGCTAAATCGTGCGCACGAGACGGCCAATATGACTCTTACTTCTTCTTTTTTAACTTTTAGGCCATTTTCTTGGCACTTTGTAAACATCCATCGATATCCATGATGCCCACTTAATGAATGTTATTCATTTTGTTGTTGTGTATTATTTGTTTTGTTTGGGAAATGCTATGTTCATGTTGTGAGAAAGTAACCTGAATTTGGGTCAAAGTAGATAACTGCAGTGGCGGCTTTGTTTCAGTGGGTGGCAGTGTGAGACCGTTGTTTGCACTGGTCTGTGGCCAGGACCGTTGCTCTGCTGGTTTCCTCATAGCAACAGAGGATCCAGTTGAGTCCAGTCGCATCTCCCTGCCTCATCATTGTTCCCTGCATTACAGGACACACACATATAACTGTTCATGGGTGCCGCAGCCCGTTACCCGTAACACATGCATCTTCCCCGGACCCTGTAATTGTTCCTGGATGAAGTCAATAACACGGCCTAAATCTGCATAGTCCTTCCGTCGGCTGAGCCTATTGTTCCTCAGTATGCGCAGCAAAGTTCTCCTGCTGATGATTATCCTATGTCTCCTGGCAAGAGCAACAAGAATGTCATTATATGACATTTCGAGGTGAAAATAAAAGTTAATTAGCTGAGTTGTGTGTTGTGTGTTACTGTGAACATCTAAAGTGGTCACTACCGAGAGCCGTATGCATGGACAAGTCAAAGCTGGGAAATAATTGTATCTCGAGCGAACGTTTTAATATCTCGAGCGCAGGTTTTAGTATCTCGTGCGCTCGATATAGTATCTCGAGCACACGTTTTAGTATCTCGTGCGCACGATTTAGCTTAAACGTGTGCTCGATTTAGTATCTCGTGCGCTCGATATATATATATTTTTCTCCATGACACTTTAGGGGCTCCGTAGAAAAGCAAGTATTTAAAATAAATTTATAATAATCACTTTATTTGTTGTAAAAATAAAGTACACTCTGATGAAATCTCTCACAAGCTTTTAATACAAGGAGTTACACACCACTGAAGACTCTGTGTTTCATATTTTATGCCACATTATTTATTACAACAAGCAAAACATTTCATGATTTATTTTAAAGACAATGTTTGTTCCTCCATATTTAGAAGATTTGTCCAAACCTCAGTCACATTACAACATGTGACTGAGACATGTACTTTTCTGTTTCTCTCTGTTCCTGTTTTTCTCTTAAACATGCTGTAATCCACATACAAGAGATGTGATGAAGGAAAATCATCACAATATAACATGTAAAATGTCCCTGTTTGTTCTCTGTGTTCACAGGTGACAGTTAATTAATCAAACAAAAAGGACAAACAAAACTGTCACAAACACACTGAACCAAAAAATAAATACAAATGAACAAAAAGGTTCCAAAACAACAAGAACAAAATTACATCTATGCAAGAATCATCACTTTTATTCCTGTTTTTTTAATCCTGATTTACAAGCAGATGAAGGATGAACAAAAAATCCAGGTATTATGTGTCTAATCATGTAAATGTTCTTTATAAGTTACAGTTTCTATTATGTTCACAGGTGAAACTTCAGAGCTGACTGTCATGACATTTAAAACAGATGACAGGATCCTGCTGCTGTGTGTTGTTTTTGGTGCTTTTCCAAAACCTAAAGTCGAGTGGCAGGACAGTTCTGGAAAAATCCTTCCTGCTGAAGAACCACAGATCACAGAGAGAGGAGGCCGCTACTACATGATCCTCGAAACTACTGTGAAGGAGACAGGAAAATATCGCTGTGTCGTCAAACAGGAGGGAATCAACCATCAGGTTTCTGAAGAGATCTCTGTGAAAATCCCTGGTGAGATTCTTCATATTTGTGATTTAATCTTTAAATAATTTGAAAACATTTAATGTGTTCAGACTGAACACAAAGTGAATCAGCTCAAAGAAAACTGATGAAGACACGTCATGTCGAAAATGTTTCAAAATGAGTGAAAAATTTAATTTATAAAAATGTGACACTGGTTCATCATCAACAGTCAAATTCACAGGATTAAATAAACCACATTAATGTTTCTGTTCAATCTGATCAAGAGACCAAAATTATCACCAACCACCAAACAAATGTTGATAAAATATTAAAGTAACTGACAGATTTGTTTCACTCATCAGTTAAAAACACAACATTAATCTATTGAGTTTCTGGTAAAATCTGAATATTCACTAAATATTTAAATATTTATAAATTAATTTTTAACAAATGATATGATCAGTTTTCTGTTCTGGCAGCATGAGACTGATCATATGTGTCTAATATGAGTTTATCACTGAGACTCAGTTAAAACCTGATAACACAATGACTGCACACACTTTTAAAACCTGAACATTTTAATAATTTAGTTTTATAGAAAAGATTGTTTTACTTATCCCTCATGTTATTTTCTGTTTCTTTCTGTTCCTCATGTTTCTCTTAAACACACTTTAATCCTCATTTACAGGCAGAGAAGAAAATGAACAGAAACATTAAAATATTAAATTTATTTTATCATTGTTCTTTATAACTGATGTGTCACTTTTTGTCTGTTTACTCAGTGTTCACAGGTGCAGAGCTAAGCCAAGGTGAGATTATTCCTCGTCTTATTGTTGTTGATTATTTTCTTGATCAATTCATTGTTCAGTCTATAAAATGTCAGAAAATGGTGAAAAATGTTGATCAGTGTTTCCTAAAGTCCAAGACGACGTCCTCTAATATCTTGTTTTGTCCTGAACCCAAAAATATTCTGTTTACTGTGAGAGAGGAGAGAAGAAACCAGAAAATATTTATATTTAAGAAGCTGAAATCAGAAAACTTTGACCTTTTTTCTCAAAAAAAGAAATGGCTCAAACCAATTAATTAGTCATCAGTGTAGTTAAAGATTGATTTTATAGTTCGATCGATTAATCATCACAGCTTTAATGAAAACATGAAGACGAGGACGATTTAGAGACTGAAGTCATTAGAATCAGAGACATTTCTGTTCCACAAGTGAAAAGAAAAAATGTTGTGAAAGTGAAGAATTATTGTTCCACATGTTCCACCAAAATCCAGCGAGGCTCTCTGAAGGTTTGATTATCTGTAGTTGTATAGATTAGATAGAGAACTTTATTAATCCCAATGAGAAAGTGCAGCAGCAAAGTTCCACATGAATCACATAAGAAACAACATAAAGACACTGTCACAGGCCGACTGTGAGACTGAGACACAAACAGGAGACACACAAACAAACACATGTTCTCAATGTGGAAAGTCAGTAGTGTCGGGAGTGGATGAGTGAAAATGTGCCGCTGGATGTTTTGCTGTAAAAACAAAGAAAAGGAAAGCAAAGACACGACACAGAGGTGTCCAGGTGTGTCCATGCTGCTGATGAACCTCCCAACAGGTCTGCAGCCCTGGAGACAGAAAGCACAGCAACAGCAGAGTCGACCAATCAGAGGAGCCCAAACAACACTCAGACATGGAGAGAAGATTTTAGTCAGTCAGGATTTTATCATTTTATTGAACTGAACTAGAAACTGAAGTGAAAGTAAAAACTAGGAGCAGACTTTAACTCTAAATATATACAGAGATAGTTCCTGGAAATAATCTGATACCATGGAGGCACATAAAGGATTTGAACTGGAGTTTTTACTGGACAGTTTAAACTTAGAATTAATACCACTGTATTACAGATATACAAATATTGATATGAATGTTTATTTAGTTGTTTGTTTGTTTCATATGGACAAACAGAAAAAGAAAAGACATGTAGGAAATATAAAAGTGTGTGAGGATGGACAGAAACCTGAAAAGGATTATATGAAGATCAAAAAAAGACTCAAAAGTTAAAATGCAAACAATACAAAATCATTTTAATAAAAGTGTTGAGATTTTCATGTATAAAATGTGTTCAATTATAGTTTAAAAAAAATCTAATCTACATAGTTAAAAATACAAAGCTTCTTTCCACTGCTTGAGATGGACGTTGTGAGTTTAGAATAATTTGTTCTGTTAGAAAATAATCTTAAAATATTATTTGAAATATGTTTTCTAAGATCTGAACAGTTTTCTCTGTCACTCTAAAGTAATATAGTCACACTGTGTTGCTGTTATGATGTTTATATAAGTTGATCATATGTTTTGTGACACAAGAGGTTCAGGAGCTTTTATGAGTTTATGATTCAGATTTTATAATACCTTGTTATATTAGTTTTATATAATAGAAATTATTGTTGACATGTCAGACAACAAATTTTATGTGAAATCATTTCAAGACAACAAAAATTGTTGTGTTAAATTCTTTCTGTTCCTCTATTTTTTGTTTAGATCCTCAGTTTCCACAAAGTGTCGCTAGTCTTCCTGGAGTCACACAAAAACAAGAAGAATAAAAAAGACATCAGTTTAAAATCACACTGTATCAATAAAACTAATAAATGCAATATAAACCAAATATTAAGATAAAAAAAACAGTGAAGTGACACACATGAAACAATAAATAGTAGCAATGTTTAATGTCAGCAAAAACAAAACTGTCACAAACACACTGAACCAAAAAATAAATAAAAATGAACAAAAAGGTTCCAAAACAACAAGAACAAAATTATATTGATGCAAGAATCATCACTTTTATTCCTGTTTTTTTAATCCTCATTTAAAAGCAGATGAAGGATGAACAAAAAATCCAAGTATTATGTGTCTAATCATGTAAATGTTCTTTATAAGTTAAAGTTTCTATTATGTTCACAGGTGAAGCTTCAAAGCTGACTGTCATGAAATTTAAAACAAAAGACGGGATGTTGCTGCAGTGTGACGTTCAAGGAGCTTCTCCGAAACCTAAACTAGTGTGGCAGGACAGTTCTGGAAACATCCTTCCTGCTAAAGAACTACAGGTCACAGAGAGAGGAGGCATCTACGACATCATCCTCCATACTTTTGTGACCAAGACAGGAAAATATCGCTGTGTCATCAAACAGGAGGAAATCGGCCATCAGATTGATGCTGAGATCTTCGTGTTCATCCCTGGTGAGATTCTTTCTAGTCATCAAAATTTTTGTCTAGTTCTCATCCTACATGTTATTTTCTGTTTCTCTATGTTCCTCTTTTTTTCATTAACAAAGAAAAAAGGTTCATGCTGCCACTAACAATATTTTGGAAACTCTTATCAAAGTACTTTATTGATTACTTTAATAGTTGACAACTAATCAATTAATCATCGGTGCTTTAATGAAAACATGAAGACGAGGACGATTTAGAGACTGAAGTCATTAGAATCAGAGACATTTCTGTTCCACAAGCGAAAAGAAAAAATGTTGTGAAAGTGAAGAATTATTGTTCCACATGTTCCACCAAAATCCAGCGAGGCTCTCTGAAGGTTTGATTATCTGTAGTTGTATAGATTAGATAGAGAACTTTATTGATCCCAATGAGAAAGTGCAGCAGCAAAGTTCCACATGAATCACATAAGAAACAACATAAAGACACTGTCACAGGCCGACTGTGAGACTGAGACACAAACAGGAGACACACAAACAAACACATGTTCTCAATGTGGAAAGTCAGTAGAAAACTCTTTACTTTTATCAACTTCATCATTTACTTTAAATGCAGTTTTGAAATGAACAGATTAAAAACTTCTGTGTCTCAGTTCTCATTCAGTCGAAGCTTCAAGTTTCCAACATTAATTATCTTTTTATAATTGTAGTAATTCTGACTGTTAAACCAACAGAAACTGATGAGAGAATTTATTTGAATTTTATGATGAAGGAAGAATTCAAATTCAGAAATAATGACCAAAACTGTTGTTTCACAACAAAATAAATGATCAAACTCTTAAACAGTTTCCAAAATAAGATAAAGATTCCACTTGATGGTTAAAAAAGAATAATTATATAATGTTGAAGAAGAATCTCTAAATATTCATTAGATATGTAAATGTGTAAAAAAAAGAAGTACAAGTAAAAGTCCACTTGAGTAAAAGTACACAAGTATCAGAGTTACTCATGTTTTGTTGTAATATCAAAGTAATTAGTTACTATATATGTCTGATAAATGTAGGAGAGTAAAAAGTAAAAACAAAAATACCAGAAGAAGTATAAAGTAGGGTTAAATGTAAATACTCATGTAAAGTCCATCAGATTTGTAGTTTTCCAGCTCAGTGAATCAAAGTTATCTGAGCTGCATGTTAAGATGAAAGGATGGACAGACAGATGGACTGTATTGATGACAGATTGATAAATTCCTGAAACTGTGATAAAGTAAAGACGTGTTTCTAAGACGTAATCCAGAGTCCATGGTGTCCTGGGCTCAGTGTGTAGAGAACCTCGGCTGTAGACAGATTGTCACACACATTTGCAGATGTCAGACACAGCAGCAGTTTAACAACAGTCACATGTAAACAGGCTGAAGTGGAGGTGGCAGGACAGTGATTCAAACAGTCTTCATACTGATGAGCAGCACGTCTCAGAAACAGGACCATGCTACAACATCACCCTCCTCACTACTGTGAGCAAAACCAAAACCAACCTCTGAGCTGTGAAGACAAGCAGGAGGAAACTGGACATAAGATCCAAGCTGACATCACTGTTCCTGCTGAGATTCATCCCAGTGGGGTTTGAATCTGCAGGAACATCAACACCTTTAGTTGTTCTTTGTGTGGACTGTGAGCTCCAATCTGCTGTTTATCATCTGCACTTACATTCTCACTCTGACACTAACTTTATCTTCTCTGTTTCTGTTTTAAATAATTTATTTCATTAACATATTCATGATAAATAAACACATTCTTTATGTTTCTCATGTTTAGAGTCTTGACAGATGTTTTATTTTCTCATTAGGATCAAGTCATTTTGGGATTTTCTTGAATAAAACTGTTTTCTTTCCTGCAGATTCACAGACGGAGAGAAAAGGAAATCAAGAGGAACTAATCGAGCTGAACAGGAACAATGATACAAGTGGAGTGTAGAAGTTAAATCTTTTAAAAGTCAATCTGAGTTTTAAACTCTGCTGGATTTTTTCTGCTCTTCACTTATTTCAGTCAGTTTAAGTGTTAAACCTGGTTTTAAGGTTAAAGTTAAACTTAGTTTCAGGTTGAGGTTTGGATTCTGGTTGTGTTGAGGCAGACAGTTGTGATGCTGAAAATGAAGGTTGTTTCAGTGATTAATATGCATGAAGCTCATCCTGCTTTCATATGGAAACTGTCCCGTCACCACGACAACAATCTGTCCCTCAACTTAACCAAGTGTCTTCATATACTGTCCTCAGAATGAGATCACCTGTCAACATCATGGACAGTAAGACAACAGCACAGCTGCCCCCTGAAATACTGAGCTAACTAACAATAAATATATAAAAATATAGAGTCATTACCATTATCTCACAGCACTCAGTGTTTAATAAATCAAAACATGTGCAAATAGTGTCCAAGGAAAAATTCAGGACACAATAAATCAAAGAAAAAAAGACATGAGGACGTCATGATTGAATATAATGAGTGATTTAGCAGAATGGTCCAACATCCATGTAAATATTCAGTGTGGTGATGAGGTCGGTTCTGTTCAGGTACTTTGATTTTATCACACAGATTGGAGTTAACAAGGTGACAACAGAAGAGAACAAGTGGCCTTTAATGCTGACAGAACTGATTATTAATCAATCATTCTGTTCAATGACTATTCAATCAATAGTTTGTCTTGAATTCTGATTCAACTCTTGTTCAACTTTAAGAGAAAAGTTATTGACTAAACATATTTTTGCTTTTATTATGCCTCTGCCCGCCGAAGGTGCCGGTCCAGAGGCAGTTTACTGTTCTCCGGCCGTACGTGAGTCCATAAATCCGTCCGGCCGTCACAGATTTTTGTTTGCGCGATAACTTTTGAACGGGTGGACAGATTTGCACCAAATCTTGTGTGCTAAGACTTTATAACAGGTACATGAACTGATTAAATTTTGGAGACCAACGCTTTCGAGATGGCCGCAAGATGGCCGCCTGACAGACCTGCCTCTAAAAACACACTTATGCCAATAACTTGGTCAATTTTAAAGCTTTTTTTATATTTGACTTTGATATATTTTTGAATAACTATGTTGGATACTATTAGGTAATAAAGGTAATAACTCTTTCCTTGCAATCTTTTCTCATCAAGTGTATACTCATCAGTCAGTAGAGCCATAATTCTCAAACTCCTGGGACACTTGCAAATAGGATTTATAACGAATCAATGGTTTCAATCAGGTGTAGGAAACACAAAAAGTCACAGTTGTATGAAACTGTTGCAGGCGGAGGCATCAGAATCTGCAGTACAGTGGGACTAAATGACACTCGGCTCAAACAGGCAGAAAAGTGCATTTAAAAAAAAAAAGAAAGAACAGCGAATCTTTCCAGAAATGGAAGAAATGACCTGTTTTTTTGTTTTTGTTTGTTTTTTAAAGATAATCCACAGACCTTGTTGTGAGCGGTTTTATGTTTGAACTACTTTCATTTTTACTAGAAAAAAAAAAAAACAGGACCTGTTACTGTACAGGAAGTTACATCCTTAGTTTGTGTCTTAAATTGTCTTTGTGTTTTAAAAGTTAATTTGTCATCAATCCAGAGGCCAAAGTTTTCATAATGAGGGACTTTTTCAATCAAAGTACATCTGAAGTGCAGATTTGAAGCCTGTTGTTGATTTGTTTACCTCCAGAGAAAAACATAAACTCAGTTTTATCTGTATTTCAGACACGTTGAATGTTTTGAAGTTCACATTGTGACGTATTAAATGATCATTGAAGATGATCAGTGGATGATTGAATAAATACAAAAACATCAGACTTCACTGAACCAAAGACAGCTGTTACACTGGAGAATAATGTCATTATTCTGCAGCTGAAGTCAAATATAATGTGACTTGATTTTTAATTGTGTGTTTATATTTTCAGATTATTTGGGAAACGCCTGTCTTGTTTATTTCTTAAGGTAAACTGAGTTAAAACTAAACCAGTGAATCCTCCCTTCATGAAGGTTTAATGTTCAGTGAACCTAATAATCTGGACACTGAGTGTTTCCTCTTGTTTCCTGTGATATTAAAGCTTCATGTGTGTTTATGTTGTTAACTGATTATATTCTTGTATCTTGTCATTTCAGGCAGCGCTGAATCATTTTTATACTTTTATAAGCTTGAATAAAACATTTAAAACTTTTCATTGTCACTGTGTTTTTATGTTTCTGTGTTCAAACTTTGATAAAAGAAATAAAAATGATTTTACTTTATTGGCTGGATTTTCAGACGATCCCTGTTTTGTAACAGTTGTTTTTTAAATAAAGATTTCTAGAGGATCAGAAACACTTTGAATGAAACAACATAGAAGATAAATCAACTTTACAACAAAACTTCTAACAAACAGTTTATCACACTAACAGCTGCATGAATGATAATTATAGCTGAACATTAATCACATAAATCATTTTGATCCTGATGATGCAGAAAGATTTTACATCTATTTAATATTTAGTATTTAGCTCCATTATTAGACAGTGATGGTGGAGAGATGTTACAAATATCTCCAGCTGGACTTGAAGCAGAGAGTTGTGGTTCATGTTTGACCTTTAACCTCTGAGCCTCAGAGCAGCTTCAGCTTTTATTCTCTTATTTGATCTCTGAATAACATGAGGAGACTTTTTAGACTGAATTAAATAAACAAATAAAACGTACATTTATCTACTGTTGTCTGTTATTACAGAAAAATCTCCACACTTTAAACAGGCTGCAGGATTTCATCCAGATAAACTTTATCAGACATGAATTTTTCTTCTTCAGGGTTTTTTTTTCGTCACGTCTTCAGTCAGCCTCTACTTGTTCTTTTTATTTACAGTTATTTATAATTATTAAAAATACAAGAGAAAGTTTATTGTTTCATTGCTCTGACATCATTTTGAAGAATAAAGTTTATTGATTATCTATTTCATATCTTTGTCACTGCAAAAAATGTTGCTGTATTTATTCTATATCAGAGATGCTTAGCTTGTTTTTCCTGGGAGCAACTTCATAAACAAATATTAATCATAAGGTTATTTATTAGATAAAATTAATAAACATGAGGCCCATAACTCATCTGTCTTTGAAATTCTTTATTTTCAAATTAACTGATTAATTAACTAAATTTATTGACAGATAAATCAGATATTTCACTGCATCCAACACTTTATTAACTTTATTAAACATTAAACATAACTGGATCCTCCTCCATCATGTAATCACTGAAATGTTGATGATTCATAAACAAACTGAGCGACATGCTGCCATCTGAACAACGTATGTAACACCTGCAAACGTAATAAACCACAAACGCAACACAAATCTGCAGCTTTTACTGTAATACACCGTAAACTTAATAAATTTCACATAAATGTAATGCAGTTACTCGCTACGAACGTAATATGAAATTTCCTGCAAATTAAATAATTATAACATTGTTACGTTTGTGGGAAGGTGAAATTCTTCAGCTTTCAAAATTGTAATGAAAAATGATCTTTGATTGTTTATTGGGGCCGAGCACCGAATGGTGCTTCAGCTTAGTTTGATGGAAAGTAATCAAATTGCATTACTTTAATATTGTGATACTTGGATTAGGTTACTGACTACGTTCTTTAACAGGTAATTAGTAACTTGGAATACATTTTTAAAGTAACCCTCCCAAAACCTGAGGACACATGAAACTACATGAAACTGGAGATAAAGACACTGCTGTTAAACTTTTTTTTAAAACCACAAATCGAGTGCCTTTCACTTCCATTATATTCAAGATTAGACAGACATTCAGAATTTAGCAACTCACCAAAAGTGTCTGGATGAACAGATGAGAGGGGGAAAAAATTAGATTTGGGGATAAATGTCCCTTTAAACATTTTAACACCAGTAAATTTATCATTTTGGCTCATTTCTGTACACAGTTGATGATGCAGAGAATATTTTACTGATCTGTACGAGTGGTGTCTTTAAAAAGAATGCTAAATGTATGAAGACCACGGCCACACATGCTAACAGGTATGCTAACAGCCATGCCAACAGCCATGCTAACAGTCACACATGCTAACAGCCATGCTGAGTCATGCTAACAGTCACACATGCTAACAGGTATGCTGACAGCCACACATGCTAACAGCCATGCTAAGAGTCACACACGTCAACAGCCATGCCAACAACCACAGTAACAGTCGCATGCTAACAGCTATGCTAACAGTCACACATGCTAACCACCAGACACACAACATAAAAGAAAGAAAAAAAAAATACAGGTAAGCAATATCAGTTGTCTCAACCAGGTCAGTTTATTACAGAGTAAATATACTTATGTTATATTTGTTGCCTCCATATTTATTACTTTTGACCATTCCTCTTTCAAGTACGTTCCTGTTGGGGACCAGTCCCTTACAAACTCTTCAAGAGTACCTCGTAGTACATGTGATAATCTCTCCAATGGTAATATAAACAAAACTTTTTCATACCATGCTGGAATATCAGGTAGTGATTCATCCAGCCATTTTTGTAATATTGTAAGACGTGCAGCGTACAAAACAACCCTTACAATGTACCTGTACTTACAATCCAAGGTAGAGTCCAATCCCAGCACAAGATTAAATAGGTTTAAAGGTATATTTATCCCAAATACTCTATTAATTTCAGCTAGGATGGACATCCAGTACTTTTCTATTTTAGGGCATTTCCTCATAAGATGGCTACATGTACCACAGCTATTTTACATTTCAGACATAAGGAGGAGCACATAGGATCATATTTAAATCAAACAGCTGGGGTTACATGTAGTCTGTGAATAATCTTGTACTTTGTCTCGTATGATTTATTAGAACATGTAATTTTCTTAGCATTCAATAAAATGTTTCACCACATCTCATCATCCAGGTGGGACCCAAAATCTTCCTCCAAATATGTTTTACTGTTGATAGTAGGAATATTGACAAACATTTGTTTTATATACATAACTCATAATTTCTTCTTTGAGGAAGAAGCTTTTAGTAGTATTTTTTCCAGTTGATTTATATGTAATCCACTCTTATATACTGGTATGGACTGGATGTAACTTCTCAATTATAAATAGCGGAAAAATTGTGTTTGAGGCAGTGTGACAGGTGTATTTTGGACCCAAAGGCAGCACACAGAACCACTGGGATAATTGATAATGATCTTTATTAAAGCACAGGCAAAAACAGGAGTGTGGGCAGATGAAGACACGCAGGTATCAGTTCTTAGGGCTAAGAGCCCACACACAGTCACTGAGCCGAGCAGGCCGCTGATGCAGGAGAGCAGACCAGGGACAGGCAGCAGGAAAGTCAGGGCCAGGTGAGAGAGCAGACAGGACAGGCAGACCAGCCGACAACGGACGAGCAACAGGGAAGTTGGGACCGAGTGGAGAAATGATGACAGACGGACTCGCCAAGCAGCCACAGAGACAGGCAGGCAAAACAAGGAACGTGGAGACAGATCTCACGGTCAGGGACAGTGAATATCCTGGAACCAGGCAAGGCAGGACAGTCAGAGACAGGCAGGGTATCAGTGCTTGAAAGTCTCGCAGTAGAACAATCTGGCAACAAGTGAGAGTGCTGGAGAGGCTTTATACTGGGCTGATGAGGGATGAGCTGCAGCTGAGCTCGCAGGTGGGTAGAGTTGGGCTGATGAGGTGGGAGTAGCTGGCAGGTCGAGTGAAGCAGAGGCCGGGGAGAGTGGAAATTTACTGAGGCAGAGTGAGAGGAGGGAAACTGGGCCTGCAGAACTGAGACAGGAAGATTAGATTCGGTCATAAGTTGTGAAAATGATTTAAGAGTCCCACCTAAAAAGAGATCCTGTATTTTAGAAATACCAGCATCCTTCCATATTTTGAAACCCACAACTAAACAAGAATGTGGAAAATCAGGATTATATACAATGGGTTCCAAAACAGAGTATTGATTTGTTATCCCACAATGCCTACGTACCTGGTTCCAGGATTTGAGAGTATCTCGAACAATAAAATTTTCCTTCATCCCTTGTAGTAAACAACAACATGCATTGTTTATAAATGACATGTCTGAAAGAACAGACTCACATCCAGTAGATTCCAAATCAAGGAAGGTAGAGTTAGACTCATTTTTTTATCCATTCTGTAATATATCTAATTTGTGAAGCCCAGTGATAGTACATTATATTGGGAAGTGCTAATCCCCCTTTCTCCACAGGTAACTATAATTTCTCCTCTTCATTCTGGGTCGCTTACACTTCCATACAAATTTACAAATAATACTATAAGTAATGATTTAAAAACCTAAGTGGAATATAATTAGGTAACATCTGCAGTGGATATAATAACCTTGGTAAAACGTTCATCTTTATAATGGCAAACCGTCCAGGTAGTGAAATGAATAAAGGGTTCCATCTTTGAAGATCTTTTCTAATTTTCTTCACTACCGGATCTAAATTCATTTTTATCATATTGTCTAAAGTAGAAGAAACAAAAATGCCTTGACATGTAAACCCATTAGAAGACAACTGAAATGGAGTTGATTTCAGTGAGTCAGAGCTTCTTAAAAATGGTAAAGCCGAGGACTTCCCATAGTTGATCTTGTAACCAGAAAACACTCCAAACTCATTAATTATCTTGATAACAGCAGAAACAGAGGATGTGGGATTATTCAAAAATAAAAGAATATCATCAGCATAAAGAGAAATTTTATGATTTTTTTCCTTAGTTTGGATGCCGGTGACTAAAATACTAGATCGAGTTGTTTCTGCTAAAGGCTCCATCGCCAATGCAAATAATAAAGGTGATAAAGGGCATCCTTGTTTTGTACCTTTACCTAATAAAAAGGAAGAAGATACTGTCCCATTGATGGAGACTGTTGCACGTGGTGCAGAGTATAACAATTTGACCCAATCAATAAATTCCTCTCCAAAGAAATGTCAAAGAATGAAAGAAAACGGGAGCATTATCTGATATATGAATAGAACCAGTGTAACATTTCTTAACTAGTTCAACAGAACTTCGTGGGACCAGAAGAAAATCAATTCTGGAGTAAAAATCTATGTGCATTAGAATAAAATGTATAGCTTCTATTGCCTGGATTCATCAGACGCCAAACATCAATCAGACCCACTTCGTCTAACATTTGATGAATATCTTTTTGTCTAGGGCTTGGTATAGTTGATGCAGTAGTGGGATTCCAGTCACCACCAATGATTATATTAGGGCAATCATACCTCACCTGCAGGGAAGTTAATTTTGTAAAAATATTCAATTGAATCTTTGGAGGTGCATAAACATTTAAAATACTAATCAATGTACCATGTAAAAAACAAAGCGACCCTCTGGGTCAGCTTCATAAAGCTACTCCCCTACTTCTACTATTACAGGAAGCAGAAAACACTTGTACAACCCAATCTTTCTTTAATTTTAAATGTTCTGAATTTGTTAGGTGGGTTTCCTGCAACGTTCCAATAGACTCTGTCTCTTTTTTCAAAAAAGTCAAAATCTTCTTCCTTTTTAAAGGGTGTTTACATCCCTTAATGTTCCAGGAGCAAGTCAACATAGAATTATTAAATAACATGGGGAGTGTAAATGTTCTAACGAGGCTTGTATTCAACCACCACATAAACTATATTTTCCTGATAACATGGTTTGATAAACAAAACTTTAAAACACATAAATCACAGAATACACAAAAACACAAACCATCTACTGAAGCCGTAAGACATGTATAACATAGACACTCCTCCCACCTCCCCAAACAGTAATTGGCCGAGCACAAGCCAATAAAACTTGCAATTGTCTGCCACTTATTATTAAAAGTAAAATAACTATTGCAAGAACTATTATTTTCTGGTATAGAGCGATACAAAATGGAACTAAAGCACTTGCACCTACAGGTTTATATAGGCGGCATGTAAAAGCATAGAATAACCAAAATCAAAACATCCATTATTATTGTTACTATACCCTTTAATGCTACGACACAAAACAAAAATATAATACTTTTTTTTCTTACTTTTTTCAGTTTCTTTCAGTCTACCTCAAAGTCTGTCTACAGAGACACACATCATAGACCTGTGTACAGAAAAAGAGAGAGAGAAAGAAGCGTCCTTTTCATCCAGTCTACTCTCTTAAGTCATCATAACCTCAAAAATAACTTACTCTAATAACTTTTTATATATATAATAAAGGGGCATCAATACACCATAACAAAATAATATAGGAAACACGAATAAAGATTTAGCCCACCTAAGGTCGATGCAATTGAGTAGATTTAATGCAATTCAAAATAAATAGACAAATAACTTAAGAGAGAAAGAATGTAAAAAAAAAAAAAAAGAAATATATATGTATATTGTCTCTCGACTTACTCATAGTTCATATATCAAAGCAATTTCCAACAATCAGTGCTCAAGTATAGTGTTTGTTTTTCTATAGCTATTAAACTATATAACTATAAATATCATGCAGATTCTTTGTCCTGAGCAAGACATGTAGTAAAACTAATTCATAAATATAGAAGAAAAAAAATCTACTAATAATGTTAGTTCAAGCCATGTTCAGTGTGTCCACAGGCCTGAATGGACACGTTAATGCACAGAGGACGGTGCTTCACTGGTCTGAATTTCATTTAGGAAGTTCTCTGCTTCTCGAGGCGAATGAAACCTTGTTTTAGTGCCAGTAGTCAACAGATAGTGTCGCTGAGAAAAGAATGGCGAACCTTACCCCCAAGCTTCGGTGAACAGAATTTGTAGCTGCCAAAAAAACAACAGACCGCCGGTGGAAAAGACAACTCAGCAACATTAGCAGAAAAATCTTTATTTCTCCAACAAGCAGGCTCGGTGAAATCACGTTTTGGCCCAATCATAGTTCAATTTGCAACTTAAACAAGAGTGATGTAAAAACTTTTAAAGTGCAATCAACTGAGCAGTGCAAAATAAATAAAAATGAACCTGAACATAAGATTTGTCATAAATCATAAATAAACCGCTCACACACTGCAGGACTCTAATCTTTACTTACTTGTTGCACCAAATGATTTTCAACAGCAACTGCTTCTCATCAGACTAAAGTAACAAACACACAACATTCAAATTAAACGACCAGTCACAGGAAATGTTTTTCTGCATCACAGTCTCCGTCCACATGAGTTTATCATCTGTATATTTAATATTGTCACCTAAACAGACACTAAACACCCAGTGAGCACTAACAGGATTACAATGTTAAATAGCTTAGACATTTTTTTAATGGAAAAATCCTGGGAATAAACATCCTTCTAAATATAAATGAACCTCTCACTATGTTTAGGTAAGATCACACTGCATCAATGCAACAGATTCAGAGTCAGTGAGCAAACACAACGAGCCTCACACTGATACACAGCTGATAACTCGGCTCTTAATAAAGTTTACATACTGTCTTATATCTAACAGCATCAATAACATTAAGAGAAAGTACATCAGCTTGATATTTACAGAACTCCTGCTTGGTACAACGATTAATACAAAGAAACACAATAAAATCTTGATAGATAATCAATGATCGTGATACCTGTCATCTCTGATCAGGGTTCTTAGTTTTGTCAAGCCAGTGCATGAAAATAAATTCTGACTGCGCTGTGCTCAGAAGACAGTACAATTAAAAGTTATTTATATTACTTTTAAGAAAATAAAATCAAGCAATAAAGTGTTAACAAAATGTTTACCATTACATCCCAGATCATTTGATTAAAGATGTTTTTTTTTAAGGAGATTATCTCCATCTTTTCTTTGGAATCCAAGAGACAAAAGAGAATCAATCTTTCTTTTCTTTTCCTTCAGGTACAGATTTCAGTTATTTATAACCATCTGTGATTCTCATTCAGACTCTAAGATCATAAGATTAATACTGAAGTTTTGATTTTGCTCTTATTTAAGGCACTACATGTTTAAGTAACAAGTAACATTATAGATATATACAAATATACACACACATATACACTGAGGACGTAACGATTCTCAAATAAAATACTCCACAGTCTCAAATCGCAATTCCCACTATATTGGTCTGTTTATTATTTGTTTTCTTATGTGGACTGATTGTCATTTCCTTAGCAGTCTATTTTTTTGTTGTTTACTTATTTATTGATTGATTGATTGATTGATCTACCTCCATCGTGTTCTTTACACTCCAAGGTCCAAATCTGAGTTGATTTTATAAAGCTCAGTGTTTTTCCTGCAAGTTTTTTCTTCTTCAATGAAAAAAAAGAAACAAACAAAACACACGAACAAAAGACACAAGGTGAAGATGACAATGTGTCTCAGCATCGTCTCGCTGCAGGGACGTCTCTGAAAAAGACGTCGTCTGGATGGCAGCATATGTCGCTCACACAATTCAACTAGAAATTCTAAAATCACATTTTTGCAAAAATTCTAAGCATAACTCACATCATTTTGCAGACTTTGTTTATCTGGAAAACACCGGTGGACGTTCTGTGGAAGAGAGACACCAACAGAATGTTTAGACAGACATGATTCAATGATAATAAATATGTAAATATTTATTGTAATATTAAGAACATATTTGTATAATCGAGTTTAACACTTGGGGACATTTCTCAGTATCAATAAGGGGCTCACATTAAACATTTAGAAACTTTTAAGAAGTTTTAGAGAGCTCTGTAGACATCTGCTGGAGATAATCTGTACTGCACTTTCTAAAATATCTCAGACACTTCTGTCTGTCAACATGAAATGTGGTACAAACATTATAGACAAGTTGAGGAAGAGATCCTGATAGTCTGCATTGTGATTAATTTATTGTATCTGAAATATGATCATCGATGATGTCACAGCCGGATTCCCATTGGCTGGCTATAAGCTTCTCCTGTGATGTCATGATGATGTCACTGGTCCAGAAGTTTATAAATAGAGGCTGAGAAGATGATATGGACTGAACTAGTTCTCCAACAGACATGACTGATGTCATGATCTGTGCCCTTCAATAACAGGGCTTTTTTCTTTTCTTTTTTTTTTTTTTTTTTTTGCACAATCTTAGATTTAAAAGCCTAAAATTTAACATCTTCACACTGACGTTTCACATTTGACTGTAGCTGTGAGGGGGAACGAGCCTGAAGAGTAAAAATGAACGTGTGATTAAGTTTATCTGGATGAAAAACTGCAGCTTGTTTAATGTGAGGATATTTTTCTGTAATAACAGGTGTGGATACTTTACATTTTATTTATTTATTATACCTTAATCCAGTGTAAAAAGTCTCCTCATGTTATTTGGACATTAAATGAGAGAATAAAAGATGAAGCTGCCCTGAGGCTCAGAGGTTAAAGGTCAACCATGAACCACAACACACTGCTTCTGTATGGATCCAAACTGTAGGAAACCTCTTTCCTTCACTAACTGCTGATTTATCAGCTGATACAACAAACTTTGAACACAGAAACATCAGAAACAGTCACAACACACAGTTTGACATTTTTCATGTTTTATTCAGACGTTTGTAAAGAAATGATGAAGCTCTGCCTGAAATGACATCATATCCTGCAAGAGCATCATCAGTTAACAACATAAACACACATGAAGCTTAAATATCTCAGTCAACAACAGGAAACACTCAGTGTCCAGTTTATTAGGTACACTGAGCTAAAACTAATGCAGTCTAATACAACAGTCCTGCAGTAAATCCTCCTTCATGAAGGTTTTAATGTTCAGCTTTGATCTGCATTAGTTTTAGTTCAGTGTACCTAATAAACTGGACACTGAGTGTAAAGTTCACTGTGTAACTGAACCTGACAGACTCTGACTGAACAACTTAACAAATAAAAAAAGATCAAATGATGTCAACAATAAAATTTAAAAATCAAGTAATTATATTTCACTTTAGCTGCAAAATATTCAAATTTTTTACTGAACAACAGTCTAGTAGGCAGGTTTATTTTGACCTGATACTGGAATTAAATTAATCTACACTGACAGACAAGTAAAAATGAAATGCATAAAATAAACACAAATTAAAGTAAAAGAATAAAAAAACACAAGAAGTGCAAGAAGTCAACAACATTGAGGACAGATCGAGTGTCAACAGTCAATATTTTTCCTCTTAAAGTTGAACAAGAGTTGAATGAGAATTCAAGACAAACTATTGATTGAATAGTCATTGAACAGAATGATTGATTAATAATCAGTTCTGTCAGCATTAAAGGCCACTTGTTCTCTTCTGTTGTCACCTTGTTAACTCCAATCTGTGTGATAAAATCAAAGTACCTGAACAGAACCGACCTCATCACCACACTGAATATTTACATGGATGTTGGACCATTCTGCTAAATCACTCATTATATTCAATCATGACGTCTTTAACAGAACTTTGTGTCCCAGATCCATCTTGGAGACTTTATAAAAAATTATGTTTTATCAAATACAGTATTGAGTGCTGTGAGATAAAGATATTGATTATATATATATTTATTGTTAGCTAGCTCTGTTGTTTGGAGGGTTTCATGCTGTACAGGGGTGTCAAACTCATTTTAGTTAATTCAGCACTCTGATCTCCAGTGGGCTGGACCAGTAAAACCAGTACAGAAACTAAATAACAACACCTCAATTTTTTTCCCTTCTTTTAGTGTACAGAAGTACAACAACATGTGAAAACAGTTATTAAACCATCCATTAACAAAACAGATGATGAACAGTCTGAGATGTCTGAAGAAAAATAAGTGAAATATCAACAACATGTTGCAGTTTTTCTACATTCAGTCAGTCTGCTGTCATTAAATGTGAAGAAATGTGAACTGGTCCATTTTTCTGTTATAAACTCTGTGTCCACTTTTACCTTTTTCGACAAAAACTTTTTCCAGTGGTGTCTCCTGCATGAACAGCAGCCTACGACTGACAGAGTTGAGTCATGTAGTCTGTATGTAAACATGTGGATCTATAACAGCGTCTCCAGCTGCTGCTCTGATTATCAGCATCAACCCCAGTGGACAAATCAGGAAAAACAGTGCATCTGAAAAACTGGAATCAATGACATCTCTGTAATTTTCACACTGGATTGGCTGGATTGGACCCTCCTGGAGACCAGTTCTGGCCCACAGGCTTCATGTTTGACACCCCTGTGTTAGAGGACAGTATATGAAGACACTTGGTTAAGTTGAGGGACAGATTGTTGTCGTGGTGACGGGACAGTTTCCATATGAAAGCAGGATGAGCTTCATGCATATTAATCACTGAAACAACCTTCATTTTCAGCATCACAACTGTCTGCCTCAACACAACCATAATCCAAACCTCAACCTGAAACTAAGTTTAACTTTAACCTTAAAACCAGGTTTAACACTGAAACTGACTGAAATAAGTGAAGTGAGTTTAAAACTCAGATTGGGTCTTAAACACTTAACTAAAGCAGCTTCACATCACATGTAGAGCTTGTTATGTTTTCTGGATCAGGTTGTCTGAATGACTGGAGTCTCTCTGTTCATCTCTCATTGTCTCTGTCTGTGGACCTGAAGGAAGGAAAACAAAATGATAATTTATAATAAATATAAAATGTACAAAATGCTTAATGCCTGAGAAGATAAAACAGCTGTCAAGACTCTAAACATGAGAAACATGAAAAGGTTTGTCATCTGTTCATCATGAATATGTTGATACAATAAATTATTTAAACATACCTTTTTTAAAATCAAGTTTGACGCAACCCTTGGCTACAAACACAATGAGAACAACAACAATAATAAGAGGACCGAGAACTGCAGCAACAACAGCAACAACCAGTCCAGACGATGACCCTGAAACTGAAGACATAAAGTTAGTGTCAGAGTGAGAATGTAAGTGCAGATGATAAACAGCAGATTGGAGCTCACAGTCCACACAAAGAACAACTAAAGGTGTTGATGTTCCTGCAGATTCAAACCCCACTGGGATGAATCTCAGCAGGAACAGTGATGTCAGCTTGGATCTTATGTCCAGTTTCCTCCTGCTTGTCTTCACAGCTCAGAGGTTGGTTTTGGTTTTGCTCACAGTAGTGAGGAGGGTGATGTTGTAGCATGGTCCTGTTTCTGAGACGTGCTGCTCATCAGTATGAAGACTGTTTGAATCACTGTCCTGCCACCTCCACTTCAGCCTGTTTACATGTGACTGTTGTTAAACTGCTGCTGTGTCTGACATCTGCAAATGTGTGTGACAATCTGTCTACAGCCGAGGTTCTCTACACACTGAGCCCAGGACACCATGGACTCTGGATTACGTCTTAGAAACACGTCTTTACTTTATCACAGCTGTTGTTAGAGCTCCTATTCATTAGATCGCTTTAAATAAAATACTGCCTGTCCAGATAAACATGCAGCTTAGATAGTTTTATGTCTCACTGAGCAGTAAAAGTATAATTTTCAGGTACTTTTTATGCTACTTAATATTTCTAAACATGGCGGTTCAACATGGCGGCCTCCACAGAAGAGGACCTGCTCCCTCTGTAGATATAAAGGGCTCATTCTAAGGAAACAAAAACACAACGATTCTTATTTTCAGGTGATTATCCACTAATGAAAACATACTTATGAATATTATGTGAACAGAAGTCCCTCTGCACAGCCAGTCTCAAGGATCAGGTGCTGGTCGGCCACAGGAACATCTCAAATAAAATCATCAACATAAACCAGCGCACACTGAACTGACTTACTGTGATTTTATTCATTTATCATCTATGTTTTGAAACTGGTAGCCGACATCACTGTGACTGAAAACTCTTTTTTGGTAGATTTTGATGTGGAGAGTTTGTAGACTAATATTCCACATGAAGGTGGATTAGAAGCTGTGAATTTTGATCTTGATCTTGGGAAAGATAAACTTCCAGTGGAACTGCTTATGTCACTTACTAAGTTCATCCTAAAATCTAATGACTTCATGTTTGACAATAAGTATCACCTGCGATCTCCAGGAACAAGTATGGAGTCACCATTTGCTCCTAACTATGCAAATTTGTTGGTGGGTTTATGTGAAGACAGATATATATTTAACAACAAGCCCTTTGCTAAGAGCATCTTGTTTTTCAGAAGATAAATTGATGACGTCCTCATGAGGTTTACAGGCTCTGAGAATCAACTTAAGGCATTTAGTGACCATATAAATAGGATTTATCCCACCTTGCATTTTACTATGGAATACAGTCGAGAAAAAATTCACTTCTTGGACCTTTGGATCACTGTTAATGAAAACAAACAAATACAGACATCTATTTATAGTAAGGAAACTGATAGAAACAGCATCTTGCACTCTACTAGTTTCCATCCTGACCATATTATCAGTAACATCCCATATGGTCAGTTTGTCAGATTGAGAAGAAGATGCAGTGAAGAAGATGATTATCAAACTGAGGCTAAAGAAATGTCCCAGAGCTTTAAACAAAGAGGGTTTAACCAGACACTTGTTGACCAAGAGAATAAAAAAGCTCATGAAAAACAAAAAGAGTGAAGAACGACTTAATCCTTCCTCTAAACACTCTGACAACAGAGTGACCTTTGTATCTGAATATTGTTCAGCATCTATGCAAGTCAACAGGATTATAAACAAACACTGGAAAATCCTAGAATGTGATCCGAGTTTGGACCATTTGACATCTCCCAAACCTCGCTTTTCTTTTAAAAGACGTAGAAATGTCAGAGATTTTGTGGTTGGTTCTCTGTACGAGGAACCCACACAAACTAATCGTCTCAACAGGTTTATGGAAATTATAGATGTGGAAAATGTTCACGTTGTTCTGATACGTTTGACACCAAAACATTCAATCACCAACATTCAGGAAAGAAATACAGCGTCAAAGAATTCATGAATCGTCTTTCTACACGTGTCATTTACATTTTGAAACGTCCTCGTGGTTTAATGTATGTGGGCCGAACAAAACGTCGCCTCAGACTGAGAACCGCTGAGCGTAAGGTGGCCGTTAGAAACAGGAACACGGATGATGTCATCGCTGGACGTTACAAAGAGAAAAAACACGGGTCTGTCACTTCACTCAAATCTGTGGGTGTTGAAAAAGTGCAACCCAGTCCAAGAGGAGGTGATCTGATCAAGCAACTTTTAAGAGGGGAAGAGTTTTGGATCCATGAATTGAAAACACTTGAGCCATATGGACTTAATGAAACACAGGATTTGAATTCCTTTCTGTGATATAAATATGAACTTATATCTCCCTCCACAGGTCATTTGGATCCACAGGGAGAGATGAGACATCAGGTCCCTTGTCTCTTCCCTGTCACTCCCCCTTTCTGTCTAACAGTGTAGAGGGACAGAAGTAGGACCTGCAGTCCATCTCTTTTTTTAAATCTCTAACTTCAGTCATCTGCATAATGGTATGATCTTAACTTACAGATTATTCTTCTAACACTTGGAACTCTTTATGACTCTCGCTTTGTTTTTTGATCTGTGTCATTTTGTGTGAATTTATTATTGTGCTTTTTGGTTAAATTGTAAACGATCTTTTGAAAAATGGTTTTTGAAGAATGTTAAAGGAAAAATGTAGAAAAAGAAAAATGAAATAAGTGTGATTATTAGTCACAGGACCCGTGTATATTTAGCTCACCTGTGAGAGCTCATGTGTTTCTGCTGAGCGAACCTGAAGACGCCACGGGCGAAACACGTCGTTCGCTCTGAATAAAAATCACAGTAACTCAGTTCAGTGTGCGCTGGTTTATGTCGATGATTTGATGAATATTATATCTGTGACATATTCTGACAATAAACCCTCCTAAATGTTACAGACTGGACCTTTAAGTACAGACTGTGAGTTGTTCTTCCACCACTGACTGCTGCTCAGTGACGTCCAGATTAAAATCATGATGAGCTTCTTGGTGGAGGGTCGACTCTACAGTTATTGGAGCACAATGAGAGGAGAGATACACAGTCTGGATTTATGCAGCATGACGCTCTTAAAGATAAATAGACTTTAAACTCATTAATAAAAGGCTGTAAAGAATATTTAGAGATTCTTGTTCACATACAGACTGAGACACAGTTTCACATCTCTCCACATACATGCTGCTTTAATACTCACAATTACTACAACTAGAAAATGATCGTTCATGTTTGAAACTTGGAGCTACAACCTGAATAAGAACTGATAATCAAATCTGATTTTAGCACTAATTCCAAGTTTAAACTGTCCAGTAAAAACTCCAGTTCAAATCCTTTATGTGCCTCCATGGTATCAGATTATTTCCAGGAACTATCTCTGTATATATTTAGAGTTAAAGTCTGCTCCTAGTTTTTACTTTCACTTCAGTTTCTAGTTCAGTTCAATAAAATGATAAAATCCTGACTGACTAAAATCTTCTCTCCATGTCTGAGTGTTGTTTGGGCTCCTCTGATTGGTCGACTCTGCTGTTGCTGTGCTTTCTGTCTCCAGGGCTGCAGACCTGTTGGGAGGTTCATCAGCAGCATGGACACACCTGGACACCTCTGTGTCGTGTCTTTGCTTTCCTTTTCTTTGTTTTTACAGCAAAACATCCAGCGGCACATTTTCACTCATCCACTCCCGACACTACTGACTTTCCACATTGAGAACATGTGTTTGTTTGTGTGTCTCCTGTTTGTGTCTCAGTCTCACAGTCGGCCTGTGACAGTGTCTTTATGTTGTTTCTTATGTGATTCATGTGGAACTTTGCTGCTGCACTTTCTCATTGGGATCAATAAAGTTCTCTATCTAATCTATACAACTACAGATAATCAAACCTTCAGAGAGCCTCGCTGGATTTTGGTGGAACATGTGGAACAATAATTCTTCACTTTCACAACATTTTTTCTTTTCACTTGTGGAACAGAAATGTCTCTGATTCTAATGACTTCAGTCTCTAAATCGTCCTCGTCTTCATGTTTTCATGTTGATCCTCAGGATCAGCTCACAGCAGACATTTATAAATCTCTTACTGGGTTTGTGTGTCGACTTTAAGAAATTCTTGTGTGTGTTTGTGTGACTGATCAGACTGATGTCAACATTTACTACAAACTCCAGTTCTTTCTGTTGTTTCCAATCACAATTTCCCTTTTGTTCAGTCTGAACACATATTAAAAGTTTTTGAAAACAACTAATATATGACAAGCAAAAATCTTACCATTAATTTGTGCATAAATCTCGGCTTTAATCTGATGGTTGATTTCCTCCTGTGTGACGACACAGTAAAAGTTGTCAGTCTTGGTCACAGTAGTTTGGAGGATGATGTCATAGCTGCCTCCTCTCTCTGTGACCTGTGGTTCTTTAGCAGGAAGGATGTTTCCAGAACTGTCCTGCCACTTTACTTTAGGTTTTGGAGAAACACCAAGAACTTCACACTTCAGCAGCATCCCATCGTCTGTTTTAAGTATCGTGACAGACGGTTTTGAAGCTGCACCTGTGAACATAGTAGAAACGACAACAAATTATATAATAAAAGACAATTACAGCATTAGAATAAAGTCACATTTTGATGTTTTTAATCACATCTCTGCTTGTAAATGTTGATCAGAGTTTGTTTCAGATTGAATAAAAGCAGAATAAAGTGAAATAAATAGTAAAGCAGCCTGTTCACCCTGCTGTATCTGCTGCTGTACCACCAGACTGAAGAGCAGCTTCTTCCCTCAGACTGTCAGACTGCTTCATTCATCATCAGCACTTCACCTTAGAAATTACTTTGTTCTCTACTTTCATTTATCTCTTCAATCAATCAATCGATCAATCGATCAATCAATCGATCAATCGATCAGAGAGGGAACTACAACAGAATCTCATTTGACATCCTTGTTGTAAATGATCAATTAATCACCTTGTATCCTTGTTCAACACAGTATAAGACACAATTACACACCTTGTATAAGAGATCATATTTCAGACACGTTCAACTTCTACCAAAGGTTTGCTCTCTATTTACAACCACACTAGAGCTGCAACTAACTATTATTTTCATTATACATTCATCTGATCGTCATTTTATTCATTGATCCATTAGTTGTTTGGTCCATAAAATGTCAGAAAATGGTGGAAAATGTCAATCTGTGTTTCCTAAAGTCCAAGACGACGTCCTCAAATGTCTTATTTTGTCCAAAACCCAAAGATATTCAGTTTACTGTCAGAGAGGAGGAAAGAAACTTGAAAATATTCACATTTGAGAAGCTGAAATCAGAGAATTTGGACACTTTTTAATAAAAAAAAAATGACTCAAAATGATTAATCTGTTATCAAAACAGTTGGTGATTAATTTAATAATCAATTAATAATGGATTAATGGGTGCAGCTCTAAACTATTTCTGACTCATATCATGACAGAAGCTCAGATACAGTGAAGATGTTTGGACAACCCTTTACATTTTCACACTACATTTATTCTTCTAAAACATATATTGAAATGATTTCACATTAAATTTGTCGTCTGATATGTGGACGATATTTTCTTCGACACTAAAGTCGTTTAAAAAATCAAGTCAAATATGAAACAGAAGCTCTTAGAAGCTTGTGCACCTCTTGTGTTCTCAGGGTTTAATTGTGTCAGTGAGTCACTTTATTAGGTTCACCTGTACAATCTAATGTCATCCAATACAAGTGTTGTGACATGAAGTTGACTTTCTGACGTCTATAATGTCGAGTTTGTTTTCACACTGTCACACAGCTCTTCATTCACTTCTATGTTTGATCACTGAGCTCATAGTTAGTGATGCTGTTGAACTGGACTGCATTATATTCACAGGTGTTTCTAATATTGTGAGCAGCTCATGTTTGTAAAGACGGAGGAGAAAATATTAGAAAGAGCTCTCAGTATAATGTCGTCCAGAACAACAGCACCTTTAACTGTGAGCTCAGTAATAAAGTGAGTGTATCTGATCAACAGTCTCAGGAGAACATTATCACACATTTGTTCTTTAAAACTACACCTTTGTTCACCTTTCATCATTTCAATTTATCCACGGCTCCAAAATACACACTCAATTATTTCACACACGCAAAAACTTCAATCCTCATCAAATATTTGACAAATCTGACCAAATCAGCCCCGAATGAAACAAGAGGTGAACTATTCTAAAAGAAACTGTGTAAAACGTGAGCTGAGTCCAAACCTTTTGTACTGCAGTAAACTAATAGAAAAACTCTCATCAAATATCAAACACTGGCTTTTTAAAAGCAAACACGTCTTGTTTCATAAACTGTTTCACACATTAACAAACAAACATTTACAGACACACCAGCTACAAGTACTCAAGTACTGTCATTAAGGATCATTTTCAGGTACTTGTACTCCAGTATTTACATTTTATGATACTTTATACTTTTACTTCACTACATTTCAGAGGGAAATATTGTAGTTTTACTCCACTACATGTAAAAAAAAAAAAGAAGCTGGGTAAACTCATAATTTAAAGGTCTTGAGTAGATTTTTGAGTTTTGCTGACCTATAATCTTTTGTTCAGATAATTTATTTTTCTTCTTTAGATAAACTTGAATCCCTGAGTTTTAGAAACTTATAGAAATGTATATTTCTAATATTGTTTACAGTCAGCAGTGATTTGTCATTATTTTGGAGCTTGAAAATTAAATGGTTGCAATAGAAAATATTAAATTATTTACCATTATTCACTTTAACTTAAATGAGTTTACTTAACAATTTTAAAAATAAAATTTTTGGAGGGTTTCTAAAACTGAAACATTTAAGTTTACCTAAAGAAGAAAAGTAAGTTATCTCAACAAAATATTATTAGTTGGTAAAACTTTTTAAAAACTTAAGAGTTTGAGTTCAAAACTAAAAGTCTATTAAAAAAGTTGCCTCAACAAAGTTTTCTCAACTTGTTCATTTTTCCAGTGTACATTTATCAGACAGATATAGTTACTAGTTTGATCTCACATACAAAACATATGATCAACTTATAGAACTTATATATACATTAGAACAAGAACACAGTATTACTGTATTACTTTAGTGTAACAGAAAACACTGTTAAGATCTTAGAAAACAGATTTCAAATAATATTTGAAGATAATTTTGAAGCAGAACAAATTATTCTAAACTCACAATGTGCATCTGAAAGTATTTGTTGTGTTCTTTTATCTTTCTGTTTCTCTTGATTTGAACTGCACTAGTTTACTTTTTAACTCTTTTATCTTTTGTTTCTCTTGTCTGTACTTTTGCACTTTTTAATGATAAATCTTTGACCTTTTTACTGTATTTTTATTTCTGTGTGAAACACTTTGAATCACTCCAGTGTATGAAATGTGATCTACAAATAAAGCTGCCTTAAAGTTCACGGACGTCCAAACGTTCAAATATACAACATTCATATAAGTTTAGTGTAATAATCTTATTTGTGAGGTTGTTGCTTCATTTCCTGGAGAAGAAAGTTGACTTCAGCCTGTTTACACTCAGTACTTCTGCTGTCAGGAAGCTGCACACACAATCACACATCTGTCTGTAAATCACAGCTGTATAATGACACTCTGCTGACATTTTGTGTCCTCTGTGCTGCAGCCTGACGCTTCCATCAGACGTCACCTGTGATTGGTTGAATCGGCCCACGTGCTTTAGTGAAGCTGCACACGCTCACATTTAATACAAAGCACAAGCCAAATGTTAGTAAGTGTGTCAAGTGTTGAACATTAGTGAACTCCTGGTTTCACACTCACACAGAGGAGGAGGATTCCTGCTCACATTTACAAATCACAATGTGGACACTTTCTCTCTTCTTTTCATCTCCATTTTCACTTCAACTCAAAACCTGATGCTGCATTTCAACTTTCTTCTGCTTGTAATCAACCAACACTCTGCTGCAGTCGATGAAACAAGTGGAAAGAAGAGACATTTATACCAACATGTTTGTCATCTGGGAGCCTCACTGCAATGTAATGATACTAATGACAAGTTTAAACTGTCCAGGAAAAACTACAACAAGGATTAATAAAGCTCTCTCTCTCTGTCTCTCTCTCTCTCTCTGTCTCTCTCTCTCTCTCTATCTCTCTCTCTGTGTCTCTCTCTCTCTCTGTCTCTCTCTGTCTCTCTCTCTCTCTCTCTGTCTCTGTCTCTCTCTGTCTCTGTCTCTCTCTCTCTCTCTCTCCAGTCCCTGCTCTCTTCTCTCCTCAGACTCCACAGACCTCCACAGTCCTCCAGCTGTCCACTACATGTCCTCACACTTTCATGTCTGTCCTCAAACATGTCCTCTGAAACATGTTGACAAACAGTAAATGTAACACTGTGAATGGAACTGAATATCATGTAGAGCTCATGTAGTATTAGTGTAGAATCACTGTTGTATTATTAATGATGTTCATCGTCCTAAAAGGTCAATTCAGACTCAACACAAAGTTCAGTTTGTCTCCATTTAATCCTCTGAGTTTGACTGTTGGAGAGTTTTTGGAGCCAAAACACCAAAATTACTGACAATACAGATGTTAGCTACAGCTAACTAGAAATGTACACACCGATTGTGTGTGTTTGTGTGACTGATCAGACCGATCTCAACATTTCTGTTGTTTCCCTCCAGACCCTCTCATTCTTCCTCTGATCTCTGTAGATTAATGAAGTGGAGTCTCAGAGTCTCAGGATCAGAGTTGATTTTTCAAACATTTTCAAGTTGTGCAGATTTCTTCATCATAAGTTTCTTTATAACTATATATCTATATCTATATAACTTTCTTTAGTTTCATAATGTGCATAAAAAAAAGAAGAAGAATCTCACCACTGATATGCACATAAATCTTAGCATGAGTGCGATGGCCAATTTCCTCCTGTGTGACTACACAGTGATAGTTGTCAGTCTTGGTCACAGTGGTGTTGAGAGTGATGGAGTAACGTCCTCCTCTCTCTGTGACCTGTGGTTCTTCAGTAGGAAGGATGTTTCCAGAACTGTCCTGCCACTCTACTTTAGGTTTTGGAGACGCACCATGAACCTCACACTGCAGCAGAGACCAGTCCTTTGTTTCATGAAGTGCAGTGACAAATGGTTTTGGAGCTGCACCTGTACACATAATAGTAACAATCAATTATAAATATATACGTGAGACAATTTCAATACTAGAAATGTAACATTGTGATGCTTTTTCATCACCCCTTTTCTGCTTTTCAATGAGCATATCTAAGTGGGGAAAACATATTAAGTTTATTTATTTCAATATTTGTTAACTTATCACTATTTCTGACTCATGTCATAAGAGGAGCACATATTCATTAGAACAAGAACACAGTAGAAAATCCTTAAATTTACGCACCCTGCAGACTTAATAAATTCAGGTAAATGTCTCCAGTTTTAAGAAGTGATGTGTAGTTTCTTGCACACACAAGAATGATAAGTCTATGGCACACAGTGATTAATTCAAATTCAGTATTTCTCAATGATTTCAGGCCTGTGAAACCAAACTCACAACACACAGCTGTGACAGGTAGACAATGACGTCATCACAGTCAGGACTCACCTGGGATGTTTTCCTCTGATCTGTCTTTTAAGATACGACCTGAAAGACAAAACAAAACAGATGTTAGGCTGTTTGTGAAATATCAACTTGGCAGACATGTAATACTGTAGAAAAAATGTGAGAGTGCACACTCAGATTTCATCTACTATAGACTGAAGACATTTCATTGGACAGAGAGACATAATGGACAATGTGTGACTAATATCAGGCATGTTTGATCCAGAGGTGATCACTCCAGATGTGGCTGCAGCTCTGTGGGGACCAGGCTCTGCCAGATGTGTATTGTGACTACTTGACAAAAGTCCATGTGGGACTCTTAAAGCAGTGTCGTCAGTAAATGAGCGGCCATCTTGAAGTGTTTAATGAAAGCACTCACCAACAACAAGCTTAATGTGGAACATTTGACTCGGCTGAAGACGTGGAAAAGCACAGGTGTAGTTTCCACTGTCAGACACCTTGGTATTTCTGATGATTATGGAGGCGTTGCCGCGCTTCAGTTGGTCTTGAAAATGTGAGACGCGACCTTTGAAGTGCTCATCTTGACCTGTACGGTCCTTATTGTAATGATGGCCTTCATCATACAGGAACACCTCCTTCTGACCATCTTTCTTCCAGTCAAAGAGCTTTGACTCAATGTTGATGCTGAGGGAACAGGGTAAAATAACATCACTGCCTTCTTCCACCACCACTGGTCCTGGAAGATAAAAACATGGATTCATCACCATGTTTACATCAACAGTCAGGAAGTGAAGACACACACATGGAAGGATGTTGTTTTAACAAATAAACTTATAACAACTAACTTTTCATTTTGTTGTCTGGCACACTGTCCTCAGAAAATCCTTTGAATTTCCCTTCAGACTGCATCTTTTTTCCTTTACTTCTTTATGTTCATTTATATTTTTTATACTTCCATATACCTAATCAACCCAACCAAAAAAGGCAATGAGTAATAGCCAATTAGAGGTAGAGTAGTACGGCTTATGACTTTGCCCTCCTGGAGAAAAAAAATATATCTATAACCCTGTGTGAAATAACCATAGTTCAATGCCAAATAATCATCTGTTTTTCAAGATAAAACTGCAGATTTTAGTGTCCTTTAATTGTCACCAGTCTAAGACACACCTGTGTCATAATCCTGCAGTTTAATCAGATTTAACACCAAATCTGAGAGAAAAAAAACTTTTGTGTTCTTAGAAGAAGTTTTACATCTTAAACTTCAACTCATGTAAACTGGAGCTCAAAGCAAAGTGTTGTCTAACTGTGTTGTGTAGTGATGGATGGATCTGTCCATGGTGCTGAAGGAACAGATGTGATGTGATCGTGTCTTTTTCTCTCAGTCCCTTCAGTCAGTTTAGTCTTGGATCTATAATAAACTGTAGATCAGAAAATATTAGACTCTCCATCTACCACCATTATGACTGATGATAAAATACAGCAGTGTAGACTGAACATGTTCAGCTACAGACAGTTCAGTCTGTAAAAACAGCTGGAACCAACAGTAGAATATATATGTACACTGTCAGTAAGTGTAATATCAGTATATCAGTAGTAAACAGTGTAATCGTAGCGGACAGACTCAGATTAGATCATAAATATCAGCGTCTAAAGTTCAGTGACGCATTTCTGTCTGCAGGATGGAGGCGACGCCCTGAACATCATATATATGATAAACCTGTAATTCATTAGTTTTCTTACCTTTTTCTTCACCAAACGTTATTTCACACCAAGTCACGAGACACACACTCACGACACCGAGAACCTTCATGGTTAATGACGTCATTCGAAGATCAAATCTCACTATGACGTCACTGTAAGATCACTAACGAACATTTAAACGACTTCTGTCTCTCTGAGCTGCACATCACAAACACTTTCGATTCTTCAGCTTCTGCACAGACACTTCCGTTGCGGTCATCCTTCACAATAAAAGCCTCATTTATACCAATATTATGACTTGTGAATTCAGGTGAAAATATTCAGAGATCAAATCAAAATATCACCTGAGCAGAACTTTATCTTCACACTGACATTTCACATTTGACTGTAGCTGTGAGGGGGAATGAGCCTGAAGAGTAAAAATGAACGTCTGATTAAGTTTATCTGGATGAAAAACTGCAGCTTGTTTAATGTAAAGGATATTTTTCTGTAATAACAGGTGTGGATACTTTACATTTTATTTATTTATTATATCTTAATCCAGTGTAAAAAGTCTCCTCATGTTATTCGGACATTAAATGAGAGAATAAAAGCTGAAGCTGCCCTGAGGCTCAGAGGTTAAAGGTCAACCATGAACCACAACACACTGCTTCTGTATGGATCCAAGCTGTAGGAAACCTCTTTCCTTCACTAACTGCTGATTTATCAGCTGATACAACAAACTCTGAACACAGAAACATCAGAAACAGTCACAACACACAGTTAGACATTTTTCATGTTTTATTCAGACGTTTGTAAAGAAATGATGACGCTCTGCCTGAAATGACATCATATCCTGCAAGAGCATCATCAGTTAACAACATAAACACCAATGAAGCTTAAATATCTCAGTCAACAACAGGAAACACTCAGTGTCCAGTTTATTAGGTACACTGAGCTAAAACTAATGCAGTCTAATACAACAGTCCTGCAGTAAATCCTCCTTCATGAAGGTTTTAATGTTCAGCTTTGATCTGCATTAGTTTTAGTTCAGTGTACCTAATAAACTGGACACTGAGTGTAAAGTTCACTGTGTAACTGAACCTGACAGACTCTGACTGAGCAACTTAACAAATAAAAAGAACGAAAAAGGATCAAATGATGTCAACAAAAATATAAAAATCAAGTCATTATATTTCACTTTAGCTGCAAAATATTAAAATTTTTTACTGGACAACAGTCTAGTAGGCAGGTTTATTTTGACCTGATATTGGAATTAAATTAATCTACGCTGATAGACAAGTAAAAATGAAATGCAGAAAATAAACAAAATTTAAAGTAAAAGAATAAAAAACAGAGTGCAAGAAGTCAACAACATTGATGACAGATCGAGTGTCAATAGTCAATAATTTTTCTCTTAAAGTTGAACAAGAGTTGAATCAGAATTCAAGACAAACTATTAATTGAATAGTCATTGAACAGAATGATTGATTAATAATCAGTTCTGTCAGCATTAAAGGCCACTTGTTCTCTTCTGTTGTCACCTTGTTAACTCCAATCTGTGTGATAAAATCAAAGTACCTGAACAGAACCGACCTCATCACCACACTGAATATTTACATGGATGTTGGACCATTCTGCTAAATCACTCATTAAATTCAATCATGACGTCTTTAACAGAACTTTGTGTCCCACATTCATCTTAGACACTTTTTTAAAAACTATGTTTTATCAAATACAGTATTGAGTGCTGTGAGATAAAGGTATTGATTGTATATATATTTATTGTTAGCTAGCTCTGTAGTTTGGAGGGTTCATGCTGTACAGGGGTGTCAAACTCATTTTAGTTCATTTAACCCAATTTGATCTCAAGTGGGCTGGACCAGTAAAACCAGTACAGAATAACCTCTAAATAACAAAACCTCAAAAATGTCTGCTGTCATTACATGTGAAGAAATGTGAACTGGTCCATTTTTCTTTGATAACTCGACACTCTGTGTCCACTTTTTTTTAAAGACTTTTTCCCCTGGTGTCTCCTGCATGAACAGCAGCCTGCGACTGACAGAGTTGAGTCATGTAGTCTGTATGTAAACATGTGGATCTATAACAGCGTCTCCAGCTGCTGCTCTGATTATCAGCATCAACCCCAGTGGACAAATCAGGAAAAACAGTGCAGCTGAAAAACTGGAATTAATGACATCTCTGTAATTTTCATACTGGATCGGCTGGACTGGACCCTGTGGGAGACCAGTTCTGGCCCGCAGGCTGCATGTTTGACACCCCTGTGTTAGAGGACAGTATATGAAGACACCTGGTTAAGTTGAGGGACAGATTGTTGTCGTGGTGACGGGACAGTTTCCATATGAAAGCAGGATGAGCTTCATGCATATTAATCACTGAAACAACCTTCATTTTCAGCATCACAACTGTCTGCCTCAACACAACCAGAATCCAAACCTCAACCTGAAACTAAGTTTAACTTTAACCTTAAAACCAGGTTTAACACTTAAACTTACTGAAATAAGTGAAGAGCAGAAAAAATGTCCAGCATGAAACTCGACAGCTCACACAGACTTCAGCAGCTTCACATCACATGTAGAGCTTGTTATGTTTTTTGGATCAGATTGTCTGAATGACTGGAGTCTCTCTGTCCGTCTCTCACTGTCTCTTTCTGTGGACCTGAAGGAAGGAAAACAAAGTTATATTCAACATCTTAATCTGGGTGTATAAAGAATGTGGTGTGTTGTCTGTTCATCATGAATATGTTGATACAATGAACTATTTAAACTTACCTTTCTTACAATGTTTGTACTGCAGCCCAGCTAGAACGGCAACAACAATAAGAAGAATTGCAATAGCAACTGCACCACCGACAACCACTTCAGTGGAGAACCCTGAAACTGAAGATAAAGTTTGTGTCAGAGTGAGAATGTAAGTGCAGATGATAAACAGCAGATTGGAGCTCACAGTCCACACAAAGAACAACTAAAGGTGTTGATGTTCCTGCAGATTCAAACCCCACTGGGATGAATCTCAGCAGGAACAGTGATGTCAGCTTGGATCTTATGTCCAGTTTCCTCCTGCTTGTCTTCACAGCTCAGAGGTTGGTTTTGGTTTTGCTCACAGTAGTGAGGAGGGTGATGTTGTAGCATGGTCCTGTTTCTGAGACGTGCTGCTCATCAGTATGAAGACTGTTTGAATCACTGTCCTGCCACCTCCACTTCAGCCTGTTTACATGTGACTGTTGTTAAACTGCTGCTGTGTCTGACATCTGCAAATGTGTGTGACAATCTGTCTACAGCCGAGGTTCTCTACACACTGAGCCCAGGACACCATGGACTCTGGATTACGTCTTAGAAACACGTCTTTACTTTATCACAGCTGTTGTTAGAGCTCCTATTCATTATATCGGTTTCAATAAAATACTACCTGTCCTGATAAACATGCAGCTTAGATAGTTTTATGTTTCACTGAGCAGTAAAAGTATAATTTTGAGGTACTTTTTATGCTACTTAATATTTCTAAACATGGTGGTTCAACATGGCGGCCTCCACAGAAGAGGACCTGCTCCCTCTGTAGATATAAAGGACTCATTCTAAGGAAACAAAAACACAACGGTTCTTATTTTCAGGTGATTATACACTAATGAAAACATACTTATGAATATTATGTGAACAGAAGTCCCTCTGCACAGCCAGTCTCAAGGATCAGGTGCTGGTCGACCACAGGAACATCTCAAATAAAATCATCGACATAAACCAGCGCACACTGAACTGACTTACTGTGATTTTATTCATTTATCATCTATGTTTTGAAACTGGTGGCCGACATCACTGTGACTGAAAACTCTTTTCTGGTCACTTTTGATGTGGAAAGTTTGTAGACTAATATTCCACATGAAGGTGGATTAGAAGCTGTGAATTTTGATCTCGATCTTGGGAAAGATAAACTTCCAGTGGAACTGCTTATGTCACTTACTAAGTTCATCCTAAAATCTAATGACTTCATGTTTGACAATAAGTATCACCTGCGATCTCCAGGAACAAGTATGGAGTCACCATTTGCTCCTAACTATGCAAATTTGTTGGTGGGTTTATGTGAAGACAGATATATATTTAACAACAAGCCCTTTGCTAAGAGCATCTTGTTTTTCAGAAGATAAATTGATGACGTCCTCATGAGGTTTACAGGCTCTGAGAATCAACTCAAGGCATTTAGTGACCATATAAATAGGATTTATCCCACCTTGCATTTTACTATGGAATACAGTCGAGAAAAAAATTCACTTCTTGGACCTTTGGATCACTGTTAATGAAAACAAACAAATAGAGACATCTATTTATAGTAAGGACACTGATAGAAACAGCATCTTGCACTCTACTAGTTTCCATCCTGACCATATTATCAGTAACATCCCATATGGTCAGTTTGTCAGATTGAGAAGAAGATGCAGTGAAGAAGATGATTATCAAACTGAGGCTAAAGAAATGTCCCAGAGCTTTAAACAAAGAGGGTATAACCAGACACTTGTTGACCAAGAGAATAAAAAAGCTCATGAAAAACAAAAAGAGTGAAGAACGACTTAATCCTTCCTCTAAACACTCTGACAACAGAGTGACCTTTGTATCTGAATATTGTTCAGCATCTATGCAAGTCAACAGGATTATAAACATCCGATCCGAGTTTGGACCATTTGACATCTCCCAAACCTCGCTTTTCTTTTAAAAGACGGAGAAATGTCAGAGATTTTGTGGTTGGTTCTCTGTACGAGGAACCCACACAAACTAATCGTCTCAACAGGTTTATGGAAATTATAGATGTGGAAAATGTTCACGTTGTTCTGATACGTTTGACACCAAAACATTCAATCACCAACATTCAGGAAAGAAATACAGCGTCAAAGAATTCATGAATCGTCTTTCTACACGCGTCATTTACATTTTGAAACGTCCTCGTGGTTTAATGTATGTGGGCCGAACAAAACGTCGCCTCAGACTGAGAACCGCTGAGCATAAGGTGGCCGTTAGAAACAGGAACACGGATGATGTCATCGCTGGACGTTACAAAGAGAAAAAACACGGGTCTGTCGCTTCACTCAAATCTGTGGGTGTTGAAAAAGTGCAACCCAGTCCAAGAGGAGGTGATCTGATCAAGCAACTTTTAAGAAGGGAAGAGTTTTGGATCCATGAATTGAAAACACTTGAGCCATATGGACTTAATGAAACACAGGATTTGAATTCCTTTCTGTGATATAAATATGAACTTATATCTCCCTCCACAGGTCATTTGGATCCACAGGGAGAGATGAGACATCAGGTCCCTTGTCTCTTCCCTGTCACTCCCCCTTTCTGTCTAACAGTGTAGAGGGACAGAAGTAGGACCTGCAGTCCATCTCTTTTTTTAAATCTCTAACTTCAGTCATCTGCATAATGGTATGATCTTAACTTACAGATTATTCTTCTAACACTTGGAACTCTTTATGACTCTCGCTTTGTTTTTTGATCTGTGTCATTTTGTGTGAATTTATTATTGTGCTTTTTGGATAAATTGTAAATTATCTTTTGAAAAATGTTTTTGAAGAATGTTAAAGGAAAAATGTAGAAAAAGAAAAATGAAGTAAGTGTGATTATTAGTCACAGGACCCGTGTATATTTAGCTCACCTGTGAGAGCTCATGTGTTTCTGCTGAGCGAACCTGAAGACGCCACGGGCGAAACACGTCGTTCGCTCTGAATAAAAATCACAGTAACTCAGTTCAGTGTGCGCTGGTTTATGTTGATGATTTGATGAATATTATATCTGTGACATATTCTGACAATAAACCCTCCTAAATGTTACAGACTGGACCTGTAAGTACAGACTGTGAGTTGTTCTTCCACCACTGACTGCTGCTCAGTGACGTCCAGATTAAAATCATGATGAGCTTCTTGGTGGAGGGTCGACTCTACAGTTATTGGAGCACAATGAGAGGAGAGATACACAGTCTGGATTTATGCAGCATGACGCTCTTAAAGATAAATAGACTTTAAACTCGTTAATAAAAGGCTATAAAGAATATTTAGAGATTCTTGTTCACATACAGACTGAGACACAGTTTCACATCTCTCCACATACATGCTGCTTTAATACTCACAATTACTACAACTAGAAAATCATCATTCATGTTTGAAACTTGGAGCTACAACCTGAATAAGAACTGATAATCAAATCTGATTTTAGCACTAATTCCAAGTTTAAACTGTCCAGTAAAAACTCCAGTTCAAATCCTTTATGTGCCTCCATGGTATCAGATTATTTCCAGGAACTATCTCTGTATATATTTAGAGTTAAAGTCTGCTCCTAGTTTTTACTTTCACTTCAGTTTCTAGTTCAGTTCAATAAAATGATAAAATCCTGACTGACTAAAATCTTCTCTCCATGTCTGAGTGTTGTTTGGGCTCCTCTGATTGGTCGACTCTGCTGTTGCTGTGCTTTCTGTCTCCAGGGCTGCAGACCTGTTGGGAGGTTCATCAGCAGCATGGACACACCTGGACACCTCTGTGTCGTGTCTTTGCTTTCCTTTTCTTTGTTTTTACAGCAAAACATCCAGCGGCACATTTTCACTCATCCACTCCCGACACTACTGACTTTCCACATTGAGAACATGTGTTTGTTTGTGTGTCTCCTGTTTGTGTCTCAGTCTCACAGTCGGCCTGTGACAGTGTCTTTATGTTGTTTCTTATGTGATTCATGTGGAACTTTGCTGCTGCACTTTCTCATTGGGATTAATAAAGTTCTCTATCTAATCTATACAACTACAGATAATCAAACCTTCAGAGAGCCTCGCTGGATTTTGGTGGAACATGTGGAACAATAATTCTTCACTTTCACAACATTTTTTCTTTTCACTTGTGGAACAGAAATGTCTCTGATTCTAATGACTTCAGTCTCTAAATCGTCCTCGTCTTCATGTTTTCATGTTGATCCTCAGGATCAGCTCACAGCAGACATTTATAAATCTCTTACTGGGTTTGTGTGTCGACTTTAATAAATTCTTGTGTGTGTTTGTGTGACTGATCAGACTGATGTCAACATTTACTACAAACTCCAGTTCTTTCTGTTGTTTCCCTCCAGACCCTCTCATTCTTCCTCTGATCTCTGTAGATTCATGAGGTAGAGTCTCAGTACCAGTGTGAATTTTGACTTAATTTAGAAAAATTTTCAATTTGTGCAAATGTCTTCATGACTATTTGCTTTGTGCTCAGTCTGAGGACACATTACGACAGGGAAGACTCACCATTTATATGCACAAAAATCTGAGAACGAGTCTTGTGGCCAATTTCCTCCTGTATGACGACACAACTGAAGTTGTCAGTCTTGGTCACAGTAGTTTGTAGGATGATGTCATAGCTGCCTCCTCTCTCTGTGACCTGTGGTTCTTTAGCAGGAAGGATGTTTCCAGAACTGTCCTGCCACTTTACTTTAGGTTTTGGAGAAGCTCCTCGAACGACACACTGCAGGAGAGCCATGTCTTTCGTTTGATCAAGCATCTTAATAAACGGTTCTGTAGCTGCACCTGTGAACATAATAGAAACAATAGATTATAGACTATAAGACAATTACAGCATTAGAATAAAGTCACATTTTGATGTTTGTAATCACATCTCTGCTTGTAAATGTTGATCAGAGTTTGTTTCAGATTGAATAAAAGCAGAATAAAGTGAAATAAATAGTAAAGCAGCCTGTTCACCCTGCTGTATCTGCTGCTGTACCACCAGACTGAAGAGCAGCTTCTTCCCTCAGACTGTCAGACTGCTTCATTCATCATCAGCACTTCACCTTAGAAATTACTTTGTTCTCTACTTTCATTTATCTCTTCAATCAATTCACATCAATCAATCAATCAATCAATCGATCAAAGAGGGAACTACAACAGAATCTCATTTGACATCCTTGTTGTAAATGATCAATAAATCACCTTGTATCCTTGTTCAACACAGTATAAGACACAATTACACACCTTGTATAAGAGATCATATTTCAGACACGTTCAACTTCTACCAAAGGTTTGCTCTCTATTTACAACCACACTAGAGCTGCAACTAACTATTATTTTCATTATACATTCATCTCATCATTATTTTATTCATTGATCCATTAGTTGTTTGGTCCATAAAATGTCAGAAAATGGTGGAAAATGTCAATCTGTGTTTCCTAAAGTCCAAGACGACGTCCTCAAATGTCTGATTTTGTCCAAAACCCAAAGATATTCAGTTTACTGTCAGAGAGGAGGAAAGAAACTTGAAAATATTCACATTTGAGAAGCTGAAATCAGAGAATTTGGACACTTTTTAATTTAAAAAATGACTCAAAATGATGAATCTGTTATCAAAACAGTAGGTGATTAATTTAATAATCAATTAATAATGGATTAATGGGTGCAGCTCTAAACTATTTCTGACTCATATCATGACAGAAGCTCAGATACAGTGAAGATGTTTGGACAACCCTTTACATTTTCACACTACATTTATTCTTCTAAAACATATATTGAAATGATTTCACGTTAAATTTGTCGTCTGATATGTGGACGATATTTTCTTCGACACTAAAGTCGTTTAAAAAATCAAGTCAAATATCAAACAGAAGCTCTTAGAAGCTTGTGCACCTCTTGTGTTCTCAGGGTTTAATTGTGTCAGTGAGTCACTTTATTAGGTTCACCTGTACAATCTAATGTCATCCAATACAAGTGTTGTGACATGAAGTTGACTTTCTGACGTCTATAATGTCGAGTTTGTTTTCACACTGTCACACAGCTCTTCATTCACTTCTATGTTTGATCACTGAGCTCATAGTTAGTGATGCTGTTGAACTGGACTGCATTATATTCACAGGTGTTTCTAATATTGTGAGCAGCTCATGTTTGTAAAGACGGAGGAGAAAATATTAGAAAGAGCTCTCAGTATAATGTCGTCCAGAACAACAGCACCTTTAACTATGAGCTCAGTAATAAAGTGAGTGTATCTGATCAACAGTCTCAGGAGAACATTATCACACATTTGTTCTTTAAAACTACACCTTTGTTCACCTTTCATCATTTCAATTTATCCACGGCTCCAAAATACACACTCAATTATTTCACACACGCAAAAATTCAATCCTCATCAAATATTTGACAAATCTGACCAAATCAGCCCCGAATGAAACAAGAGGTGAACTATTCTAAAAGAAACTGTGTAAAACGTGAGCTGAGTCCAAACCTTTTGTACTGCAGTAAACTAATATAAAAACTCTCATCAAATATCAAACACTGGCTTTTTAAAAGCAAACACGTCTTGTTTCATAAACTGTTTCACACATTAACAAACAAACATATACAGACACACCAGCTACAAGTACTCAAGTACTGTCATTAAGGATCATTTTCACGTACTTGTACTCCAGTATTTACATTTTATGATACTTTATACTTTTACTTCACTACATTTCAGAAGAAAATATTGTAGTTTTACTCCACTACATGTAAAAAACACATTGAGTAAACTCATTATTTAAAGGTCTTCAGTAGATTTTTGAGTTTTGCTGATCTATAATCTTTTGTTGAGATAATTTTTCTTTTCTTTTTTAGATAAACTTGAATCTTTGAGGTTTAAAAACTTTTAGAAATTTCTATTTCAAATATTGTTTACAGTCAGCAGTGATTTGTCATTATTTGGGTGCTTGAAAATTAAATGGTTACAATAGAAAATATTAAATTAGTAACCATTATTCACTTTAACTTCAATGAGTTTACTCAACAATTTTAAAAATAAAATTTTTGGAGGGTTTCCAAAACTCAAACATTTCACTTTATCTAAATAAAATAGTAAATTATCGCAACAAATCATTTATTAGTTGGTAAAACATTTTCAAAACTTAATAGTTTGTGGTAAAAACTAAAAATATATTGAAATAAGTTGCCTTGAAACTTTTTGTCAACTTGTTAATTTTTCCAGTGTTCATTTATCAGACAGATATAGTTACTAGTTTGATCTCACATACAAAACATATGATCAACTTATAGAACTTATATATACATTAGAACAAGAACACAGTATTACCGTACTACTTTAGTGTAACAGAAAACACTGTTAAGATCTTAGAAAACAGATTTCAAATAATATTTGAAGATAATTTTGAAGCAGAACAAATTATTCTAAACTCACAATGTGCATCTGAAAGTATTTGTTGTGTTCTTTTATCTTTCTGTTTCTCTTGATTTGAACTGCACCAGTTTACTTTTTAACTCTTTTATCTTTTGTATCTCTTGTCTGTACTTTTGCACTTTTTAATGATAAATCTTTGACCTTTTTACTGTATTTTTATTTCTGTGTAAAACACTTTGAATCACTCCAGTGTATGAAATGTGATCTACAAATAAAGCTGCCTTAAAGTTCAGGGACGTCCAAACGTTCAAATATACAACATTCATATAAGTTTAGTGTAATGATCTTATTTGTGAGGTTGTTGCTTCATTTCCTGGAGAAGAAAGTTGACTTCAGCCTGTTTACACTCAGTACTTCTGCTGTCAGGAAGCTGCACACACAATCACACATCTGTCTGTAAATCACAGCTGTATAATGGCACTCTGCTGACATTTTGTGTCCTCTGTGCTGCAGCCTGATGCTTCCATCAGACGCCACCTGTGATTGGTTGAATCGGCCCACGTGCTTTAGTGAAGCTGCACACGCTCACATTTAATACAAAGCACAAGCCAAATGTTAGTAAGTGTGTCAAGTGTTGAACATTAGTGAACTCCTGGTTTCACACTCACACAGAGGAGGAGGATTCCTGCTCACATTTACAAATCACAATGTGGACACTTTCTCTCTTCTTTTCATCTCCATTTTCACTTCAACTCAAAACCTGATGCTGCATTTCAACTTTCTTCTGCTTGTAATCAACCAACACTCTGCTGCAGTCGATGAAACAAGTGGAAAGAAGAGACATTTATACCAACATGTTTGTCATCTGGGAGCCTCACTGCAATGTAATGATACTAATTACAAGTTTAAACTGTCCAGTAAAAACTACAACAAGGATTAATAAAGCTCTCTCTCTCTCTCTCTCTCTCTCTCCCTCTGTCTCTCCCTCTGTCTCTCTCTCTCTCTCTCTCTCTGTCTCTCTCTCTCTGTCTCTCTCTCTGTCTCTCTCTCTCTCTCTCTCTGTCTCTCTCTCTCTCTCTCTGTGTCTCTCTCTCTCTCTCTCTCTCTGTCTCTCTCTCTCTCTCTCTGTGTCTCTCTCTCTCTCTCTGTGTGTCTCTCTCTGTCTCTCTCTCTGTCTCTCTCTCTCTCTGTCTGTCTGTCTCTCTGTCTCCAGTCCCTGCTCTCTTCTCCCAGGACACCTTCTCTCCTCAGACTCCACAGACCTGCAGTCCTCCAGCTGTCCACTACATGTCCTCACACTTTCATGTCTGTCCTCAAACATGTCCTCTGAAACATGTTGACAAACAGTAAATGTAACACTGTGAATGGAACTGAATATCATGTAGATCTCATGTAGTATTAGTGTAGAATCACTGTTGTATTATTAATGATGTTCATCGTCCTAAAAGGTCAATTCAGACTCAACACAAAGTTCATTTCTGTCTTGATTTAATCCTCTGAGTTTGACAGCTGGTGTGTTTTTACAGTTTGTGTTTATTCAGCACAAACACCTGAAATACTGATAATACAGTTATTAGCTACAGCTTGCCAGGCATGTACAAATTGTGTGTGTTTGTGTGACTGATCAGACTGATGTCAACATTTACTACAAACTCCAGTTCTTTCTGTTGTTTCCCTCCAGACCCTCTCATTCTTCCTCTGATCTCTGTAGATTCATGGAGTCTCAGAGTCTCAGTAACAGTGATGCAGTTTGACACATTGTTATGTGATGTCTTCATCTCAGTTTGTTTTGAGTTCAGTCTGAACAGACATTCAAATTTCCTCTGGAAACACAAACAATCAACATTTTTGGATATAAAAATATGACAAGGAAGAATCTCACCATTGATGTGCACATAAATCTTTGCATCAGTCCGATGGTTGATTTCCTCCTGTGTGACGACACATTGATATCGGTCAGTCTTGGTCACAGTCGTGTTGAGGATGATGTCATAGCTGCCTCCTCTCTCTGTGACCTGTGGTTCTTTAGCAGGAAGGATGTTTCCAGAACTGTCCTGCCACTCGACTTTAGGCTTTGGAGAAGCATCAAGAACTTCACACTGCAGCAGAGACCAGTCCTTTGCCATATCAAGAATTGTGACAGATGGTTTTCGAGCTGCTCCTGTGAATGTAATAGAAACAATAGAGTGTAATAGGTCATTACATAATTAGAAAATTTCAATATCAGGATGTTTCTCTGTTGATCCCTTCTCTGTTTGTGTATAAACATTAACGTGCCCTGAAGATTGAAGAAACAAAATAAGAAATTGGAAGACTTACAAAACAACACAAGCCTTAGGCACACCTCCCAATATGTGACATAGGGTTATATTTCAGACACATTTAACTTCTACCAAAATATCAAAAGCATAAAAGATAACACAAGATCCACACACCAAAAGAGCTCCCGTATGAAAATTTATTAACATGACGTTTCAAGCTGTACATTCTTCCTCAGACAGAGAGTCTGAGTTTCATACAAGAGAGAACCATAAAATCTAATTATTGCCAGATTGGATCATTACTAATGACTTTTTCATGAAATTACAACCATTAAATGCTAAAAATAACTTCTCTTAAAGCTGACTTTGAATGTAAAATAAAACTCAAGGGAATTTCCCTACAAACCTAATATTCAGGTAAATGTCTCCGGTTTTAAAAAGTGATGTGTAGGGGTTTTTTGCACAGAATGATCTCGGTCTGCTCCACACAGTGAGTCATACAGATTTAAAGTTTTTTGAATTACTTCAGGCCTGTGGAGACAAACTCACAACACATACTTGTGATCGGTAGAGTGACGTCATCACAATCAGGACTCACCTGGGATGTTTTCCTCTGCTCTGTCTTTTAAGATACGACCTGAAAGACAAAACAAAACAGATGTTAGGCTGTTTGTGAAATATCAACTTGGCAGACATGTAATACTGTAGAAAAAATGTGAGAGTGCACACTCAGATTTCATCTACTATAGACTGAAGACATTTCATTGGACAGAGAGACATAATGGACAATGTGTGACTAATATCAGGCACGTTTGATCCAGAGGTGATCACTCCAGATGTGGCTGCAGCTCTGTGGGGACCAGGCTCTGCCAGATGTGTATTGTGACTACTTGACAAAAGTCCATGTGGGACTCTTAAAGCAGTGTCATCAGTAAATGAGCGGCCATCTTGAAGTGTTTAATGAAAGCACTCACCAACAACAAGCTTAATGTGGAACATTTGACTCGGCTGAAGACGTGGAAAAGCACAGGTGTAGTTTCCACTGTCAGACACCTTGGTATTTCTGATGATTATGGAGGCGTTGCCGCGCTTCAGTTGGTCTTGAAAATGTGAGACGCGACCTTTGAAGTGCTCATCTTGACCTGTACGGTCCTTATTGTAATGATGGCCTTCGTCATACAGGAACACCTCCTTCTGACCATCTTTCTTCCAGTCAAAGAGCTTTGACTCAATGTTGATGCTGAGGGAACAGGGTAAAATAACATCACTGCCTTCTTCCACCACCACTGGTCCTGGAAGATAAAAACATGGATTCATCACCATGTTTACATCAACAGTCAGGAAGTGAAGACACACACATGGAAGGTTGTTGTTTTAACAAATAAACTTATGACAACTAACTTTTCATTTTGTTGTCTGGCACACTGTCCTCAGAAAATCCTTTGAATTTCCCTTCAAACTGCATCTTTTTCCTTTACTTCTTTATGTTCATTTCTATTTTTTATACTTCCATATACCTAATCAACCCAACCAAAAAAGGCAATGAGTAACAGCCAATCAGAGGTAGAGTAGTTCGGCTTATGACTTTGCCCTCCTGGAGAAAAAAATGATATCTATAACCCTGTGTGAAATAACCATAGTTCAATGCCAAATAATCATGTTTTTCAAGATTAAACTGCAGATTTTAGTGTCCTTTAATTGTGACCAGTCTAAGACACACCTGTGTTATAATCCTGCAGTTTAATCAGATTTAACGCCAAATTTGAGAGAAAAAACCTTTTATGTACATTGAAGAAGTCTTACATCTTTTGGTTCAACTCATGTAAACTGGAGCTCAAAGCAAAGTGTTGTCTAACTGTGTTGTGTAGTGATGGATGGATCTGTCCATGGTGCTGAAGGAACAGATGTGATGTGATCGTGTCTTTTTCTCTCAGTCCCTTCAGTCAGTTTAGTCTTGGATCTATAATAAACTGTAGATCAGAAAATATTAGACTCTCCATCTACCACCATTATGACTGATGATAAAATACAGCAGTGTAGACTGAACATGTTCAGCTACAGACAGTTCAGTCTGTAAAAACAGCTGGAACCAACAGTAGAATATATATGTACACTGTCAGTAAGTCTAATGTCAGTATATCAGTAGTAAACAGTGTAATCGTAGCGGACAGACTCAGATTAGATCATAAATATCAGCGTCTAAAGTTCAGTGACGCATTTCTGTCTGCAGGATGGAGGCGACGCCCTGAACATCATATATATGATAAACCTGTAAATACTGAACATCGTATATATGATAAACCTGTAAGTCATTAGTTTTCTTACCTTTTTCTTCACCAAACGTTATTTCACACCAAGTCACGAGACACACACTCACGACACCGAGAAGCTTCATGGTTAATGACGTCACTCGAAGAGCAACGATCACTATGACGTCACTGTAACGCCACTAACGAACATTTAAATGACTTCTGTCTCTCTGAGCTGCACATCACAAACACTTTCGATTCTTCAGCTTCTGCACAGACACTTCCGTTGCGGTCATCCTTCACAATAAAAGTCTCATTTACAGTCATACCACAGATGATTAAAATTGGGACAGAACCCACTTCAGCAGAAGTTTATCTTCACACTGACATTTCACATTTGACTGTAACTGTGAGGGAAATAAAGCCTGAGGAGGAAAACACAATGTCTGTATGAAAAACTGTAAATGTGTGTAAATGTGTGGATATCTCTCCAAATCAACATTTTATTTATTTTTATACATTTAATCCAGTCTGAAGTCTCCTCATGATCAAATAAAAGAACAAAACCTGAGGCTCAGAGGTCAAAGGTCAACCATGAACCACAGTTTGGCTTTAAGTGCAGCTGCAGATATTTGTAACATCTCTCCATTATCATTATCTCATAAAGGCATACAAAATACTCAAAATAATTATAATAAATTATAGTAAAAGCCTTCCACACTGTCAGTGTAAAGGCATTTTTATTTTTGTCATTTTGAGCCTCTTGGTTGCCTGTTTACTTTGTCTTTTGTTTTGACATGTTTCTATTCTAATCCTCCTTTTACAAGAATGTTTCACAAAGTAAAATCCTCCTGTAGATCACAATATACACCCACACTTTACTAAACATCAGCAACTAACAGGAAAAATGCCCAGTTAATAAAAAAATATATCAACAATGATAAGGTGATGTTATGATGACTTTGGTTCTTCAGTTAGAAATGAATCTGTTGATGTGATTAATATTTAGTTGTAATCAACATTCATGAAGCTGTTAATGTGGTAAACTGTCTGTTAGAAGTCTTGTTTTAATATGATTCATCTGCTACGTGTATTTCTTTATTCAGTAATACAATACAGCAAACTAACTTCTTTCATCAAAGTTTTATCACACAGAAACAAAAAAATCACAACATTAGTTTTTATTCAAACATTCATATAGAAATGATTAAGCGCTGCCTGGAATGACATGATACTCAGTACACAGAATTAACTTACATGAACTTCAACATCACAGCCAACAATAAATACTTTGTGTCCAGTTTATAAGGTAAAACTTACCAGGGCACAAAATTAGTACCAGCAGTTTAGTCAAATGCTGGTAAATTATACAATTATCTGGTTGACCTGCTTCATTCACCAGCCAAAAAATACAATGGTAATTTATTGAGTGGATGGTAAAAATCTGAACATTCAGTAACAATTTGGCTGGTGGACAAAAAAGTTAATTTTGCACCCTGAACTGAAAAATAATGCAGTTTAATACAACAATCCTGTAATAAATCCTCCCTTTGCAAACATTATAATCTTTAGCTTGTCTTGACAAAATAATGGAGATTGTCAGCACAAGTTAAGGTGAGTTAAATTGGTTAAATTACATTTTATTGTCAGTGTAAACAAGGCAAGTGAAACTTCATCCCAGAGGTCAGAGGGCAGGGTCGCCTGCAGTGCTTCACCCCTGGAGCAGCTTTGAGGTTCAGTGCTTCACTCAAGGGCACTTAGACAAAGACGGTGGGGTAACACAGATGTGATAATCCCCAGATCACAGCTGGATTACACCTCCTGTTACTGCCTCGTTTATCATGAGGTCATCCTGCCTCATGATGATACAGGGATACAAAACTCTCAAGCACCTTAAGAAATAAACACAAGCATCACAGTCTTGTCCCAAATAATGTCAACAACACAAATATCAAAATAAAATATTAAGTCACATCATATTTCACTTCAGATACAGAATAATTGATAATCTTTTCCAGTGGACCAGCAGGCTTTTGTTCAGTGAAGTCTTGTGTTTTTTTAATGTCCATGTCTACCTCAGTATGATCATATTTGGTAAATGGACTGTATTTATTCATCACTTCTGCTCCTCATTCATCCACTGATGTCAGTCAGCTGCCATTAAAGGTTCTGCTCTGACCATCAGGAACAATTTGGGCTTCAGTGTTTTACTCCAGGACACTTCAACATGTGGACAGGAGGAGGCGGGGATCAAACCAGCGACCCTCAGATTAACTGATGAGCTGCAGGTATGAAATGATCTGATGTCGTTTTGTCTGGACTGTTACAGTTCTCATCATTCAGGCCTCAGACTGAAGTCACTCGTCTGTCTGCAGATCATCAAACCTGCTGCTGCTTGGATTTTAACTGTGTGCACAACAACAAGAAGCATCAATAAAAAGCACCGAGAAGTTAACAGGGAAAATATAAACAAGAGAATAAAACAAGAAGAACACAAATAAGACACAGACTCAACAGTTGAATTTACACTGTTGCATATAAGAATTATTGATATTGCACAGTTTGAACTGATGTTACCTGAGTGGTACGTTGATATTGCAGTGAGTTGCTCAGTTTTGGTGTGTGTGATTTATTGAGAGCAGTGATGGTCTTAAAGTCTGACAGCAGCATTTTATTTTAAATTTTCTAAATAATGGTTTTGTCATTTTAATCTCTTTAAAGCATGACATCATCAGTCAGGGGTTTCCTGGTTGTTTCAGGTCGCCTGATGTTTGATCAGGATTTTTTGGTCCAATCACCTTCACTCTGAACACTTTTATAAAGCTCACTGTTAATGGATGGACTTGTTATCATTTAATCAGGTCCTTTTTTTTAAAAAAAAAATGCTCCATTTCAAGTCAACTGATATTTCTATGATTTAAGTTTCATTATTTGTTGTATTACATTTTTGTGTTTCACAGCTTGATTGTGTTTCTATGTAGTTCTCAACAACAGTCTAGTGGCCTGACCTGATATTACAGTGAATTTATTTTATGTTCATGACAGTGCACGAGTAAAAAGAGATGAATAAGATAATCAGAATGAAGTGATGCTGATATGTTTTTCAATATAGCGAGTCCCCAGAGATCTCAGGGAAACTCAGTGAGTCCTCAATATTTTTTATTTATTTATTTTTATTTTTTTTTTTTTGACAAATTGTGGCGTTATGTTTTATGTTATTTGGTTATAATCCTGTCTACATTTCTGTATTTTCCAACCTTAAAAATCTACAGCAGTGCAAGGCAACACATGAATGCAGCAGTAATATTTAATCTAAAAGCATCATATAACTCTGACAGGGATATCATTCTACTGCACAAAGAATACTTCTACTTTTCATACTTTTACTATAATACTTTTACCTTAGCAAAGTGTAGAATACAGACCCTTTATCTTCACAGAGTTGAATGCAATTTTTTTCCCCCAAGATCTGTCTAATCCTGCTCTACTGTGCTGTGATTGGCTGCTTCTACCACGTGGTGACTGGATAGTTTTAGGCATCCTAATGTTATGAAAGGGTTTATTTTAACCCAACGTGACCTTTTCTTAAGCTTCACTTTTTCTTGCATTAATCTCACCAAACTGCAACTGAAAACTGAAAATAATTCTAAAAACCAAGTCTAAAAAAAATAGACCGTGATATTTAGCTGAACATGCAGCTTTTCCTGCCAGCAGCAGAGAACATCACACCATGGTAACGCCTGGAAGCAGGAATCATGGCAGGATCCACCGTAAGTCTTGGAGAGACCGAGCCATCCTGATATAAGGCAACTCCATCTCAGTGAAAAGGCTTGTAGTCGAGGAGATGCACCGACGAGAGCAGACAGCGAGGTGCACAGAGACCATTTCTCAAGACAAGTAAGGACAGTGGTTGGATGTCCACCTCCAGAAAACCTAAAGCACTTTCTTGTCTGCTGCAAAACAAACCTTACACAAGGTTGTTACACCTGGTGACCCAAACAGGTACTGAAGTGTTTAGCTGCTATTCTAGAAAGCAGATGGACAAACATCAACACCCTGCCTGTCCAGTCATCAAATCCTGCATCTGCCACAGAGTTCATCCAGGACGATGCAAAGAAACCCAAGACCAGCGCTTCAAAACCAGAAGCCGGGCAGCTGGGAGAAGCACAGGACTGGAAGTTACTGACAGACCTGAACAGAGGCTCTGCTTCCCATCTAAGATCACCACAACTAACTTTAGACCAGACCCTGAGCTTTGGTCCAACTCACTTTGCACCACCTACACCGCTGGCAGCCGACGCTGAACAACATGGCTGGAAAGCAAAGGTTTGTCCAGTGGAGGCTGCAGAGGCTTTGCAGGTCTGTCAACTACACAGGTGCTTCAGGACACAGGAATCTGAGGATGGGGTCACTGTCAAGCTATCAAAGCCCTCTTCAATGCTTCTGAAAGGTCAAGCCAGTGTCTGAACAAGATGATGTCAAGGAGGGTGAGTCAAAGATGCCAGTCCTCACTGGTGGACCTTCTGGAGGTGTAGTGGACTCATCAGTGAAACACTTAAGAAGGATGGTGCCCATCTGAAAATCTTGCACCACCTAGTCCTAAATAGGACACACGGGACGCAAAACTGGGCAGAACAATCTTGGGAGAAAAAAATGAAGCTGGTATTAGTACTTCTGCTTACATAATAGACCTGAATATTTCTTTCACCTCTGGTTACCACACTGACAGCCTAACAGCACCTGTGTGTTACCTGCTGAGTCTTAAAGGAATGTTGCATTGTGGGTAATCTGTGTGTGACAGAGTCTAGTTTGTTTGCTGTGACAGTGAGTCTTTCCTGAGGAGTGAAAGGTACTTATGGTACTTTACTCAGCCATGAAGTAATTATTACACTGCAACCTGAGTTTAACTACAGACTTTACAGCCGACTAAAATATCGAAGCCAAAATGATCATCTGCTGCGTCTCATGTTGTTATTTAAACAGATTTAAACAGAGATTTGTTGTTCACAGTGTAGCATTAACAGGGAAAAAACAGGGTGAATCCCATGACCGCACTGATGGTGAAGTTAGTGTCCTTTTGGATTTTAATGCATCAGAGATGCAGAACACGTATCTATAGACATACAGAGAATATAAATATAAAAGAGTGAACTGAAGTTGTTTTTGTCCTCAACAACATTAATAAGGGAGTAATAATGTGTTTAGACAATAACTTTTTTCTCCTAAAGCTGCATGAGTGGAACTCAATCAAACCACATATCAGACTTCAACTATTTTTCTAATTCTCATTGAATGGAACGATTGTTTAACAGGTTTATATACGACATTCAGCTTCATTAGACTATTTGCTGTGAACGTGCATGTTAGTGCGTATGAGTGTGCACATTAGTGTGTTTGCATGTTAGTGGGTTGATTTTTAGGGCCTCTTCTTTTTAATCTGTACATGCGTTCCCTCTGTGATGTCATCAGGACACACAGCATCTCCTTCCACAGTTAAACCAATGACACACATCTGTATGCAGCTGTGTCTCCTGATGACCCCGGACTAATTGATTTTTAAATGCATTTTAAAGAAACATTTTACAGCTCAGACAGGATAAAAAGGAAATTTTAGTCACAGGTTCTAAAGCTCAGAGAGACAAACTGGTTGTAAATTTAAGTTTATATAAACCCAAATTAACAAACAAGGAACTTCAGTCTAGTTTCTGACTCAGACCTGAACTTTAAAACTCATGTAGAGTTTGTCACAAATCTACATTTTATAATCTCGATAATATCACTGAAGTGTGATCATTTCTCTCTGAGTGACACAGAGAAACTGATGAATGTTTTTATATTGATCAGGCTGGATTACTGTCATCCTCTCCTCTCTGGTCGACCCGGAAACATCAGAAATCAGCTGATCAGAACTCTGTGACCCGCATGATAACCAGAACCAGAAGGAGAAAACACATCACGCCAGTTTTAAAGCCCTCACACTGGCTGCCTGTCAGTTTCTGTACTGATTTTATTTTTTTTTACTTGTTTATAAAGCACTTCATGGTTTTGCTGACAGTGTGAACCAAGTTTCAGTCTTTTATTTGTTCTGAAGGGCAGGAATTTTTAATCCCAAACGTAAAACCCATCTCTTCAGCCTCACTTTTGATTTAGAATGGTTTATAGATATTAATTCAAGACATTTGTTTTCATTTTATTTATTTTAATTTACTTTTACTTTATTTTATTCAATATTATCTCTTATTTTATTATTATAAGTATTATTTTGTTTTTATCATTTTAATATTGTTTTATTTGTCTTTAATCTAATTTCTCTAGATCTTCGTCTACGTTATATTTAACTCTTTGATTTTTATTAAAATTGCTTTACAGTCTATTTTATTGTAGGTCAATGTCAACAGTCCTTGTTTTTACTCTTATTTCATCCACAGTTTTTAGGGTTTTTGCTTGTTTTGTCTTATTGTTGGTTTATCAGTCATCTGTAAAAGTCAGCACTTTGATTTGCACTAACCTGTATAAAAGATGCAATACAAATAAAGTTTGATTTGATTTGTTGTCACTTTGTTCCCTGTGATCAGACTTTATATCAGTGATCACTGTGTCATCTCTATCAAAATACTTTCATGTGGTCCAAACATTAAAGTGTGAGACCAACAGTAAAGCATCACACAGTTCATCCTCCATGTTGAACAAACTAATAACAACTCATGTGACAATATTCACATATATAAAGGATGATTCTGCAAAATCTAAGATTATATTTAATGATGACGTTCTGAAGGATAAATAATGTTGGAATAATTAACAAAAATGTTACCATCATGGTTAATGTACTGTATATGTGTGGGAAAGATCAAATAACTTAAGGTAACTGTACTGTTAGTGTTCAGTAACTGCAGAAAAACCTTTTTGGTCTGTTCTGGTCCATTTTAAAGGCGAGGAACGCTTGAAACAAAGCAGTTCGTGTGACGTGTTGTTCGACCACGTCTGAAGGCAAACGTGTTGTTCTGTTGTTCAGAACGGTTCCACTCACGAACGGAGTGACATCCTGCTGTCGTAAATCAAGTTTACATTCGAGTGTAGTGCATTTTTTCTACAGAATTTCCAGGAAATCAACAAAAAGAAAATGTGAAGTAATTTGCAGTGAATATTAGGGGTTCAGGATTGTTGTGTTTTCTTCAGCTGCCGTTATCTCTGCTTCTGAATCCTGACTTGAACGTGAACCTGAAGGAAAACAAAGTTATAGTCAAGAAAATCCCATTTGACTTAATCCTAATCTGATTTAACAGCTGTCAAGACTCTAAACATGAGATACATGGTCTCCTCATCACGAACATGTTGATTAAAACAGATGATTTAAACTTACGATAATTACGGATGGCTTTGAAGCATCCCCAGGCAATAGCGAAAACTAGAACAGCATTAATAAGTATGTCGAAAACTAGATTAATGATCCATTCAGAGGTGAAGTCTGAAACAGATGACAGGAAGTGAAACACAGATGATAAACAGCAGATCAGACCTCACAGTCCACACAAAGAACAACTAAAGACGTTCATGTTCCTGCAGATCAAAACACTGATGTTAGCTTGAATCTTCTGGTCAGTTTTCTCTACACAGCTGCTTATGTCTTGGTCAAACTACATGAGTTGTTACATCACTGTACTTTTCACACTTAACTTCCTGTTTTAAGTTGCTGTGGTCACATGTTCCAACCAGGTCTGTCCTGTCTGTTTATAAATACAGCTTTTAGTTTTACTGCTTAAATATTAACTATATTTGCAGCAGTGACAAAAACAGCCTCTCTGATCATTAAACCACTGTTTAAATGATGTTGGGCAGCGTCGGCGCCTGTAGATCTGTGAGTTTTAGTCAGAAAATCAGAGCTAAAATCCTGTAGTGTGAACTCGGCCTCAGAGGTTGGTTTTGGTTTTGCTCACAGTAGTGAGGAGGGCGATGTTGAGCATCGTCCTGTTTCTGAGACGTGCTGCTCATCAGTATGAAGACTGTTTAAACTGGGGATCAATCTCATATTATTCCATTGTGCAATAAGTTTGATCTATATAATATTATTTGTGTATAAAAATATGACTGAGAAGAATCTCACCTTTCATGTGCACATCAATCTGAGACTCCGTCTGATGTCCGATCTCCTCCTGTGTGACGACGCAGCGATACCGGTCAGCCTTGAACACGTAGGCTCTGAGGACGATCTTGTTGCCGTCTTCGCTTTCCGTGACCTGCGGCCCTTTACTGTACATGACGTCTCCGGCGCTGTTCCTCCACTCTACTCTAGGTTTTGGAAAAGCGCCCACGACTTCACACTGCAGCAGCACCGAACGCTCCGTTTCATTAAACGCAGTGACGTACGGCTCTGGAGCTGCACCTGAGAACACAGAGTGAATCCACAGGAAGTGACACGTCACAGGTGAAAAAGGAAGCAACACTCCGCCATCTTGGAGAGGTACTGTATACTTTCATGTCTGCTACTCGTGGTTTTGCTAATTAGGACCAATTAAGAGCCTTTGTGTGTCCGCAGTATCTTTCTGTGACGCCACCAAAATGTATGGTCACATTTTTTTTGTTTATTTAATTGTTAGTTTCTTTGATTTTGGGAATGTTTGAGATTTAAAATATACTGTCTTATTTGACAGGACAGGTAGAAAGTATTATCTAACAGAAGGATCCCTCATACTGACCTCTTAAGACCTGTGCTCTAACCAGTAACACGGTAGGTTTCGGTTGAGACTGTGGACGATGAATCTGTACCAGCTACGTCTTCTCAGTACAACTCCTGAATTTATATTTAAACTTCAAATTAAGGCATTTGTATACACCTCGTTAAGCCATTTTATCCGTCAATGAAGATTTTTAACTGGATCTTCTGGACTATCTGTGGTTTGAACGGTCACTGATTTTCCAGAAACCGCTGTCAGACATTTCTTTCTTTTATCACCAATAAAGGATAATTCCTGCTCGTATATGAGGATCACAGTGTTATGAAGAAAAGAAACACAAGGAACAGAGAAACAGAGAAGAAAAATACAGTATATGGACAGAATAATACAGTTAAAGCCTTAATTAAGCCTCTCTTTGTCTGAACATGATACGCGTGAACAGTATTTCTCACATGTATCCTGACAGAAGCACATTTTTTACGCTTTGTCATTAATTTGCTGTCAACGATGCAGACAATATTTTCTAAAACCTGATATGAAATATAAAAACAAAGTCTTCAAAATCATGTGCACCCCTTCTGTTAACGGGGTTTTACTGTGTCAGAGAGAAATATCTGATCACGCTGCTCAAATGGAAAAATTATTAGTTTGCTGTAATTCTGTTTTGTAGCTAACAGCAGCTGATGAGAGATTTAACTTGAGTTTATTTTATTTTCTCACAAAGAGAGCATCACTATTTTTGTTTAAAACTACATCTCTTTTTCATATTTTATCATCTTAATTATTCTCACACACTTAAAATTGTTTAAGCAACACAAATCAAATATTTTTATGGAATGAATCAAACCCTAATGAGAAAAAAGGCAAACCTAAAAACCTAAAATGTAAGATGTTTTGTGTATTTTCAGCCTTTTGACGCCTCGAACACAGAAGAATATTCTCAGTTTATTCCACAAAGTGAATCATCATCATCATCAGACTCACCCGGGATGTTTTCCTCTGATCGGTCTTTTAAGATAAAACCTAAAAGACAGAACAAAACAAACGTCAGGGTGTTTATGAAATATCAGCTTGGTCATTTTAATCAATCAATATAGAAAAAAAGTTTATGCCTCTGTCAGGCGAGAATCCAGAGAGAAAAAAAATCTAAATGTTGAAACAAATGAGCCGAGTGCAAAACACACAGAGGATGAAGATGAACTGAGGAGGAAACAAGGAGCCAATCAGAGGCAAAGATCCAAAACAAAGACAGGAAGTGAAGACGGCGTCCCCAAATGTCTCGTTTTGTCCACAACTCAAAGATATTCAGTTTACAGTCAGAGAGGAATAAAAAAAAAAAAACAATATTCACATGAGAAGCTGAGAAATTAGAGAAATTTGATTTAATCGATTATCAAAATAATTGTTGATTAATTTAACACTTGATTAATATTCAACTGCTGCTTTATAAAACTAACTTTTCTTGTTTTTTCGTGCCACATTGAACCTCTCACCGTCGTCCACCAGAGGCTGATGTGGGATTAACAAACATCAACAGAAGCACATGTGGGATTTAAAGACGGTTTCATCTTCAGACATAAATAACTGAACACAAACTTCAGAACGTTTCTGTCATTATTATCATCATTATATGTGATTATTTACAATGAGGGAAAATTATTTGGACAAATTTATCTACTTGATCGGTGATCAGGTCTACATGTACAGTTATTTAATCGGTTTGATTTTATTTGATTTTCTGTGTATTTTCAGTGTGTACTGTGTTGATTTACTGTGATGTATTCTGGCTTTAATGTGTATCGATGACAGACAGTTGTTGTCTTCACATAATCTGTTTACATGATACAGCTGATACTATTTTAGTATTTCCTGCTGTCAGTTTTATATTATTTATAAGAGCCCAGACAGTATTTTTGTACAGTATAATTCAGTACAGAATAATTAGTATAACTCAGTTTAATCCAGCTAACAGGTCAATTTTCAGCTGTGTGCTGACGTCTTCATGTACAGATGATGTTCATACTCGGTGTACTCGGGTCACATCATTTTCATTTTTCAGTGTTCATTATTTAGTACTTTAAATTGTTGGTTTCAGTTTGCAGGAATCCGTTTTTCAGCAGCAGAATTCAGAATCATTTACTATAATTAAGGTTGCCTATCATATGCAACAGAAACTAGATTACTGAAACAAAATATTGTGTATTGATGTACAGCATGAAGTCCAGTAGAAGTAAGTGAAGCAGAAATGTGGAGATCAGAGTGTGAAGAGACCAGATCAGAGACAAATCAATCAATCATCATCACCGCCTGCATCCTTCAGACCTAATCAAACATATAAACACTGAAGACCAGGTTCTGCACTGTTACTCAGTCTAATTAAAATCTTCTGATATATTGATATATCATTGATCTCCTCCTTATCAAACATGTGATAAAGATATGCAGGATAATTCACAGTTAAACAACAATCTCTACAGTCCAAACTGACATCAGGTCACTCAAACAGAGGACTGAACTTCTCTTGTGTGTTTTTATTATAAAGGTGCAGTAGATGTTGTACTTTAAGTCACATAATAAAACATTTTTATTTTATTTTTTCACGCCTGACCCTCAGACAGCCTGAGTCTGTAACTGATCTTAGTACTATCAGTAGTAAAACAATTATTCTAGTTTAGCTAATCCTATTTTAACAAGACACGCCCACATCCAGCTCTCTGTCCCGAGTCTCACTTATTCTCACCTTGTCACCTGTTAACCTGCAGACACCTGTCACACTTTAACGTCAGTTCACGCTTGTTATCATGTTTACACTCTAACTAAGTCGCTGATCAATGTTTGGTTTTTTTTAACGATCGGTTCTCAACTTGAACCAACCAGAAGCTGCACGTGAGCGGCGCCTCGTGATGCACACTGCAGAGAAATACGTCTGTCTGCAGGATGGAGGCGACGCCCCGCATCATCATATATAACTGATAAACATTATACAGCTCAAACATTTAAAAATATCTTACCGTTTTCTTCACCAAACGTTACTTCACTCCTAGTCACGAGACACACAATCACGACGCCGAGAAGCTTCATGGTTGTTTGAAGTTCAAACATCATTTTAACATCACTATGACCACCTGCACGTCACAATCACGTCGCGTCTGCATGGGAACCCCAGACCCACGAAAGATCTCGCGAGAGTTGATAAGTTTCACTCAAATCACGGTCTGTCCCCAGAGCTAACCAGGTGTTTTTGTCCTTAAACTTTAAAACAGATCTTAAACCACAGCGTCTTCTCTTTATAAAACATAAATGACGTGTATTAAGTGCACAGTGAATAAATAAATAGTACAAATCTCGCGAGAGTTTCGCGAATCTAGGATTCCCTGTAGACGTGACCCTTCTGCAGCAACACTTCCGGTGGAAATCCTTCACAATAAAAGTCCACTAATATTATGCCATGTGAAATCGGGACAAAAACTACGAATAATTAATTAAAATACCACTAATCTGCTACTAAACATTAATTTATCTTCACACTGACGTTTCACATTTGATTGTAGCTGTGAAGGGGGAAAGGCCGACAGAAGAAAAAATAATGTCTGATTAAGTTAATCTAGCTGAAACTTTTGTAACCCGTTTAATGTGTGGATAATTTTACGGTAATAACAGGCAACAGTGGGTATCCTGTATGTTTTATGCCTTTGTTAGATAGCGGAGAGTTTACATCAAATCATACATTAACTTATTTGATGGCTTGTCCTCTTCCCGGTCTTTCAAGATATATTTATTATACTATAGTGTATTGTTATAGTAATAATGATAATAAAATCATGTTAAAGCTTTGTACACTGTCAGTAAAACTGGCCTTTTAAAAATCATTTTAGATTGAGCCACTCGGTTCCTTGTTTCCTTTCAACGTGTTTCAAAAAGTATGATATTTTTATTATTCGCATATACCAGTGTGAACAGACGCCTAAAAAAGAGGAGTGATGGTTCAAATCTAATTATCTAATTACACACTCATGATTAAAATATCAAACACTGTCGTAGCATCTGCAGTCTTAAGTTAGTTGTAAGTTAGATGATAGCTAGGCTGCTCATACTACACAAAAGGATGATATTTATATCATTAAAAAAAAACTGTCTGAAAGACGTGAAAATGAAACTCAAAATACATCGACATATCACGTCCGCCATTGTTTGACATGTAACATATGACTAGTAATGAATTCACTGCCCTCTTGTGGACAAACTGAGTAACTACAAGTGCATGCTAGGATAATCAAGCTAAACATAATGGCATAATAAGACATCCGGCTAAGCACCTTCAAAATAAAAGTTGTACTACCTGTATTTCCGAGCTTTGGCCACTAGATGGCAGCGTACATTCGATATTACAATACAAAACGCTGTCATAGCATCAAAAGCACGACAAGAAGAAGATCTTCTGCTGTGGAGGTCATGTGTTTCTTGTCAACCGTGGCTGGAGGTCTTGGGGACTGCAGCCAGGTACTCTTGGGAGAGAAGAGCTTTTTTTTTTATTTTATTTTATTTCATTTATTTATTTGTTTATTTTGTATTTTTCTGTCATTTCTTTTGAGTTTACAAAATCGCCCGAGTGAGAGAAAAAAACTGAACTACAATATTTGAAGATGCAATTTAATTTAAAATAACGGTTTAACTGCATGTAGTTACGGAATGTGACCACAGGAGGGCAGTGTATATTCATGATTACAATACTAAATGTCATGGCGTCTGGAGATGTAAATTAAGACACCTGATACTGGCATTTTTACCAGCTGGGCTGTTCTTTGTGCACCATAAAAGGATTATGGGAGGATTTCTGCATCATAGAACTCTGTTAGATTTAAAATTTAACTGAAAAAAAAAAAAAACATAAATCAACTTTTAAGTCTGCCATTCTTTGTCCTCCACTGGTAATGAGTGCGCTGCCCTCTTGTGGACAAACTCAGTAACTACAACTGGATTTTAGTTTTATTAAGTTACGCGCAATAGCAGAGTAACATTTCCGGTTAGATCATTTAAAAATAAAAGTTGTACTATATGTTATGGTGCGCTTTGACAACTCGAGGACGGTGTGTTTTAAACATCATAATATAAAATTATATCATGGCATCTGTAGTTCTAAGTTAGGCCACGAAAAATAAGAGAAGTCAGCTGTATCACCAGAAACAAATCAGATTTCTCAGCTTCTGCAGCAACACTTCCGGCGAAACTCCTTCACAATAAATGCGTCATTTATTTACCGCCAAGTCCAATGAAATGTACAATTCGGGTAAAAACTCAAATCACGGTCTGTCCCCAGAGCTAACCAGGTGTTTTTGTCCTTAAACTTTAAAACAGATCTTAAACCACAGCGTCGTCTCTTTATAAAACATAAATGACGTGTATTAAGTGCACAGTGAATAAATAAATAGTACAAATCTCGCGAGAGTTTCGCGAATCTAGGATTCCCTGTAGATGTGACCTTTCTGCAGCAACACTTCCGGTGGAAATCCTTCACAATAAAAGTCCACTAATATTATGCCATGTGAAATCGGGACAAAAACTACGAATAATTAATTAAAATACCACTAATCTGCTACTAAACATTAATTTATCTTCACACTGACTTTTCACATTTGATTGTAGCTGTGAAGGGGGAAAGGCCGACAGAAGAAAAAATAATGTCTGATTAAGTTAATCTAGCTGAAACTTTTGTAACCCGTTTAATGTGTGGATAATTTTACGGTAATAACAGGCAACAGTGGGTATCCTGTATGTTTTATGCCTTTGTTAGATAGCGGAGAGTTTACATCAAATCATACATTAACTTATTTGATGGCTTGTCCTCTTCCCGGTCTTTCAAGATATATTTATTATACTATAGTGTATTGTTATAGTAATAATGATAATAAAATCATGTTAAAGCTTTGTACACTGTCAGTAAAACTGGCCTTTTAAAAATCATTTTAGATTGAGCCACTCGGTTCCTTGTTTCCTTTCAACGTGTTTCAAAAAGTATGATATTTTTATTATTCGCATATACCAGTGTGAACAGACGCCTAAAAAAGAGGAGTGATGGTTCAAATCTAATTATCTAATTACACACTCATGATTAAAATATCAAACACTGTCGAAGCATCTGCAGTCTTAAGTTACTTGTAAGTTAGATGATAGCTAGGCTGCTCATACTACACAAAAGGGATGATATTTATATCATTAAAAAAAAACTGTCTGAAAGACGTGAAAATGAAACTCAAAATACATCGACATATCACGTCCGCCATTGTTTGACATGTAACATATGACTAGTAATGAATTCACTGCCCTCTTGTGGACAAACTGAGTAACTACAAGTGCATGCTAGGATAATCAAGCTAAACATAATAGCATAATAAAACATCCGGTTAAGCACCTTCAAAATAAAAGTTGAACTACCTGTATTTCCGAGCTTTGACCACTAGATGGCAGCGTACATTCGATATTACAAAACGCTGTCATAGCATCAAAAGCACGACAAGAAGAAGATCTTCTGCTGTGGAGGTCAATGTGTTCCTCGTCAACCGTGGAGGTTGGAGGTCTTGGGGACTGCAGCCAGGTACTCTTGGGAGAGAAGAGCTTTTTTTTTATTATTTTATTTTATTTCATTTATTTATTTGTTTATTTTGTATTTTTCTGTCCTTTCTTTTGAGTTTACAAAATCGCCCGAGTGAGAGAAAAAAATTGAACTACAATATTTGAAGATGCAATTTAATTTAAAATAACGTTTTAACTGCATGTAGTTACGGAATGTGACCACAGGAGGGCAGTGTATATTCATGATTACATTATTAAATGTCATGGCGTCTGGAGATGTAAATTAAGACACTTGATACTGGCATTTTTACCAGCTGGGCTGTTCTTTGTGCACCATAAAATGATTATGGGAGGATTTCTGCATCATAGAACTTTCTGTTTAACTGGAAAAAAAAAAAACAAATCAACTTTTAAGTCTGCCATTCTTTGTCCTCCACTGGTAATGAGTGCGCTGCCCTCTTGTGGACAAACTCAGTAACTACAACTGGATTTTAGTTTTATAAAGTTACACGCAATAGCAGAGTAAGATTTCCGGTTAGATCATTTAAAAATAAAAGTTGTACTATATGTTATGGTGCGCTTTGACAACTCGAGGACGGTGTGTTTTAAACATAATATAAAATTATATCATGGCATCTGTAGTTCTAAGTTAGGCCACGAAAAATAAGAGAAGTCGGCTGTATCACCAGAAACAAATCAGATTTCTCAGCTTCTGCAGCAACACTTCCGGCGAAACTCCTTCACAATAAATGCGCCATTTATTTACCTCCACGTCCAATGAAATGTACAATTCGGGTAAAAACTCTAATGTGTATTATATCAAACCGGACTAATACTGGAGTTTTTAGGGCTGATACCAACATTAGTGCGCAAAAAAATACAATATTCATAAATTGGCTGTTGTTCTTTAAACAGAATTTAATAATCAGAATTTAAAATACTATAATAATAATTTTCTGCAATGATTCTTCATAAGTGGTTAACACAGGCAGGATATTTTACAGATTAACAATAAACTTTATTGTCCAAAATAATGTCAGAGCACCGAAACAATATTGATTGATTACTGATATTTATTTATTTATTTATTTATTTATTTATTTATTTATAAACACACAAATAGAGGGCTAACAAAACAATAAAGTAAAATTACTTCTGTTTACTTTTATCAAAGTTTGAACACAGAAACATCAGAAACAGTTACAACACACAGTTTGACATTTATCATGTTTTATTCACACGTTTGTGAAGAAATGATGAAGCTCTGCCTGAAATTATGCTCTTCAAGTGACCTTTTAATATCAGTAGACAGGAAACACTCAGTGTTATTAGGTACATGAAGCATTATAACGTTAATGAAGGTTGTATTTATGGCAAGACTGTTGTATCAGACTGCATTAGTTTAAGCTCAGTGTACCTAATAAACTGGACACTGAGTTTAAGTTCACTGTCTAACTGAACCTGACAGACTCTGACTGAACAACTTAAGAAATAAAAAGAAGAAAAAAGGCAAAATAATCAATAACACAAAGATAAACATTAACTCACATATTTTCAGCTACAGAATATTCTCATTGTTTTTCCAGTGGACCAGCAGACTTTGGTTCAGTGAAGTCTTGTGGTTTTTTAATGTCCATGTCTACCTCAGTATGATCATATTTGGTAAATGGACTGTATTTATGTAACCGGTGGAGTCTAGTGTTGTCTGCGTTGTGTTGAGATGAAGAAGCCCGAACTGCAGATATCTTTGGAGGCGGTCTCCGTTTATTTTCGACAGACAGTTAACTTGTGGCCCTTGAGCCAGTGACTAAACTTATCACAAACCGCCCACTTGAGGGCCAGGAACTCAAGTCTGTGAGCAGGATAGTTGGCTTGGCTGCGAGTTAGCGATTTGTTCGCAAAAGCGATGGGTCTTGCTCTATCCTCAACATCAGGCACCTGGGACAAGACAGCACCCAGTCCGTCAAGGGAAGCATCGGTGGAGAGGATGAAAGGTCTATCAAAGTCTGGGTGTGCCAGCACCACACTGTTGAGGAGTGCATTTTTTAGATCTTTGAACACTTTGTCACAGACAGGGGTCCAATCTTGAGGAGTCAGTTCTCGGAAGGTGCCAGTTCGCCGCCGACCAGAGCAACCTTTAGCCCTCCTCTTCTGCCCAGCAGTCAAAGTGTAGAGCGGCTTTGCAATGGAAGAGCAGCCAGGGATGAAGTGCTGGTAAAACAGCACCATTCCAAGGAAAGACTTAACTTTCCGCTGAGATGGAGTGCAGCCATCATCATTCATGAGGTCCTCCTTCCTGAAACCGGAGATGACCCTGGGGAAGTCTGTTGTACTCATACAGGCCTAAGGGTGTCGTAAAGGCTGTGTACCGCCTGTCAGGCTCATGGAGGGGGATGTTGTAAAACCCTGATGTGAGATCCATGGTACTGAAAAAGGCGTTTCCGCCAAGGGCAGCAAGGCAGTCAGCCTGGTGGGGCAGTGGGTGGGCATCCTTGACAGTCTTGGCATTGAGCCAGCGGAAGTCAGTGCAGATCCTCAGGTCCCCTGACTTCTTCCAGACTAGGACCAGTGGGGAGGCATATTCACTGACTGACTTACTGATGATGCCCTTCAACTCCATGTCAGACAGCACTTCTCTCAGTTTATGATAATGTGCTGGAGGGACTCAGCGATAGGGCAGCCGGAAGGGGCGGTCATCAGTAAGGCGAATCCGGTGGACAAACCCCTTTGCTTCTCCACAGTCCAACTTATCCTTGGAAAAGATGTCCTGGTAGGTGAGCACGAGTTCAGCCAGCCGATGTTTCCATTCATCCGACACTTCACAGCCTTCAAGGTCGATGTCCCCCAATCCACATTCCTTCAGCTGCTGTGAGGGTGCAGAAGAGGTGCCTGACTTGGAGGCAGGGTCAGCAGCCAGATCAGCTCGTGGCTTAGACACACCCTGAGAAATGGGAAGGTCCTCTACAGCAATACATGGAAAAACATCTGCCACCTTTGCATTGCGGTGCAGTGTCATAGGACTTTTTGTTGGGTTAAGGATTTTCATTGGGACCCAGCGATCACCCCACATGGGAGCCCCAACCCGTCCGACAATTATATCTCTGGGAGCTGAACGAGAACTGGAGGGCTCGACAATGATAGTGCTCCCGGGTGACACAGGGGCACTGCTGGGCAACTTTCCCCAGACCAAATACTCTTGCTGTGGAGCAAGGGTGACAGCCTGCCGTAGTCTCACAGTGCCAACCTTGTCAGGCAGTTCAGGACCAGACCAACAAGATATGCAGCTGAGCAACTGAAGAAACTGCTCACAGTCTGGGTCAGAGGTGTTGGAATGGATGAGCTCCCAGTACTTGTCATCAGATTTCATCCTCTGTATCATCGGCCTGATAACATTGCTTCCAATGATGAGTTCGTCCCTCTGCCCTGGAACAAGGAGAGTCGGAACAATAAACTTGGATCCATAGATCTCGATATCAAGGTCATAGATACATTTGGGTTGTGTTGTAAGGCCACCGCAGCCAACTAGGACCACCTTCTCGGGCACAGGTTGTGGACTGGGGAGAACACCAGCGGCCCTTAGCTTGGACTCTGCTTCCACACTGAGCGTGCACGACATGCTCCCTGAATCAAGCATCCCTCTCAAAGTAGACTGGCCCCCAATGGACACTGGAGCATAAAACAAGTCACTAGCTCCTTCCACTCTATGAGAGCCAACAGTGATTACTGTATTGTCATCAGGAAGATTACTACAACAGTTCACATAGGTTGACTGTAAGTCTTGTTCTTCAGTGAGGGTGTCTCCTGCGCTGCCCATGCTACCCCTCTCACAACATGGGCGGGCTAGTTTAAGTCAGCATTGGAGGGAGAAGGGGGTGGTGTGGCTGAGGAACCGGTGGTCTGTGGGCACTCAAGTCTAATATGACCAGGACTGAAGCAATTCAGGCACAGACTGTAAAGCCTACAATGTGCATGGGTTGAGTGGTCTGTGGAACCACAAACTCTGCATGTGATGGGCTCAGAGCGCTGCTGGTTATGGGAACGACCAGGGTGGCGATGGGCTGGTTGACGGTTGGCTGGCTGACGGTTGCTTGTTCTTTGGCTGTTAGCAATGCAGAGAATGGACAGCAGTAGGAGGCAGAGACAACACAGCAGGCTTATGTGAACTCACTACCATCTCTTCCAACATAGACTGGTTGCAGGCCAAAGCAGAAGGAGGTAAAGAGGTAGTAGGGGGCTCTGACTGACACGCCACTGATGCAGCCTTAGACATGGCAGAACTGAAAGGGTGGAATGAGGCAGTCACTCGGCTCTGACTGTAAGCTGACAAACCTGCTGTGTGTCGGGACTGGGCTGCTACTTTCCGCACATTTCTCATGTGGCTATCCAGACGCTCCTGAACCTCTGCTGCAGTCCACCGCTCAGGCGCTTTCAGCTGGAATGACATAGCGAGACTGGGGTCGGGACAGTGATTAATGAACATCATGACCAGTTCAGCACTGGGGTCCTCCACAGACCTGCCTCTCCTCCGGAGGCATTCATCAGCAGCATCAATGGACTTGTTGAGGCGAATCCAGTAATCCATAGCATTCTCTTTGGCATGTGGAATGGTGCTGTAGAAATCTTTCATGGGTAAGTTGGAGTATGACAGCTCACTGAAGTTACCTTTCAATATGTCAAACCCAGCTGTGGGAAGGTCAGTTGCACTCAGTTCAGGGCGACTGCGGAGAGACACTTTTACTACATCTCTAGCTTTGCCTGTTAGCCTTGACATTATCAGATCATACATTTCAGAATGAGTGTCACATTTCAGAATGAGTGTCACAAGTAACATTTCATCATGTCTTCCCATTCATGAACTGAGAATGTATCAGCATGGTCACCCCTGAAGTAAGGTGGAGGTTTGCTGTCAGACTGCACAACGACCTTCAGCTGTGACAAACTAGCATTACTGGATGACTGACTGGTAGGAGATTGAGGTTGGACCGTACTGGTCTGGCGCATAGTGCTGAGGTTGGCTGATATGTTTTCCCCAATCTGTTTGGCCAGATCAGTAATGATGTCTCCAAGAGCTTCAACAGAGATGACTTGTGTAGGCTTAGGGATTGATTGGGCAAATGGCGTAGAACTAGCAGAGGGGGCCAATGGTGGGTCAACAACTGACTGATCAACTGTGTAGTTGAGGACACTGGGGGACATAGACCTACCCCTACCATGACACAGTGAAGTGAGCTGCTGGCCCCTCCCCACCCCAAAACTGATATCACGTCCACGACCAGCCATAGTATGGACTGCAAATGTGTCTCCCCCTGACATTGCAAATACTGAGCAATATTAGCAGAGAGAAAACAAATTCCTTGAACCTGACCACACTGTGAACACTTATGTACAATTCAATAGTGTGAACTTAGCATGACATAGTATTTACAAAGTGCATAAAAACCCCAAATGGCAACTAAAATTAAATGTGCAACGAAGATGAAAGGGAAAATGTTGCAATACTGGCTTGAAATAAAGGAATACTCGATCAATAAAGATAAAAAGTCCATCAACACATATTCAGTTGGAATATCACGCCCTCTCAGACATACAGTGTCCTTTAATTTTTCATTTTTTTTCAAAATGTCCCCTTGAAATGACCAGCGTCACCTTTAATCAGATATTGACCAATAAAATAAAACAAAATGAGTCCTCTTTTTTAAAAATAAATAAATAAATGAATCAACCATTCCTCATTTCAATCATTTCATCTCATTTCATCGTTTCTTTCTTGTTTTCTCTCTTTTTTCTTTTTAATGACCCAAGCGTCCCTTTAATGCACTGGCTGGCCACATAAACTCAGGAAAGCATGAGAGAAGGAAAAAAAAAACGAAGAACACGCCCTCCAAAACAGTGCACGAGCCTCCCTTTAATCCTTTGATTGACACACCACAAGCGCCCGCGGGAGCGAGCACAGGTCCCCGAGGCCACACAGCGCAGGAAGGCGAGAAGAAGAAGAGGTGTGCCGGGCGTCAGCAGCTGCATCCCGGGCGACCAGACGGGCGTTGGTCGGAGATGCAACGGGTCAAACGGCACCAAGTGTAACCTGTGGAGTCTGGTGTTGTGTGCGTTGTGTTGAGATGAAGAAGCCCAAACTGCAGATATCTTTGGAGGCGGTCTCCGTTTATTTTCAACAGCTGACAGTAAGAAGTGAAAACAAAATCCTCCGTCAATTACAATCATATAACCTGAGCCCTTCTCCCATGGAGCACGACAGCAAAAGGGAGTACGGTTAAACACAGAAAACATACCTGACAGTAAGAAGTGAAAACAAAATCCTCCGTCAATTCCAATCATATAACCCGAGCCCCTACACAAATAAAGTGATACGAGTACATATTAGCATATAACATAACAAGTTTCGGCTGAAAAATGAACTCATTAACATAGGTCAACAGTGCTAAAATACTGAATTTCCCACAAAGAGCAATGTCGCTTACTTCTCCCATGGAGCACAACAGAAAAAGGGGAGAGGCAAGGCGGGAAACACCCCTCTATAGGAGGGGTACCCCCAAAGCTGAACGTAGTGGTACAGTGGCCGAGTATGAAACGAACACAGAACAACTATGGAGAACTAATTAGTCAGGTAACAACAACTGAACAAATTTTGTGTAACTATAATACTTAATATTGCACAAATACAGCTGACCTTTATACACACATTACTCTTGTATTATTGACCCTGTTACATTTATTCATCACTTCTGCTCCTCATTCATCCACTGATGTCAGTCAGCTGCCATTAAAGGTTCTGCTCTGACCATCAGGAACAATTTGGGCTTCAGTGTTTTACTCCAGGACACTTCAACATGTGGACAGGAGGAGGCGGGGATCAAACCAGCGACCCTCAGATTAACTGATGAGCTGCAGGTATGAAATGATTTGATGTCATTTTGTCTGGACTGTTACAGTTCTCATCATTCAGGCCTCAGACTGAAGTCACTCGTCTGTCTGCAGATCATCAAACCTGCTGCTGCTTGGATTTTAACTCATTACAGGAGAACACAAACAGAACCTTCAGTTCTTCACCAGCTGCCCGTCACTGTCAGAATTTAATTACTAATGTCACTTAATAGTGAAGCTGCCAAATACATTACAGATGATTGAATCTGTTTTGAGCTGCAGTTCAGCCTGAAATCATCAGTCAGGATCTCCTGGTTGTTTAAAGTCACCTGATGTGAGATCAGGATTTTTTGGTCAAAGCTTCTGAACTTTGAACACTTTTATAAAACTCACTTTATTGGACGGTCTTGTCCAATCAGGTCCCTTTTTAACTTGGTCCTTTTTAATTCTACTGTGTTGTTTTCTCATTATTTATCACATTTGTTTCACAATTTCATTGAGTTTCTCTGTAGCTTCATCTTATTGATCCAGATATAACAGTTTAATGTTCTCATCAATATTCTACTGATCAGTTTTATTTTGAACTGATATTGGAATGAAACTAATCTACGTTGACAGACAAGTAAAAATTAAATCAAAATATTAAAATAAAATAAAATCAGCATAGAACAGAGTGCAAGAAGTCGTCATTGTCCTCAGCAACATTAACTATAACAGTCATAATAATATAAAATTATTTTTCTCTTAAAGCTGAACAAGAGTTGAATCAGAATTCAAGACAAACTATTAATTGAACAGTCAGTGAACAGAATGATTGATTAATAATCAGTTCTGTCAGCATTAAAGGCCACTTGTTCTCTTCTGTTGTCACCTTGTTAACTCCAATCTGTGTGATAAAATCAAAGTACCTGAACAGAACCGACCTCATCACCACACTGAATATTTACATGGATGTTGGACCATTCTGCTAAATCACTCATTATATTCAATCATGACGTCCTCATGTCTTTTTTTCTTTGATTTATTGTGTCCTGAATTTTTCCTTGGACACTATTTGCACATGTTTTGATTTATTAAACACTGAGTGCTGTGAGATAATGGTAATGACTCTATATTTTTATATATTTATTGTTAGTTAGCTCAGTATTTCAGGGGGCAGCTGTGCTGTTGTCTTACTGTCCATGATGTTGACAGGTGATCTCATTCTGAGGACAGTATATGAAGACACTTGGTTAAGTTGAGGGACAGATTGTTGTCGTGGTGACGGGACAGTTTCCATATGAAAGCAGGATGAGCTTCATGCATATTAATCACTGAAACAACCTTCATTTTCAGCATCACAACTGTCTGCCTCAACACAACCAGAATACAAACCTCAACCTGAAACTAAGTTTAACTTTAACCTTAAAACCAGGTTTAACACTTAAACTGACTGAAATAAGTGAAGAGCAGAAAAAGTCCAGCAGAGTTTAAAACTCAGACTGACTTTTAAAAGATTTAACTTCTACACCCCATTTGTATCAGGGTTCCTGTTCAGCTCGACTGATTCAGGAGAGTTTTCATCTCCATTTCTCTCCGTCTGTGAATCTGCAGGAAAGAAAACAGTTTTATCCAAGAAAATTCCAAAATGACTTGATCCTAATGAGAAAATAAAACATCTGTCAAGACTCTAAACATGAGAAACATAAAGAATGTTTTGTGTTGTCTGTTCATCATAAATATGTTGATAAAATAAATTATTTAAACTTACCTTTCTTCCGTTTGATCAAACCCTTTTTGTAAAGCACAGCTAGAAGAATACCAACAAAAAGAACACCGAGAATGGGACCAACAATCCATCCAATAGGTGGCCCTGAAACAGAGAAGATAAAGTTGGTGTCAGAGTGAGAATGTAAGTGCAGATGATAAACAGCAGATTGGAGCTCACAGTCCACACAAAGAACAACTAAAGGTGTTGATGTTCCTGCAGATTCAAACCCCACTGGGATGAATCTCAGCAGGAACAGTGATGTCAGCTTGGATCTTATGTCCAGTTTCCTCCTGCTTGTCTTCACAGCTCAGAGGTTGGTTTTGGTTTTGCTCACAGTAGTGAGGAGGGTGATGTTGTAGCATGGTCCTGTTTCTGAGACGTGCTGCTCATCAGTATGAAGACTGTTTGAATCACTGTCCTGCCACCTCCACTTCAGCCTGTTTACATGTGACTGTTGTTAAACTGCTGCTGTGTCTGACATCTGCAAATGTGTGTGACAATCTGTCTACAGCCGAGGTTCTCTACACACTGAGCCCAGGACATCATGGACTCTGGATTACGTCTTAGAAACACGTCTTTACTTTATCACAGTTTCAGGAATTTCTCAATCTGTCATCAATACAGTCCATCTGTCTGTCCATCCTTTCATCTTAACATGCAGCTCAGATAACTTTGATTCACTGAGCTGGAAAACTACAAATCTGATGTACTTTACATGAGTATTTACATTTTATGTTACTTTATACTTCTTCTGGTATTTTTGTTTTTACTTTTTACTCTCCTACATTTATCAGACGTATATAGTAACTAATTACTTTGATATTACAACAAAACATGAGTAACTGATACTTCTGTACTTTTACTCAAGTGGACTTTTACTTGTAACAGAGTATTTTTACTTTGTGGTTTTACTACTTTTCCTTCAGTACAGACTGTGAGTTGTTCTTCCACCACTGACTGCTGCTCAGTGACGTCCAGATTAAAATCATGATGAATTATTCTGTTTTAGCCAACAAATAGAATCAGTATTTTATTTTTGGAAACTGTTTAAGAGTTTGATCATTTTGATTCATTATTTCTGAATTTGAATTCATCCTTCAGCATAAAATTCAAGTGTTTGATGGAGGGACACACAGGAAGACAGATTAGTGATTTGGTCTCATAATGATGTTTAACATTAAATCCTGCACTTTGTGAACCTCTGCTCTCATTCTTCCTCTGATCTCTGTAGATTCATGAAGTGGAGTCTCAGAGTCTCAGGATCAGAGTCAAGTTTTCACTCAGTTTCAAACATTTTCAACTTCTGCAGATTTCTTCATCATAATTTACTTTGTGTTCAGTCTAAAGACATTAAGATTTTTGGAAAGAATACATATATATTAAAATGGCTTGAATACAAGTATAAAATAAGTAATAATCTCACCTTTGCTTGGCTCTGGATCTGTGATCACTGAGTAAACAGACAACAAGTGACACATCAGTTATAAAGAACAATTACAGGATTATATATTTAACGTTGTGACGTTTTTGTTAATTTTCTTCTCTGCCTGTAAATGAGGATTAAAGTGTGTTTAAGTGGAACAGAAACATGAGGAACAGAAAGAAACAGAAAATAACATGTAGGATAATAATTAGACAATAATTTCTGTTAAACTAAAATAATACAAAAACTTGTTACCAAATATGAAATATAAGATTTTAAAAGTGTGTGCAGTCATTGTGTTATCAGGTTTTAACTGAGTCTCAGTGATAAACTCATATTAGACACATATGATCAGTCTCATGCTGCCAGAACAGAAAACTGATCATATCATTTGTTGTTGTTGTTTGTCATTTAGTTTTTAGTTTAAGTTCAGTGTAATAAATAAAATAATTGAACAACTTAAAGTTTTTCATCAGAGCAGCAACAATTAATCAATTAGTTGTCAACTATTAAATGAATCAATAAAGTACTTCGATAACAAATTAAGTGATTTGAGTCATTTTTTAAGGGAAAAAAGTCTCTTCTCTGATTTCAACTTTAGTCCTCTATGACAATAAACTGAATATCTTTGAGTTGTGGACAAATCAAGACATTTGAGGACGTCATCTTGGACTTTAGGAAACAGAGATCAATATGTTTTCACCATTTTCTGACATGTTATGAACCAAATAACTAATCGACCGATTGAGAAAATAATCAACAGATGAACTGATAATTCAAAGAAAATATTGTTAGCGGCAGCATGAACCTTTTTTTTTTTAAAAGGAGAGAAACAGAAATTAACAGGAAGGAAGGAAGATGAGAAGACAATAATCTCTATTGAATTAAAATAATATAAAAATGTGTTATGAAATCTGAAACATCAGGTTTTTAAAGGCGTACAGTCATTGTGTCATCAGGTTTTAACTGTCAGTGATAAACACATTAAACACATATGATCAACTTGTACAGATGTTTTCATCAGAATTCACAATCTGAACACAAACTGACTCAGAAAATGAATGACAATTAAAATTTTGATGACGAGAAAGAATCTCACCAGGGATGAGCACGTAGGTCTCAGCATAAGTCTGATGGTTGATTTCCTCCTGTGTGACGACACAGCGATAGTTTCCTGTCTTAGTCACAGTCGTGTTGAGGATGATGTCGTAGACGTCTCCTCTCTCTGTGATCTGTGGTTCTTCAGCAGGAAGGATGTTTCCAGAACTGTCCTGCCACTTTACTTTAGGTTTTGGAGAAGCTCCTCGAACTTCACACCGCAGCAGCTGAGCCCCGTCATCTGTTTTAAATGTGTTGACAATCAGCTCTAAATCTTCACCTGTGAACATAATAGAAACTGTAACTTATAAAGAACATTTACATGATTAGACACATAATACTTGGATTTTTTGTTCATCCTTCATCTGCTTGTGAATGAGGATTAAAAAAACAGGAATAAAAGTGATGATTCTTGCATCGATATAATTTTGTTCTTGTTGTTTTGGAACCTTTTTGTTCATTTGTATTTATTTTTTGGTTCAGTGTGTTTGTGACAGTTTTGTTTTGCTGACATTAAACATTGCTACTATTTATTGTTTCATGTGTGTCACTTCACTGTTTTTTAATCTTAATATTTGGTTTATATTTCATTTATTAGTTTTATTGATACAGTGTGATTTTAAACTGATGTCTTTTTTAATTGTTCTTGTTTTTGTGTGACTCCAGGAAGACTAACAGGGATCTTAATGAAGAATAGAAGAACAGAAAGAAACAGCAAAACAATCTCAGTCTTAATTAGACACAACAGCATTATTTGACAGGAGATCATATTTCAGACACATTTAACTTCTACCAAAAGTTTGGTGACGACGTACAACTCTGAAAATATTTGGACAAGTCTTGAATTTAACACAACAATTTTTCTTGTCTTGAAATAATTTCACATAAAATGTGTTGTCTCACATGTCAATAATAATTTCTACTGCATGAAAGTAATGGAAAAAGGTATTACAAAATCTGAATCATAAGCTCATAAAAGCACCTGCACCTCTTGTGTTACTGTATTACTTTTGTGTGACAGAAAACTGTTAAGATCTTAGAAAATTTAACTTTTGTGTGTGTTTTTTGATCTTCATATAATCCTTTTCAGGTTTCTGTCCATCGTCACACACACTTTCATCTTTCCTACATGAGTTTTCTTTTTGTATTTGTATTCTTTACAAACAACTAAATAAATATTCATATCAATATTTGTATATCTGTAATACAGTGGTATTAATTCCAAGTTTAAAGTGTCCAGTAAAAACTCCAGTTCAAATCCTTTATGTGCCTCCATGGTATCAGATTATTTCCAGGAACTATCTCTGTATATATTTAGAGTTAAAGTCTGCTCCTAGTTTTTACTTTCACTTCAGTTTCTAGTTCAGTTCAATAAAATCCTAAAATCCTGACTGACTAAAATCTTCTCTCCATGTCTGAGTGTTGTTTGGGCTCCTCTGATTGGTCGACTCTGCTGTTGCTGTGCTTTCTGTCTCCAGGGCTGCAGACCTGTTGGGAGGTTCATCAGCAGCATGGACACACCTGGACACCTCTGTGTCGTGTCTTTGCTTTCCTTTTCTTTGTTTTTACAGCAAAACATCCAGCGGCACATTTTCACTCATCCACTCCCGACACTACTGACTTTCCACATTGAGAACATGTGTTTGTTTGTGTGTCTCCTGTTTGTGTCTCAGTCTCACAGTCGGCCTGTGACAGTGTCTTTATGTTGTTTCTTATGTGATTCATGTGGAACTTTGCTGCTGCACTTTCTCATTGGGATCAATAAAGTTCTCTATCTAATCTATACAACTACAGATAATCAAACCTTCAGAGAGCCTCGCTGGATTTTGGTGGAACATGTGGAACAATAATTCTTCACTTTCACAACATTTTTTCTTTTCACTTGTGGAACAGAAATGTCTGTGATTCTAATGACTTCAGTCTCTAAATCGTCCTCGTCTTCATGTTTTCAATAAAGCTGTGATGATTAATTGATTAGTTGTCAACTATTAAATTAATCTTTAACTACACTGATAACTAATTAATTGGTTTGAGCCATTTTTTTGAGAAAAAAGTGTCCAAATTCTCTGATTTCAGCTTCTTAAATATCAATATTTTCTGATTTCTTTCCTTCTCTCTGACAGTAAACTGAATATTTTTAGGTTCTGGACAAAAGACATTTGAGGACGTCGTCTTGGGCTTTAGGAAACACTGATCAACCATTTCTGACATTTTATAGAGCAAACATTCATTTTCTTCTCTGCCTGTAAATGATGATTAAAGTGTGTTTAAAATGAAGAGAAACATGAGAAACAGAAAGAAAAAGAAAATAACATGTAGGATGATAATAATTTCAATTAAGCTAAAATGTGAAAATGTGACACAAAATATGAAATATAAGATTTTAAAAGTGTGTGCAGTCATTGTGTTTTCAGGTTTTAACTGAGTCTCAGTGATAAACTCATATTAGACACATATGATCAGTCTCATGCTGCCAGAACAGAAAACTGATCATATCATTTGTTGTTGTTTGTCATTTAGTTTTTAGTTTGAGTTCAGTTTAATAAATAAAATACATCTCACCACTGATGTGCACGAAGATCTCAGCATAAACCTGATGGCCGATTTCCTCCTGTTTGATGACACAGCGATAGTTTCCTGTCTTGGTCACAGTCGTGTTGAGGATGATGTCGTAGATGCCTCGTCTCTCTGTGATCTGTGGTTCTTCAGCAGGAAGGATGTTTCCAGAACTGTCCTGCCACTCAACTTTAGGTTTTGGAAAAGCATCAAGAACTTCACACTCCAGCAGCTGAGCCCCGTCATCTGTTTTAAATGTGTTGACAGACAGCTTTAAAGCTCCACCTGTGAACATAATAGAAACTGTAACTTATAAAGAACATTTACATGATTAGACACATAACACTTGGATTTTTTGTTCATCCTTCATCTGCTTGTAAATGAGGATAAAAAAACAGGAATAAAAGTGATGATTCTTGCATCGATATAATTTTGTTCTTGTTGTTTTGGAACCTTTTTGTTCATTTTTATTTATTCTTTGGTTCAGTGTGTTTGTGACAGTTTTGTTTTGCTGCTATTAAACATTGCTACTATTTATTGTTTCATGTGTGTCACTTCACTGTTTTTAATCTTAATATTTGGTTTATATTGCATTTATTAGTTTTATTGATACAGTATGATTTTAAACTGATGTCTTTTTTATTGTTCTTGTTTTTGTGTGACTCCAGGAAGACTAACAGGGATCTTAATGAAGAACAGAAAGAAACAGCAAAACAATCTCAGTCTTAATTAGACACAACAGCATTATTTGACAGGAGATCATATTTCAGACACATTTAACTTCTACCAAAAGTTTGGTGACGACGTACAACTCTGAAAATATTTGGACAAGTCTTGAATTTAAAACAACAATTTTTCTTGTCTTCAAATGATTTCACATAAAATGTGTTGTCTGACATGTCAATAATAATTTCTACTGCATGAAAGTAATCTAAAAATGTATTATAAAATCTGAACCATAGACTCATAAAAGCACCTGCACCTCTTGTGTTACTGTATTACTTCTGTGTGACAGAAAACTGTTCAGCTCTTAGAAAACTTAACTTTTGTGTGTTTTTTGATCTTCATATAATCCTTTTCAGGTTTCTGTCCATCCTCACACACACTTTTATATTTCCTACATGTCTTTTCTTTTTCTATTTGTATTCTTTGTGTGAAACAAACAATCTGCTAAATAAACATTCATGTCAATATTTGTATATCTGTAATACAGTGGTATTAATTCCCAGTTTAAATTGTCCAGTAAAAACTCCAGTTCAAATCCTTTATGTGCCTCCATGGTATCAGATTATTTCCAGGAACTATCTCTGTATATATTTAGAGTTAAAGTCTGCTCCTAGTTTTTACTTTCACTTCAGTTTCTAGTTCAGTTCAATAAAATGATAAAATCCTGACTGACTAAAATCTTCTCTCCATGTCTGAGTGTTGTTTGGGCTCCTCTGATTGGTCGACTCTGCTGTTGCTGTGCTTTCTGTCTCCAGGGCTGCAGACCTGTTGGGAGGTTCATCAGCAGCATGGACACACCTGGACACCTCTGTGTCGTGTCTTTGCTTTCCTTTTCTTTGTTTTTACAGCAAAACATCCAGCGGCACATTTTCACTCATCCACTCCCGACACTACTGACTTTCCACATTGAGAACATGTGTTTGTTTGTGTGTCTCCTGTTTGTGTCTCAGTCTCACAGTCGGCCTGTGACAGTGTCTTTATGTTGTTTCTTATGTGATTCATGTGGAACTTTGCTGCTGCACTTTCTCATTGGGATCAATAAAGTTCTCTATCTAATCTATACAACTACAGATAATCAAACCTTCAGAGAGCCTCGCTGGATTTTGGTGGAACATGTGGAACAATAATTCTTCACTTTCACAACATTTTTTCTTTTCACTTGTGGAACAGAAATGTCTCTGATTCTAATGACTTCAGTCTCTAAATTGTCCTCGTCTTCATGTTTTCATTAAAGCTGTGATGATTAATTGATTAAACTATAAAATTAATCTTTAACTACACTGATGACTAATTCATTGTTTTGAGACATTTTTTTTTGAAAAAAAAGGTCAAAGTTTTCTGATTTCAGCTTCTTAAATATAAATATTTTCTAGTTTCTCTCCTCTCTGACAGTAAACAGAATATTTTTGGGTTCAGGACAAAACAAGATATTAGAGGATGTTGTCTTGGACTTTAGGAAACACTGATCAACATTTTCACCATTTTTCGACATTTTATAGACTGAACAATGAATTGATCAATCAAGAAAATAATCAACAAAAATAAGATGAGGAATAATCTTACCTTGGCTTAGCTCTGCACCTGTGAACACAGAGTAAACAGACAAAAAGTGACACATCAGTTACAAAGAACAATTACAGGATTATAAATTTAATATTTGAATATTTTTGTTCATTTTCTTCTCTGCCTGTAAATGAGGATTAAAGTGTGTTTTAGAGGAAATCAGAAAATAACATGTAGGATAATAATTAGACAATAATTTCTGTTAAACTAAAATAATAAAAAAACTTGTTACTAAATATGAAATTAAGATTTTAAAAGTGTGTGCAGTCATTGTGTTATCAGGTTTTAACTCAGTCTCAGTGATAAACTCATATTAGACACATATGATCAGTCTCATGCTGCCAGAACAGAAAACTGATCATATCATTTGTTGTTGTTGTTTGTCATTTAGTTTTTAGTTTGAGTTCAGTTTAATAAATAAAATAATTGAAGAAGATAAAGTTTTTCCAAGTGTTGAACATTTCATGTATGTTCAGTCAGAGTGAGTTAAAATCTGTGATGATGTTTGATGATTCATGTTGTCATTATCACTCATCATAGTTTGACAAGTGAAGCTTTCACACTTGAACTCATTTGACACCAGTGTCATGTCTCATCATTTTCTCTGACCTCTTCTACTCACTCAGCAGCTCATATGTTGTGTTTTCTGTATCAAACTAGTTTTGTCAGTTGGTTCAATCAGCGGCTCCACAGTTACACCTGGTAGTTAGTATGTGCTCATATTTCTAACAACAAGATCAACTGTGTGGAAGAATCAGTTTGTGCTGGAACTCATTTTCATTTGGTGATGCAGAAATCTTCACTTATTAACCACATATATACCAACATATAACAAGGTCAAATTGTTTTGTTTTTCCTTTTAGTTTGTCATACCTATACATATACATGTATATGTATATGTATATACATATATATATATACTATGTTGAGTCTAAACCCAGGATTTTCAGTGTCACGAAGGTGGCTCTCTTTTAACCTGGTAACCATGGTAACTACTAACCTCACCTGGTCAGAGTTTCAAATTAAATCGTCTGTAAAACGCGCTGTTCTTTAACTAATTATTGTCCTTAGCTTTTAAACTGAGTGAGGACGTTAACATTGAAAAATTACTGAGCTGTATGTTGGTAATATCACCGAACGAATCCATATTAATGTAAAACTGTAACAGCAGCACAAACTGTCTGCATCGCGCTGTCATGATGGTAACCTCAGTTTGGTGATGCAGAGTCATTTTCCCCGTTTGCTCCAGATCATATTAACACTTTAAATTTTTACATCGTATATAATCCACACAGTAAAATAATGATGAAGCAACTACAGACACGTTGAATACTTTTTACTGTTTTCTGTTTTGTCTCGGTGATTTTGCAGCTCAGATCACTGATTAGAAAATTCATCATCATTTATCACAGACAATCTTAAATCAGTTACACTCATTTTACGTTGGTTTGGTCAAAAACTTCAGTGACGTCCACGTCTCTGTCATCATAGGACAGAGTCAGACAGACTTCATCATGTTTAAATCTGCTGTATGGAGTTTTATTGTTTAATGTGCAGTTTTCATGTTAGAATAAACGGCAGCATTAAGACCACATTTAGTCCATCAGTCATTTTCTGACATCATTCTTCTTCTACTGCTTTATTTGCAGCAACAATGTTGCTTTTTGCCGTAATGTATTTTGTATGTTTTCCACAACTCACAATTATAACAACTTGATGATTTTGACTTTAGTGGCTCGATCGCTTCATTTCATGCGGAAGAAGAGTCAAATGACGCAACAGACGCCCCTTTCATGTGAGCGCGCGCAGAGTCTGAAGACGAAAGCCTGGATTAACACAGTGAGTTGATAACCACCATCGTGATACCTGTTATCTCTGACTGAAGTTTTAGGCTTTGTTGATCCAGATCATGCAGAGAAAGTCTGGCTGTGTTGAGCTTCCTTCGTAGTACAGAACCTGCTGTCTACAGTGATTTTGTGTTAGTACGTTGAACAATGGCTCCCAGAAAATGATTGTTCGGGTGTGAGGGAAAGTTAACTTTGTTTAGCTTTCCTAAAGAGGCGAGCACCAGGCGGAAGTGGATAGAGTTGCTTTTTCCCGGCCAGCAAAGGAAAAATACCTCCGTGTTTGTCTGTCTACGGCACTTCACAGGGGACTGTTTTGTCAACACGGGCCAATACGAAGCTGGGTTAGCCGGTAGTTTAGTGTGATGATCAGTTTTCTCACCGGATGTTGTTCCAGAGCAGCTCAGCAGAGGAAGAAGAAGAAGAAGAAGAATAAGAAAATCCATGTTTATCGTGTTTGACAACTGAACTTCACCTCAACTGTCTTATCAGCGTTATACTCTCTGACAGCAGCCTGATTGAGCAATCACAAAACACTTTCGGTTTCTCAGCCCCTCACTTCCGGTATAACTCCAGAATAAAAGCATCGTTTACGCATTAACTACGACGCATGGATTTTTAGGAGAAAAATGATTAAGCTGTTTGTGAAAATGCTTCACCTGAACACGATAGTTCACACTTACATTGTGTGTATTTAACATTGTGCGTTGCTCTAAGTTCCTTTTTATTTTAAAACTAGATTTGTTTCAACATTTGTTTTTGTCAATTTAGTTTACATTTATTTCATTTATTATTTTACAATATTTTATTTTATTTTATGTTACTTTATTTTATTCTACACATTTATTAATTTATTAATTTATCTTAGTGTTGAGTATTATGTATGTTAAAAATAAAAAATGTCATTAAACTTAGTCATCAGAAAGTTTTGTATGAAAAAATTCAACCATCATGGCACAACTAGACCTTTACTGTTAATGAAAAAAATGTCTACTCCTCCTGACCTGTAGCTTTTATTTTATTTATTATTTTATTTCATTTACGTAGACATTTATTATATATATATATATATATATATATATATATATATATATATGTATATATATATATATATATATATATATATATATATATATATATATATATGTATATATATGTATATGTATATATATATGTATATATATATATATATATATATATATATATATATATATGTATATATATATATATATATATATTTTTTTTTTTTTTAAATTTTTTTTTTAATCATATTTGTTATTGTCTCACAGAACTGTACAGTGAGTATTATGTAAACTTGAAGTAATAAAGAAAAGCTCTGTGCAAAACAAAACAATCTACAGGGCCTCAAATTCAGTCACACCTTTACTGATAATGATTTACTTTACTGATTATCAACAGAAATTATTTCTCCAGAATAAAAGCAAAGTAAGTAATTTTTGCACAGAAAGGAAGTGATGTCATTTAGCAGCAAAACGCAGCCATTCTGGAGTCGGTTTGGTGATCCATTAGTGTGGCGCTTAAGTTCAATGAAAAAAACAATTTATTAATTTCTAATGCCACTTCTCGATATTTCTATTCAGTGTTTTATTCATGCCTCAATAACATTTTTGAGTCAGAATATTTTAATTTGGGGGCTTTTCCAAGCAATAATTTGTCATTATTTGCAGTTAGTAGCATCAATACATATTTTTGCCCCTTAAAGTCTAAAGGTTTATTTTAGCTGAGAGTTTTTAAGAGGTTAATTATTAATAAATTTGCTTCTGATGCTTCTGCTGAGATATATAGTTTTCTGATTTTAATGTCAAACACTTCTCCTGAGCAGAACTTTATCTTCACTGTCATTTCACATTTGTCTGTATGACGGGAAAAAATGGTTGAAGGAGCAAAAGTAAAGTCTGATAAAGTTTATCTGGATGAAATCATGTAGCCTGATTAATGTGTGCAGAGTTTTTCTATAATGGCAGGTAACAGTGGGTATATTGTACTGTAGATCAAATAAGAGAATAAAAGCAGAAGCTGCTCTGAAGCTCAGAGGTTAAAGGTCAAACATGAACAATAATGCTCTGCTTCGAGTCCAGAAATATTTATAACATCTCTCGACTATCATTGTCTCATAAAGGAAGAAAATATTCAATAATAATAATAAAAAAGTAGAATGTAAAAGGTTTCTACACCATCAGGAATTCTGAGAATATTAACATTCATGAATCTGTTAGTGTGATAAACTGTTTGTTAGAAGTTTTGTTTTCAGTAAGTTTGATCTGCAACATTGTTTCATTCACAATGTTTCTTTTTATATTAAAATGCAGCTGTTACAAAACAAAGTAAAATCACTTTTGTTTCTTTTGTCAAAGTTGAACACAAAAACTTCAAAAACAGTCACAACACACAGTTTGACATTTTTCATGTTTTATTCAAAAGTTTTTATATAAATGATGAAGCCCCGTCCGAAATTACATGATCCCGTTCAAGTGCATCATAAGTTCACAAGATAAACATACAAGAACTTTTAATATCAGTCAGCGACAGGAAACACTCAGTGTCCAGTTTATTAGGTACACTGAGCTAAAACTAATGCAGATCAAAACTGAACATTAAAACCTTCATGAAGGAGGATTTACTGCAGGACTGTTGTATCAGACTGCATTAGTTTAAGTTCAGTGTACCTAATAAACTGGACACTGAGTTTAAGTTCACTGTGTAACTGAACCTGACAGACTCTGACTGGGCAACTTCAGAAATAAATATAATGAAAAAAGGCAAAATAATGTCAATAACACAAATATAAACATTAACTCACATTATATTTTCAGCTACAGAATATTGTCATTTTTTCCAGTGGACCAGCAGACTTTGGTTCAGTGAAATGTTTTTTAATGTCCATGTCTACCTCAGTATGATCATATTTGGTAAATGGACTGTATTTATTCATCACTTCTGCTCCTCATTCATCCACTGATGTCAGTCAGCTGCCATTAAAGGTTCTGCTCTGACCATCAGGAACAATTTGGGCTTCAGTGTTTTACTCCAGGACACTTCAACATGTGGACAGGAGGAGGCGGGGATCAAACCAGCGACCCTCAGATTAACTGATGAGCTGCAGGTATGAAATGATTTGATGTCGTTTTGTCTGGACTGTTACAGTTCTCATCATTCAGGCCTCAGACTGAAGTCACTCGTCTGTCTGCAGATCATCAAACCTGCTGCTGCTTGGATTTTAACTCATTACAGGAGAACACAAACAGAACCTTCAGTTCTTCACCAGCTGCCCGTCACTGTCAGAATTTAATTACTAATGTCACTTAATAGTGAAGCTGCCAAATACATTACAGATGATTTAATCTGTTTTGAGCTGCAGTTCAGCCTGAAATCATCAGTCAGGATCTCCTGGTTGTTTAAAGTCACCTGATGTGAGATCAGGATTTTTTGGTCAAAGCTTCTGAACTTTGAACACTTTTATAAAACTGACTTTGTTGGACGGTCTTGTCCCATCAGGTCCCTTTTTAACTTGGTCCATTTTAATTCTACTGTGTTGTTTTCTCATTATTTATCACATTTGTTTCAAATTTGTTTTTTGTTTTCATTGAGTTTCTCTGTAGCTTCATCTTATTGATCCAGATACAACAGTTTAATGTTCTCAACAATATTCTAGTGATCAGATTTATTTTGACCTAATACTGGAATTAAATGAATCTGCATTGACAAGAGAGTAAAAATTAAATGCATATTATAATCAAAATATTAAAATAAAATAATAAAAAAAACAGAACAGAGTGCAAGAAGTCATCGTTATCCTCAGCAACATTAACTATAATAACAGTCACAATAATTTAAAATATTTTTTCTCTTAAAGTTGAACAAGAGTTGAATCAGAATTCAAGACAAACTATTAATTGAATGGTCATTGAACAGAATGATTGATTAATAATCAGTTCTGTCAGCTGTTCTATGTTTCTATGTTTCTCAATATGGTGGAAAAAACATTGTGATTCATGTCTTTAACATAAATCTGTTGAGGTTACAAGTAAGATTAACATGATACATGAAACCTCAGAGTTCACTTTACAGTGATGCACTGGACATCTATCAGTTCCTTGTGATTCTGGAATCACAAACAACTTTTATTTGGTGCTATTAAAAATTCAGAAATACACATACCTGTGCTGTGCTCTATAAGGTTAAGATACAATCTAAAAGACAAAACAAAACATTCTGTTAGAGTTCTTGTCTGACATCACCAACTTGTCACACAGGTAATACTGGGGAAACTATTAAACTGATTTAAAACATAAAAAGACGTCTCAGATTTATCAAACTATCTGAAGTTGGCAGCACATTTACACATGAGACTGGTTTGTGTCGGTCCTGGATGGGTTACAGTCAAAGAGTCAGAAAACACATCTGTCAGAGCCTCTTGTGTTATTCTGATTATTTGATGAGACTTTAACTTGAGTCCATCTGGGACACTTGAACCAGTCTGTCTGTGAAATGAACAGGTGACTTTATAACTGTTTAATGGAAGAACTCACCAACAACAAGTTCAATGGTGAATCTTTGTCTGTTAAAACCATCAGGTGAAAAATCACAGATGTAGGTTCCCCTGTCATTCATTATTGTTTTTCCAATAACTATGGAGGCATCACTGAACTGCAGTTGTTTAGGAAAATGAGATACTCGTCCTCTGAACTCCTTGTCTCGACCCTTACAGCCGTTATTGTAATGACTGCCATTCTCATAAAAGAACACTTCCTTCTCATCATCTTTCCTCCAGTCAAAGGCGTCTTGTTCGATGTTTTTCTCAGGTTTGATGATACAGGGTAAAACAGCTTCACTTCCTTCTCTCACTTTGACGACAACTGAACCTGAAAGACAAAATCAATCAGTGTGTTCACATGCAGAGTCATCAGGTTAGAAAGAAAGTCAGTTAACACATTTACAGACCACCACAATAACTCAAACACCAGTTTATGAGCAGTTTAGTCAGTAGTCAGATTTCTCCTCTCTCATATTATATTTGGTTACGTCTCATGTTTGTTCAGACGTATTTTAAGATCACAGTTAATCAGGTTAAACAGTTTACAAGTATAAACAAGTAGAAGTTGTAGTTTTATTCATTTTAGATCTGAATTTAACGGACTGGATTCAAATACAACAAAAAACTAACCTGCTTCACTGCTGCGACTGACAGTTTTAAAACTTTGCCATGTAAATATGTTCTCTGAGCACCTTTGAAGGAAATCAGATCGATGCTACACATGGCGGAGTAGTTATGTTTTTTCAACAGAAATATGTGTTTACTGATGTTTCTGAGATTAGCCAACAGGATTATTGCATTGATCAGTAAATATTCATGTCTTGTGAGGAAACAGAGGAGTGACTGCAGCTCAACAAAGCTGCATGAGATGAGACACACACACACACACACACACACACACACACACACAGAAAGACTTAGATAAATGGCACAATCAGTGTACCATATATCTTATATGCTTCAACCTCTTGAAAAGTGGTTTTATCAGGATCAAAATACACCATGGCTCCTGATAGAACATAACATGGCCAGTCCTCATAAACTGGAGGAAATTCTGTTTTGTGGCTTGTTGTGTAAGTACTGTCAGGAAAAATTTGGCCCTATTATATCTTACACTATACAAACATGGCAGTGGGCTGAGAAACTTGTAAACTGAGATATAAAATGGCATACACAGACACCTACTTTCCAAAAGAAGTTCCTGTCTTTAGAGAACAAACCTCTGGTCTTTCCCTCTTGGTCCAAATGTGGTATACATACTCTTTCTCATATTATTAATAATGAAGGCTTAGGATCATTTGAAGACCTCAGGAAAAATAATTTATCATCAACCTCTTTCTTCTTCTACCTACAACTGAGATCAGTTCTTAAAGCTAATGGAGTTCCATGGGAGAACAAACTCCCAATACATCCACTCCTCAATTTTATGTTTAAACCTAAAGGGGTGGGCTTTGAATCTTATATGTACATGTTACATGTCCATCAATGGGTGTGACCAAGGTTTGGACTGTTGACTTTAAGACCTGGAAACAGTCAATAAATTGAAAAAGAGTTTGGGAAAATGTCTCACTATCTTCTCGAAATTATAATTAGCAAACGATCAATTTCAAATTAATTCACAGTTTCTATTTAACCCCCAGGAAACGCTTTCAACTCCGACTCTGTCGCATACCCATTTGCACATTGTGTAACAATAATGAAGCTGGAACATATCTTCATATGATCTGGGATTGTCCAGATGTTAAGCATTTTTGGTGTAGTGTAGCACATATTTTATTAGATGTGACTGGAACCAGTATCCCAAGTCTACATAATGTCTCACTTTTGAGTGATGATTCAGTAATTAATGTCACGAGATCCCAGAGAAGACTTTTGCTTTTAGGTTCAACAGCTGCTAAAAAATGTTGATATTAAGGTGGAAGCCCCCCATAAACTCTGGATTCCTGAATGGATTCGATACGTTTATGTATGAATACTTACATATATGGGTTATGTTACCCATGCGCCATCAAGATGTGGGAGGGTGGAGGGGTGTTACCCCTCGGGCAATAAGAGGTTTAGGTGTAACTAGAGCCCCTCTGAGGTAGCTCACGAGTTGTTTTATGGAAAGTTATTTTCAAATGTATTTATTATTATTATTATTATTATTATTATTATTATTGTTTTATTGCATCTGTTAAAATGATCCATGTATATGTCCTCATAGAAGCTGTTGATCTTCTGTTACTCTCTAACCTCTAGCATTGAAAAATGAAATAAAAACTTGGTCAAAACACACACACACACACACACACACACACACACACACACACACACACACACACACACACACACAGAGTAATAAAGTTATAAAGCATCTCGAGGTGTGGCAGCTCCATTTGACTTCACACCGAGCTGACGGTGTTTATGTGACAGTTACAGGCGCCGACTTCAGTTCATCATTGCGGGTCAAAAACTGTCTGTATTCCGTTAAAGTGTGATACGGTGAGGGGTTGGGATTCATATTTTCCCTAAAATGTTTCTATCCTGGAAACAGAGACATGTGGTTTCCAAACCCGATCACTGCAGTGTTTCATCTGCTGGTATTAATAATTATTATTGAGGGAGAAGAATGTCATTTCAACATTAATCAACATTATAATAAATAATATAAATTGTACAATGCTGCGTGCAGCTTGACCTTCGCTGCGGCTGCAGATTCAGTCTGTGATCTGTCTCTGTCTGATTGAACAGCTTATTTTACAATTCTTCATATTTTTAACTAACAAAATTTGTTAAAACAAGTCATTTGGTGTTTTCAAAGTAATATTAATTAATAATAATATTAAGCTGAACCCCCCCCCCCAGGAGAGCGCCTACGGCTACAGGTGTTATCTATCCACTGTTCACATCCTGTTTCAGACTCTTCAGGTGTTTTTAAAGTAAATCAAAGAGAAGAGCAGGACTGAGTTGAGTATATAACTAAACTGCGAATTAAATTGTCTGACTTCCATAGACAAATACTGCTCTACTGGAAAATGATGTTCACTCATAATTTCACACCCCACAGCTCCACCTTGTGGAATAATAGAACCATTACTATTAACAGAGACCAACAAGACCTTATTTAAACAAGAATGGTATGATAAAAAAGCTCTATATGTTACTGACTTAATGGATATAAACGGCAATCTATTGCAATTTAATTCATTTGTAGAAAAGTTTAATTTAAAATGTTCATATAAAGAATTTAATCGAATCTGTAGAGCAATTCCACTCCCCTTAATACACATTATTAAAAATATCCTCACATACTCAAATGTGTCTGTTAAACTGCCTGATTTAAAAATAGGAGAAGTACTGTTTGGTGAAAAAAGATGTAACAACAAAGTACTCAGAAATGTGATGAAAGAGAAGCTTTTCCATGATTTTAAAGAATCAACAAAAGTAAAGATAGCAGAAAATGAAATGACGTTGACGAAGACACACTGTAGCTATCTTAAATGGCCAATTCTACCCAAAGTAAAAGAAGTTCAGTTTAAATTAATAAACAATATCTATCCTGCTGCTGAAACATTAAGGAAAAGGTTTAATTGTGAAGCAAATCCTTGTGTATTTTGTATGATAGAACATGAAACGATTGAACATTTGTTCTTTTCTTGTTCGATTACACAGCTTTTCTGGAAAGATGTTTATTGCTGGTTGAATATTGAGAACAGCAGGTCTTCGTTAAATAAGTTTCAGGTGATGGTTTATATGGATGGTCTGTCAAAGAATATATCTAAAATGGTGAACATCATTTTCATTATGGGGAAATATCATATACATAAAAATAAATGGAAAAACTGCAAACCCTCCATAGTCTGTTTTAAAAATGAAATCCAAAATTATTTATAATCCTTAAAAATACTTTCAGAAGTTAATCAGTCTTTATGTGATTTATATGAAACCATGTCAAAGTCTCTTGCTCTTTAAGTTATCATCCTGTGTAACGTTGTTACGCTTAAAACTCCTTAGCTGAATTATAAACCCCTATTAACATCTATTATTTATTATTTTATTTTATTTTATAGGTTTAATTGACTTTATTATGTGAATTTTTTTAAAATAATGTTATTGTTCTGTTACAAATTGCAAAAACTGTTTTTGAAAAGTTTATAATGTATAATATATTTTGTACATGAAAATGAGAAATATGTTTTATATACATGTCAATATATTTTGCAAGCTTGCTGTTTCAGATGCAAGCAAAGGTTTTGTTAATGGAAATGTGAGTTTTGTCTTTTAATCTGCAATGTAATTTGAATTGTAGAATAAAGGTTTGAAAAATGAAAAAAAAAAAAAAAAAGGACTGAGTTCAGTGTAATGATCAGTTTTCTCACCGGATGTTGTTCCAGAGCAGCTCAGCAGAGGAAGAAGAAGAAGAAGAAGAAAGAAGAAGAAAATCCATGTTTGTCGTGTTTGACGACTGAACTTCACCACACCTGTCTAATCAGCTTTATACTCTCTGACGTCAGCCTGATTGACCAATCACAAAACACTTTCGGTTTTTCGGCCCCCGCACTAGAAACTACAGGTACTTCCGGTATGGATTTTTCAGATTAAATCTAAACATTAACTATGACTCATGGAGTTTAAGAGAAAATCTGCTCAAACTGTTTGTGAAAATGCTTCAACTGAACAAAACTTTATCTTCATACTGACATTACAGCCATGTGTATTTAACAGCCTGCTCTGCCCTTGTTAAATATACTATAATTGTTTTATTATTTATTAACTATCAATTTACTACTTATTTCTTATTTTATTCTATGTATGTAGTCATCTATTTACTTATTTGTCTCACTTAATGTTCCTGTTTTATGACATAAATTCTTAATAAATCCTTGTTATTTTTTTATTTTATTTGTTAGTCTACATGAGTTATTCTTGTTTATTTATATTTCTTATTGTATATCAGAACATTACAGTGCTGAGTATTATGTATGTTAAAAATAGAAAATGGCAATAAACTTTAAGTAATCAAAAAGCTGTGTATGAACAAACAACAACAACAATCTACAACCACTGTCATATAACATATTTATCATTTACGGATTTCTTCTTCTTATTATTATTATTATTGTATTTATTTGTCTTGTTTGGTTCTGTTTCTTATTACAACAAGTATTCTTGTTATTTTTATTACATTCATTGTTTATCAGTGTTGTACAGTGCTGAGTAATATGTGTGTTAAAAATGAAAAATAAATTTTAAGTCGTAAAAAAGCTGTGTGGAAAAGAAAACAATCTACATGGCCTCAAATTCAGCCAGAGAATGATATTCACTGCAGTTTCACCTTTACTACTCCTGACTTTATCAACAGAAACAGTCCCTTCAGAATAAAAGCAAATTAACTAATTTTTGTACAGAAAGGAAGTAATGTCATTTAGCAGCAAAATGCAGCCATTCTGGAGTCGGTTTGCTGATCATCTGTTCTGCACATTTTAGTCTGTGTTAGACTTAAGTTCAGTGAAAAAAAAACAACAACATGTATTTGGATATAAAATAATGTATTAATTTGATGCCACTTTTAGATGTTTCTATTCAGTATTTCACTCATGCCACAGTAACATTTTTGAGTTAGAATATTTTAATTACTTTTCCAGTAAATATTGATATATGTCATTATTTGCAATTTGTAGCATCTATACATATTTTTGCCACCCCTTAAAGTCTAAAGGTTAATTATAGCTGAAATTTGTAAGAAGTTCATTATTAATATATTTGTGTCTGATATCTATTCCAAGAGATGTAGTATTTTAATTTTAATATTAAATATGACTCCACATTTGATTGAAGATGTGATGGGAAATAAACCTGAAGAAGAAAAATTTACATCTGATAAAGTTTATCTGAATAAAATCCTGCAGCCTGTTTAATGTGTGCAGTTTTTCTATAGTGATGTGTAACAGTGGATGTACTGTACTTTGTATTTACTATCATGTCATTCAGTCTAAAAGTCTCCTCATGTTATTTAAAGATCAAATAAGAGAATAAAAGCAGAAGCTGCTCTGAGGCTCAGAGGTTAAAGGTCAAACATGAACCACAATGCTTCACTTCCAGTCCTGAGATATTTATAACCTCTCCACTATCACCGTCTCATAGAGGAAGAAAATACTCAACATTAATAATAATGATAAAAAGAAGAGTGAAACGTTTCCTACATCATCACGTATTCTGAGATTATTATATAATTACCATTCATGTGTGATAAACTGTTTGTTAGAAGTCTTGTTATAAATAAGTTTGATCTGCTACATTGTTTCATTCAAAGTGTTAATTTTTTATTAAAAAGCAGCTGTTAAAAAATAATAATCATCTTCTGGCCAATTAAGTAAAATAACTTTTGTTTCTTTTGTCAAAGTTTGAACATAAAAACTTTAAAAAGAGTCACAACACACAATTTGATTAAAAATGATTAAGCACAGCCTGAAATTACACAATACAAGAGCATCATCAGCCAACAACATAAAGACACAAAAATATCTCAGTCAACAACAGGAGACACTCAGTGTCCAGTTTATTAGGTACACTGAGCTAAAACTGATGCAGTCTAATACAACAGTCCTGCAGTAAATCCTCCTTCATGAAGGTTTTAATATTCAGTCTGAAACTGTTTCAGAGATGTTGGTTTAACTTTATGATCATTCTGGAAGCTGTAGTTTGTGGTGGTATTGATCTGTAGTACACTGACAGGTGTTTCTGTTATTTTGTCCACACAGCTCAGTTCTAAACTGAAGGAGGATTTACTGCAGGACTGTTGTATTAGACTGTATTAGTTTCAGCTCGGTGTACCTAATTAACTGGACACAAGTTCACTGTGTAACTTAACAATAAGAAATAAAGAGAAGCAAAGAGGCCAAACAATTTCAATAGCACAAATATAAAATATAAAAATTAACTCAATATATTCTAATTCTTCTCCAGTGTAACAGCAGGTTTTGGTTCAGTGAAGTCTTCTATTTTTCAATTTCTACCTCAGTATGATCATATTTGGTGTATTTGCTCCTTAAAAACTTGGTATTTCTCCTGAGGCGCCGCCTGACATCCTGCGTCACAGAAAATGTTGAGTGTCTGATTAGCAGATTTTTTTTTTTTTTTTTTAGATTTTTGTGATCATCTAAATCAGGATCAAACTAAACCAGGAGTGTATAGGTAAATACAGTTTATGTCTATGACTTATGCAGTTAATTTAACACATATGAGTAAACACTCAGCCTAATTTCAAAGAGGTGGATAAACTGACTTTGAGTTTACCCCCACTATACCCCAAAACTGAATATTGCTAAAATGTATTGACAATATTGATTAAGTTATGTCCAAAAATATGCTGAGACGTGGGGTCTGATTTCTGATATCAGTTTAATATGTTTCCCAAACAGGTTTCCAAACAGCTAATAAACTTATCTCATATTGTATGTGTGAATTATTCACTCTTTTTGCCTAATGTTCCAAGCTGTACAAATAAAATCAGCCTATACTTTGCTGCTCGGTCCAACTATTTTCGTGTACGTAGAGCAGCGTGAACAGCTACGTCCTGCAAAACAACGCCAGTCTGGATAAAATACCAAGTTTTCAGGGAGTCCCGTTTTTGTCTGCCATTAAAGGCTCTGCTCTGACCATCAGGAACAATTTGGGGTTCAGCATTTTACTCAAAGACACTTCAACATGTGGACAGGAGGAGGCAAACCACCGACTCCTCAGATTAACCTGCAGGTATGAAATGATTTGATGACACTTGGCCTGGACTGTTACAGTTCTCATCATTCTGGTTCACAGAAGCCACTCATGTGTTCAGGAGGGTTTCTGGATCAGGTCTGCATCAGCTGCTCTTCTGCAGGAAGGAAATCAAAGTTATATTCAAGAAAATCCCAAATTATGTCTTTAAACTGGGTGTAAGAATGATTAATGCCTGAGATGAAACAGTTGTCAAGACTCTAAACATGAAAACATGTAAAGGATTTGTTGTGTTGTCTCCTCATCATGAATATGTTGATAAAATAAATTATTTAAACTTTCTTACTTACAATTTTGTGTGATGTAACACTTGGCTAGAACACCGAAAAGAGTGATGGCAAACGTAACGACAACGTCCGCAGCAAGTCCATTTGATGAGTCTGAAACACACAACAGAAAGTTAAAGTAACACTCAGGATGTAAGTGCAGATCATAAACAGCAGACTGGACATCACAACCCACACAAAGAACAACTAAAGGTGTTCATGTTCCCTCCACGACATGTACCTTAGTGTTCTACGAAGGTTTCTAAGGTGTACCTTTACAAAGGAACTTTCTTTCCTTTGCTGCTGCTGAGCTGCTGAGGTACATCATGAGCTGGATGTGTCTTTCACCATAATACTCACATCAGTTGATCACTTTTAAAGGCTAATAAATGATGTTTTAATATAACAAGTGTTGCCATAGTAAGTTTACCTCAATCTAATATTACAGCAAAGGAAGTAATGTCACTCTGCTGGCAGTGTTCAGCACTCAGGGTCAGGTGACTATAGCTTCACCAGACAGAAAAGTTATATCTTCAGTTAGTTCCATCACATAAAAGCATTTTTTTCCCACAATATTTCACAAATTGGATCAGTATTCTGGACAGGTCCTTCATTTAATTAGGCCACCATCATGATAAGAACAGACAGGTGAAATGACAACATTGTCATGGTGCATTATGCGCAGAATCATAATTAATTATCATGAAGTTTTTTTAAACTTATGATGTAATTTTTATTGCAACTATCCATTTGAAAAGCATAATGTTGACCTAACAGAGGCTAAAAACCTTAGCTAAGGAGACACTAGGAGGCTCTTGGAAACTGAGCCCAGACTGATATAGTTAATGGTGACTTTGATCTTTTATAGTAAAGATCTATATACTTCTGTATACTTTTGATAGATACTTTTACTTGTAACAGAGTATCTTTACATTACAATTTAATGTCAGTGAAGTCTGGATTTATGCAGCGTGAGTCTCAAGCTAAATACACCTGTATACTGACAATGAGTGATGGATTAGTTTAGATTAGCAGACCAATTCTAAGATGATTAGTTTTTGTTCATCTTATTCTCTGCCTGTAAATGAGGATTAAAGTGTGTTTAAGAGGAAGAGAAACATGAGGAACACAAAGAAACAGAAAATAACATGTGGAATGATACAAAGAACAATAATTTATATTAAACCAAAACAAGATTTCTAAAAAATGTTACGAAATGTCAAACATCAGGTCTTTAAAAGTGTGTGCAGTCATTGTGTTATCAGGTTTTAACTGAGTCTCAGTGATAAACTCATATTAGACACATATGATCAGTCTCATGCTGCCAGAACAGAAAACTGATCATATCATTTGTTGTTGTTTGTCATTTAGTTTTTAGTTTGAGTTCAGTTTTCACCTGGTAGTTAGTATGTGCTCATATTTCTAACAACAAGATCAACTGTGTGGAAGAATCAGTTTGTGCTGGAACTCATTTTCATTTGGTGATGCAGAAATCTTCACTTATTAACCACATATATACCAACATATAACAAGGTCAAATACAACAGAGGAGACTGTGATCAGGACTGACCTTCAGTCCATGTACGGCAGTGAAGAAGTGCTGACCACAGCTGGATATCAACATCTGCTTTTTATGTTACAATATGGAATAACTTGTGTCACGCTGCACAAAACTGATGAAATGATTCATGATGTTCATGTTCCTGAAAGCTGCGTTCAGACCAGGATCCAAAATTTACTTTTTGTCCACCGGCTAAATATTTAGTGAATATTCAGATTTTACCAGAAACTCAATAGATTAATGTTGTGTTTTTAACTGATGAGTGAAACAAATCTGTCAGTTACTTTAATATTTTATCTGCATTTGGTTGGTGGTTTGATCTGGTCCCTGGTTTGGACTGAATGAGGAGTAAGTCTTTCCTCCATTTAATCCTGTGAATTTGACTGCTAATTGTTGAACCTGCATCACAAATCACAGAAATTGAATTTTTCACTCAGTTTGTTATGAGTGAGTTTTAAAATAATTTACAGATTAAACTACCACAAAGAATCTCACCATGGATGTACACAGAGGTCTCTTGAGAAATCTGATGGCAGATTTCCTCCTGTGTGACCACACAGTGATACTTGTAAGTCTTGGTCACAGTCGTGTTGAGGATGATGTCATATTTGCCTTCTCTCTTTGTGACCTGTGGTTCTTCAGCAGGAAGGATTTTTCCAGAACTGTCCTGCCACTCGACTTTAGGTTTTGGAGAAACGTGACGAACAACACACTGCAGCAGAACCTTGTCTGTATATATAACGGGTGCTGTGACCAGTGGCTCTCCACATGTACCTGTAGACATAGTATAAGCAGGGACCACATTATAAATATTACATTGTGAAGAGAAAGAAACAGAACACAATATTTGGCTCAATTACATGTCCCATTATTGTCTGACACGCCATGGTATGTCAACATTTTTAACTTATTCCATTAACTCTCATCCTACCAACATTGGACAGTATTATACCACTGGGCTCTGCTCTGTGGGAACCCCAGGTGGGAAGGCAAAGTTAACTATAGTTCTAGTTAACTATATGTTATCTATTCAGAAGTGAAAACACTCAAAATCCTATCAACTATATAATTAAAATCTGCTGAAGGAAAAAAAACATACTTATATATTGTGAATGGCAGTTCACAACAATGAGGAATATGGGATGATTTCCGGCTTGTAGAGCCAATTCACACACACACACACACACACACACACACACACACACACACACACACACACACACACACACACACACACACACACACGTAGGGGTAGAGAGCGACGTCATCACAATCAGGACTCACCTGGGATGTTTTCCTCTGATCTGTCTTTTAAGATACAATCTGAAAAGAAAAAAACAGAAAACAATAATGTCAGAGTTCTTGTCTGATATCAACTTAACACACAGAAAATACTTGTTAGTCTGTTTATTAGACTGATTTAAAAGACGTCTCAGATTTGACAAACTATCTGAAGTTGGCAGCACATTTACACATGAGACTGGTTTGTGTCGGTCCTGGATGGGTTACAGTCAAAGAGTCAGAAAACACATCTGTCAGAGCCTCCTTACTACCCTGCTGTGAGAGAGTCACCAATCCACTGATCCTGAACGATACAACTGCCTCCAGAAGACGATCAATCATGATCAATATCTGTAACACAGATCCATTAGAGGCCTGTCTCAAGAAGTAAGTTCAGATAATCAGGACGTCTTTGAGTTATCTGGCTTTACTACGACTAACACTGTTGTTGTGGAGACTCACAAAGCTGATCATCAACTTCTCTTGTTAACTCAGAACTTTCTAAACCAGCTGGAAGTTCTCACATATGAAACCAGATTTATAACAACTCACATGCAGGACTCAGAATAGACATGATGGGATTTATACTTATTCATTTCATGATAGAGAGTCAGATGAGGAAATTTATATCTCTCTCTTATCTGTACTTTAAATATAAAACACAGCACAGTAATGTGTGGGACTGTTTCTTGCCCAGTAACTTCCTGGAGTCTTTGCTGAAGTCAACTGCTCAGTGCCAAGAAACAGTCTGGGACATTTGCTGCCTCCAAATGGAGTTGTGTTTACAACATACAATGCCACATTAAATAATATGAACTATCCCTTTAATGTTTATGTGTCTTCTAGCTGAAGCTCATCTGCAGCCCTCGTCCTCGGGGCAGGGCCTCGTCCAGATGTGTTGTTCTGATTATTTGATGAGAATTTAACTTGAGTCCATCTGGGACACTTGAACCAGTCTGTCTGTGAAATGAACAGGTGACTTTATAACTGATTAATGGAAGAACTCACCAACAACAAGTTCAATGTAGAAGATTTGTCCTTTGGGCTGAAGACGAGGAAAATCACAGGTGTAGTTTCCACTGTCAGACCACTTTGTATCTCTGATCCTAATGGAGGCATTACCAGACTGTAGTTGTTCAGGAAAATGAGATACTCGTCCTCTGAACTGCTCGTCTTGACTTGAAGTGACCTGTGTGCCTTTATCACACTCAAACACCTCCTGATTAACATCTTTCTGAACAACTTTCCTCCAGTTAAAGTACTGATCTGCAATGTTCTTGGATCTGATGAAACAGGGTAAAACAGCATCACTCCCTTCTGTCACTTTGACGACAGCTGAACCTGAAAGACAAAATCAATCAGTGTGTTCACATGCAGAGTCATCAGGTTAGAAAGAAAGTCAGTTAACACATTTACAGACCACCACAATAACTCAAACACCAGTTTATGAGCAGTTTAGTCAGTAGTCAGATTTCTCCTCTCTTATATTATATTTCATTACATGTTAGCATGCTGACATGCTAAGTTGTGATTAGTTTCATTAGTTATGTGAGTAATTGATCATAAACTAAAGTGTTGAATAAACCTGATGATGATACTGGATGAAAAGTCAGAGGATCACCAAAGTGATTAAAATTCATCCTGAGAGGAACATTAATGTTTGTTTTTTATTTCATGACCACCATCCAAGAGTTACTGAGATTTTCACCTCTAAACCACAAATGTGAACCTGATGGTGGCGCTAGAGGGAACATCAGGGGACCACGTGTTCCATGACTGTTGCCATTTCTGTTTTCATAACAAATCTTATTGTTATTTTATACCTTTACTTATCTTTGTTATCTATACCAACAGACAGGTTATTATTTGTGGGAGTATCTTTGTGCACCAAGTGTCACTCTGCCTGCCTGCTCAGATTACAGAAATTAGTAATAACTATGGATCTTACATATTTAACGAGCTTTCTTTAGATGATTTTTTGTCATTTTGCCTTTATTGAAAGATAAAAAGTAAAGTTAGGAGACTGAATCAGAGCTGCTGTGATAAGAAACTGAGCACATGGAGCCGACACTTTACCAAAAGAGTAAATAACAAATTCTGCGTTTAATCATAAAATTATTATTATTATTATTATTATTATTATTATTATTATTATTATTATTATTATTATTATTATTATTATTATTATTGAAACATCTGTTAGGCCAAATCAAACCCTACAGGAGCCCAACTTTGACCTGTGGCCCCACTTTGGCAGCACTTTCAATAACTGGATGATTTGACACAGACTGTTTTGGTGGTTTTTCATTCCTACTAACGTTTTTTGAACAAATTGTTTTTGTCTCTGCTGTAGGTTCACTCCATGCCTAGTGTTTTGTATTCCAGTCCAGGTTTTTGTGAGCACCATTAGTTACTGACTAAAATTTAAGTAACTTTCATGAAATCTACTTGAATGCTTTTTTACTTGAATGCTTTTCTTTCTTTCTTAATCTGTAGTTAAATATAGTTTAACTACAGATTAAGACCTACTCCTGGATTAATCTAAAGCCTGTCTATGAAAACGGTCCCTTGATTAATAAGATCCTCTGATGTTAAATGCTGGTTAGTTATTAACAGATATAAATGCTGCTGATGGAGAAGATAAAGTGAGCTCAGTAAGAAATGAGATCTCAGTTCAGAAAAATGTGGGCTCATTATTTGGCAAATAATGCGTCACTGTTGCCTTTTTAATCTAATGTGTTAATGGTTAATCGTGTATAAGGTGCTTGCAACCTGATTAATAACAAAATATAAAACATTATAAATAAATTATAAGGGTAGCCTTACTGTAAAGTGGTGTCCACTGTGGTTAGAAAAAAGTATAATATTTAGTTTTATTCTACTGTGTATTTTTATATAGTGAATAAACTGCAAAGTTCAACTAACAGTCAGGTCTCATAAGGAAACAGAGGAGTGACTGCAGCTCAAAGTTGCATGAGACAACGCCCACCCACCCACACACACACACACACACACACACACACACACACACACACACACACACACACACACACAATAATAATAATAATGATGTTATAAAGCACCTCAGGTTGTCGCAGCTTCTAAAATATGACCATAACTGATCAGAAGGATTGGTTTTGATCAGTTTTTCTTTGCTTTTTTTTTTTTTTTTTTCAGTTTTTAGTCAAGTTTGTGTAAAACATGGAGAGTTTTGTATCTCTTTAATCTCCTCTGTTAGCTTAATAACTAGTTTTGATTGAGGTGCTGGTGTGTCATTCATGTGAATTTGGCTCAGTCTAGCGTGTAGCTATAGTTTATTCTGATTTTAAAAACAAAACTACCCCTAACACAAAACTATGAAGTTTGATTAATATGTGTATTGTATTATACTGCAGACTGTCCCATTAATATCAGTGAGGGTAGGTTAAATAACACAAACACTTCCTTGTATAACAGTTCAACAGCAACACAAACCACATCCTGTCAGACAGATACAAAGTCGGGTTCAGTTACACAGAGAACTTCAGTTTATTAGGAACACCAAGCTAAAACTAAAGCAGATCAAAACTGAAGATTAAAACCTTCATTGCTTTCTAATTAAAAACTATCACTTTGAATGAAACACTGTAGCAGATGAATGAAATTTAAAACAGTTTATCACACTAACAGCTTCATGAATGGTAATTATAGCTGAACATTAAGCTCAGAATTCCTGATGGTGTAGAAAGATTTTATAGTCTTCCTTTTCTTCTTCTTCTTATTGAGTATTTTCTTTTTCCTGAGACTGATGGTGGAGAGATGTTACACTGTCATTATAGAAAAAATCTGCACACATTAAACATGCTGCAGGAGCCACACCCGAGATGGACTGACTCTGGGGCGGGGCCAAAGCAAGCCTGACTCGCCTCCAAGCAGGATGCAGTGATTTCTCGCCAACCGTGGCTAAACTGTGACAAGTCTCCTTTTCTCTTCCTCAGACGAGCGAGTCTAGTTTAAAAGTCTCTTTATGTTCAGCTCTCAGTGCTTCTGCTTCAAACTGAATCTCTCTGCTTTCAAATGTAGCTTCTCTGCTACTGTTTGTACTTTCAGGTATCTGCTTTATTACACACAGCTGATGTCTGTCGCTCTGTGCTCGCTCATGATCGCCTCAGTAAACTGTTGCATGCATGGCTGTGAGGGGCTCAGGATGGAGAAAACGAAACCTGACTCTGATGAGTTTCAACCATCAGCTGTTTTTAGGGGTTTTTTTACCCACTGCAGCTTGAAGTAATGGATTTGAATATTTTTCCACTACTGGCTGGTGTGGAAGGAGGAAAGTCCATGAAAAGTTTTCAGATCCATTCCTTCCCCCCAACTATTTCTGTTCCACAAAATTTTTTTGTCCTATTATAGTAAATTCCTGCAGTTTCTCTTCTCAGATTGCTCAGTCAGACAAGTAGAAATCAACTTGTGGGACATCAGTTTTTATTTGCACCTGTACAGCTGATGACTGATTTATTTATTAGCAGCTATCAAGTAAAAAAGACTAAAGTTGACTGTTACATTCATTGTGTTCTTGGGAACATGATATCTCAAGAACACCTTGAGGGCTTATAACTTGTATTCAAGAATACACTTATTAAACTCTGTTGATCAAAAGCCAAGGTCACTGTGACCTCACAAAACATGTTTTTGGCCATAAATCAGAAGTCAGTTCAATCAATATAATTGATTGAAATGATTGCAGCATCCTTCTGATCAATAACAGCCATATGATAGATCTACTCAGTATTTTATGAGCTGCCACACCCTGAGGTGCTCTATAACTTCAGACGTGGCCTCATTTCTACTGCAGATGTGTGTGTGTGGTTGTGTGTGTGTGTGTGTGTGTGTGTGTGTGTGTGTGTGTGTGTGTGTGTGTGTGTGTGGGCGTCATCTCCATCCTGTTCAGCTTCACTGTTTCTGAGAAAATCTTCTCATGAGACCTGAGTTACACCAAATACACCAAACAGTATCCTGTTACAAATTAAGGATATTTGCAGATAAAATATATTTATATAAAATACAAAATACTTGATACTATGAGAAATTATTTTCACTACAAAGATTTTAGGTATTTGGTGTCCTTAAAATGCAATTATGGCACAATTTCACACAAGCAGTGCTGGAAAGTAACTCCTCACATGTAACTAGTAACATGTAATTATATCACAAAATAAATGAAATTGTAATATTTTACAGTCACTGAGAAAAATATAGTTTCAGTTAATTTTCGAATGTTTTAAGTTAAAATTTTTACATGATGCACCTTTAAGGTCAGACCCATACTGAAGCTAATACATGACTAAAACTTGATAATATCAGTCTATAAAGAACATTTTGTTTGTTTGTTCTTTTTTTTCATTTTCAAACTACAAATGACTTGCATTTTAATTAAACACATTTCTCATAACAGTATTTTGTATTTTATTTTAGGAGCAAGTATTTGTAATTTGTAACAAGTTACTTTTTGGTGCATCTGTAATAAGTTCAATCAATACTATAAATCTGTACTAATGATCAGGATGTAAGTGACTTCACACTGTGCTCATGTTTCTGTGACAGTTACAGATGTCATCTTTCCACTGTTCACATCCTGTTTCAGACTTTTGAAACATTTTAAAGTAAATCAGAGAGAAGAGCAGGACTGAGTTGAGTGTGATGATCAGTTTTCTTACCTTTTTGAGCAGATGTTGTTCCTGAGCAGCTCAGCAGACACACACTCAGCAGAGGAAGAAGAAGAAACTCCATGTTTGCCGTCTGACGAATAAACTTCACCACAACTGTCTTATCAGCTTTATTCACTCTTGACAGCAGCCTGATTGACCAATCACAAACATGTTTAGTGCCTCGGTCCTTACATGAGCAGCGTTGTCCCCCCCCCCCCCCCAAGACTGTTCAACCAATAGTTCTGCTATGCTGTGCAATGATTGGCTATGATTACTGTGCTCTGATTGGTTGGGAACATGAGTGCAGACTGGCAGCTGGGAGAAGTTTAGCAAGGAGGTTATACAGAAACTACAGCTTGAACAAAAAATTTTGGTAGGCTTGGATGATCTGGATGCTGGACAGGTTGAGACATTTGATGACTGTCTGAGTGCCAGCAAGTTTTAAAATACTTTATTATTACCTTGATGCTAAATAAACTGGAGCTTGATGATAAAATTACATTTAGACTGTGAAAAATGGCCTTTTGCACATTTCACTGAGTGCATCACACAGTTTTACATCAGTGAATTCCACCATGTGCAGAATGTTTAATTTATCGTATCTGCACAGTGTTATATTTTCACAGCTCACTGTCAGTAAATATTATACAGCAAATACTGGTCTACAAGAGACTTAAAAACCAGCAAAGGTCGAGTTATGTAAAACTTTGATTGAGTCACTTGGGTTTTGGAGGTTTGGTTATAGTAATAGCACAGAGTTGACATGCACAAAGTTTATAAAACACTTTATTTACAAAGTAGGGGGACAATCCTTTAAAAACAAAGTTCATACTGCAAATGGTTAAAACTAACGGCCACGAGGAGCAGGGCTGGGGCTCAAAGTGGCTGGTCAGACCAGACAGGAAGTGAGGAAGGGTCCCAAACACATTATACACCAAACCAAAACCACCCAGGTGCTGTACAAAATTGATTGGTCTGCTGCACACCTGGAGGCTCCACAGCACCTGTACGGTGAGAGAGAGGCAGTTTCCAGAATTTAGTACAATAAACAGCCTTGGTAAAAATCACCTGTTGATGGCAGCTGATTCTGGGTTCTTGTCCATCTGATCCTTCTTGACCTGAACACGGCCTTCGATATGGTTTCATATCCTGTTGGAGAGATTAGCTTCAGTTGGCATCACTGGCACCCCGCTTATCTGGTTTAAATCTTTTCTTTCTGACTGCACTCAGTTTGTTCAACTCAAAAAATTTCCTTCCAAAACCTTTCCAGTTACCAGTGGTGCTCCCCAGGGTTCTGTATTGGGCCCACTACTATTTTTACCCCTTGGTAAGATCTTCAGGAATTTCGGCATCCAATTCCATTGCTACGCGGATGACACCAAGTTCTACCTTTCCACCAAGCCTACTCCCACTCTCCTGCACACCTCCCTCTCTGACTGCTGACTGGAAATTAAATCTTGGTTCTCACACAACTTTCTCAGACTCAACAGTAGTAAAACTGAGGTACTCCAAGTTGGCACTAAATCCATTCAGACCAAATCTAACAGTTTCTCCTTCACTACTGACAACTCCACAGTCCTTCCCTGCCTGCAGGTTAAGAGTCTGGGTGTCATCCTTGACAGCACACTGCCCTTCGAAGCACACGTTAACCATTGCTACTTGCTCTGCATGCTTTTCATCTACGCAGTATCAACTGTCATCTATCACCATGGTCTAAACTTCCACTGTTATGCTGATCTCAGCACCAAACCCCCCAGCTATTTTCTTTGGTCCTCAATCAAAAAAGTAGGCTATTCTGTAGGCCACACCTCTGTGACCTTTCAGGTTCTGTGATATGAGTTTGTATGAGCCTACTCTATTGGGTTGTTAAAACAAAAAATCTTGAACTTATGCTGGAAAAGAGACATTTACCAAAGCTAAATGTTTTAAAAATCGCTTAAAGCTAGGGTATGCAACATTGTTTTGGTATAATTGAGAAATAATTTCATAAAAACCTTTCAGCATGTTATAACTCAGGTGTTCTGAGAGAGAACTAGACTTCTGCACCTCCTATTAGTGCAGCTGTGTGTGCACGTTCCTTCAGTGAGACTGACGGAAACTAATGCAGGACAAGTCGCCATAAAACGGCATTATAATAAAGAGAAAGGAGCCTAATGAGCAACATGCTCAACCCAAGAGTTTGTCAGCTCACTCAGTTACTTTTGACTTCACTTTCAGTTGTGATCTTTCACATGTATCGTGGAGCTTTGCTGACCGGGCAGAGCCGAGACACAGAGCCGACAGACAGCTGCATCGAGCTGGGGAGCTCTGCAGGAGAGGGTCAGTGGCAGATTGGAGCTTCTGGAGGAAAAAAAGACTGGAATTGCCGTGATGTTGGCTGCTTTACTGGCAGGAGAGGAGCTCAGAGTGTATATTTCAAACTTCTGGGATTAAAAAGAGTATTTATCTTCACTCATGCTTCAACTTTCTGCAAGAACATTGAAGAAATCCTGAAGCCGCAGACCAGCCAGAGGAGAGCTCAGTGTGTGTTTTGGAAACTTTTGAGATAAAAAAGGGGATTTATTTTCACTCCTGCCTCTCAGCCCCTTTGCAGCAGCGATTCAAGACAATCATGGATGTGCTGACCAACCAGATGAGAGCTCAGAGTTTGTTTTTTAACAGCACCATGCAGCACCATGGGGGAGCCGACCACGCTGTTGACAGGGTGACACACAATTACTGACACCATGCTTCTGTACTGACATTTTTGACCATCCGAGTCAAACTGGGTTGCCACTGAGTTGAATTTTCATGACTGCTTATATCACTGCGAGCCGACATGAACCACAAGCCAAGTAGCTTCCAAGTAGGCTGCGGTCATGCAAAGCCGACCGCTGCAAACCATGTCAGGTCTCCTTTTCTCCCCCTCAAGCAGGTGAGTGTTGTGATACTCAACTCATGTGTGCAGGAGAGCAGAGAGAAAGACATTTTTAAAAGTTATGTTCAGCTCTCAGTACTTCTGTATCTTCACACTGAATCTTTATGTTTTTAGATGCAGTTTTTCTCCTCTGTTCTTGTTTTATACCGACAGGTGTCTGTTTTATTACACACAGTTGATGTCTGTCGGTCTGTGTTCACTCACCATCACCTCCATATACTGTTGCTTGCGCTCATGAAGCGCGTGCTGCTCGTCTGGTAGGAGGGGCTGAGCACGTAGAAAACAAACAATCTGGTGACTAAATATCTGGCTCTGGAAAGGAGGTTGTGTAAATTATCTTGGGGCACTGAGGAAACCACCTGAGCAAATTGTGCAAAAAGTGCAAGAAATCACAGGAATCCAGAATTACTAAAAACTGTACATTACTGAGCAGCTGAGAGTTTCACTACCACTGAGCTGGTGAGAGTTTGAGTTCTTGAACTGAGAGTATGTGAGGTGAACGTAGACAGGTGTAGACTTGAAAATGGTGCCAGATGAGGCTGCACCCATGACACACACCCACACACACACACACACACACACACACACAGACGTGGGAGGGCGAGACACAGGAGGAAAACAGGGAAATGTTGGGTCAAAGCCAGAGATGTGACAAGAATTAGTGCAGAAAAAAATAACAACAATGCAGAAAAGGGAACTGCCACAATTTCCACACACTATACAGGAAGTGTTATTAATATTTCGTAAAACATGGTAAATGTGGGATTTTAACTTCTCTGTTTCTGCCTATTCCAAACTTTATCTTTACTTTCACACGGTCCTTTACCTGAGGTATTTGAAAAAATATTCATATTCAAACTGTTTTACTTTCACAGCTCTTGGACGGAGGAGAAAATCCCCTTCAACTATAGATCAGTGTAGATTCCTTAGTTCTGGTTAAAGAATGGAATGCAGCCATTCTGGACCACCAAACAGGAAAAGTGAGGCAAATTCAGTGTTTTTCAGATTGTTTCTGATAATTTGAGCAACTGCAAAAAACAAACAAACAAACTGGCAGTGCATATCTAGAAAAAGTAAATAAGGATGATAAGGAAAACGGCAGGTTCTGGGGTCCTTGTAATGTAGTCGAGCCAACATTTAATTTATTTGTTTTCATACAAAGTCTGCTTTGAGAGACCTGCATTATTTCACAGTATTATACTCAACAAAACTCTCAGTGAAAGTTGATCTCTGTGTGAAACTTGATAAAAAGTCATGTGATTCACTGAAGAAACACGTGTAGAACGTCTAATCTAGTCTTTTATCTGTTTGTTTAACAGTAAAGTAAAACCACACAAACAGGTGAGGGAGAGAGAAAGGAGAAGGATGTGGTATTTAAATGTTGTCACTTATACTTACAAAAAAACAAAACAAAAAAACCCCCAAAACATGACAAACCATTAATTTCCCAGGAGAACAACTGCAGCTGCCGGGGGGCTACATGGAAACACCCTGAAGCAGATCAACTAATCTGAAAAAAAAAAAAACCCCAGATATTATAATTGTGACAAAAATCTTGACATATTTGCTTTGGAAGGAAAATAAACTTTTCCGCTCTCCCTGCCTCTGCTTCACTCTACCTGCCAGCCACTCCCACCTCATCAGCCCAACTCCGCTCACCTGCGAGCTCAGCTGCAGCTCATCTCCGATCAGTTCAGTATGTAAGCCTCTCCAGCACACTCACTCTTTGCCAGATTGTTCAATCCTAAATACACCCGTCACATATTGATTAGAAACCAGCCTGATGCCAGTCTTTTTTTTGTGTCACATTAATCAGTGAAGCTACAATGAGCCAAATTCACAAGATGACACATCTGAGTCAGCTGTAACACCTGAACACCACATAAATACTGTAAATAGATATCTGCATACAGTATTTGTTGGGAAATTCTCAGAAGGCCCCCAACACTCATTCCACCACTCAAAAGCAGAACCAGTTTCAGGATCACTGTCTTGACTTACATCAGGAACTCTTTGTAACAGGGTCCAGTTCTACAGGAATGATATTATATAACATCCTGTTTAAACACAGTTCAGCTGAATACATATTTGCCAACATTGAGACTTCAAAATCAGGAAGGATTTTGAAACCAAAGTGTATTCTGGGTTACAGTAAATATTTCTGAGTTTACATTTACTTTTCATAGGGTGCTTTTCATTACGTTGAATTTTGCCTCCTCTCTCCTTTGTCAACCCGGGAGTTGTTTCCTCTCCGCCATTATGAAGGATTTTCCAATTGCTTAAATGCACCTGGAGGAGACGAGGAGAGAGGAGAGAGGAGGCTTCTGGAGGAGCTCAGAGCGAGGATACACCAGTGCATCCTACCTGGAAGTCTTTTATCAATTAAGGGGCACGCCATATAATTGACGTGCTCCACATTATCCTGAACAAAATGAAGTCATTTTAATTACGCAGTTTATTCTCAAACGTAATATCATGCACCGTCAGTCTGTGTGTGACGTGTCTGGCACTTTAGGATATAAAGGTGACTTTAACTTTTTTTTTGAGTGATCATCAAACAACACAAACTCATGCATATATTAGATGATTTAAAACAAAGTTTAAATAATCTGCATATTTAAAACAAATTACAAAATTAAAGACTACTGAGAGTTTTTAGAAATTGTTCATAAGTAAGGGCTTTTATGGGCATGTAATACATGAGTATGTTATTTAGACTACTCTAAAAAACAAAGCCCATTTCTTTAAAAGTTTCTGTAAGCTGCAGATTTTCTTCTGTCTTGGATGTCTGAAATGTCTTTCTTTCTCTTAGACCTCTCCATTTCTCTGTCTGTCTGAAAAGAAGGAGGCGGCGAGAGCACAGATGTACAAATGGAAACTTGGCCAAAAACTGAAAAAAAGAAAATAAAACAAGACAAAAGGATCTCGGAATCACCATGTCTTGACTTGCATGAAGAATCTTTTAAAACAGCACCAGAGACGAGAGACAAATAATTCACTGCATGTAATGAAACCACACAGAATATGAGATTCAAGGTTCATATTTAAGATCGACTGACATACAAAATCATTTTTCAGTCAAATGTTATTAAATCACAGGATCCTGTGTTTGATGGTAACAATCTGTATTCATAGTTCAGGACATGACCAGGGTCAGAAACAATGTTTTTCATATCTTAATATGTTTTTATGGTAGACTGATTCATAGAGTTTCTCTAAAGGTTAGCCAACAATCCCTGAGCTGATTTTCATTTAGTGGAGCAGTTCTCACTTCAGAGCAGTGAAAAAACACTTGTACAGTGTAGAATTAATAGTACAGTACTGTACTAAACTCAAAACAGAACAAGAATTTGTCTACTTGCCCAAAAAGACCTACATAAGGTGGCAGAAGAAATAAATTCTTCATCATCTTCCTACCTTTAAGAGCTGAACTCCACAATGCCTTCTAAATATGGATTACTGATTTTAGTCCTGTTGATAAATCAGATGATTTAATCTACAGTCTTTACTTGTTTTACTTGTATTTCTATGTGTATCTTCCCGAACACTGGGCCTCATGCAGAAACATTTTTGTTTTCATATTTTAAATTTCTCTTACTTTTTGTCATACGAAGGGCTCGTACGAACACGCCACGTCAGATTCAGCAAACGCTCGTGACTTCAGAAAACTCTGTAAATAATCTGTCTGTGTATATTTGAGTGCACGTGCATGAGACTTGTAAATTACCATAATTAATTTACGCCTCAGTAATGCCTTATAAGGCGACGCTTCCTGGTAAATATGTCAGGGGGCGTCCGTTCATGAACATGACATCAAAGAGAAGAACTCGATGAGTTCTGAGTTTAAAGCTCTGTTTTCAGAGAAAATGTGAAAAACGAGTGCTGTTGAAAAAAAAAGAGCTGATTCTGATAAAAGGTCCAAAAAGTTTTTATGGTGTGATTTGTTGGTGCTGTTGCTAATTCATGGAGATAGCTTGACGTCCTCAACTCGACCTTCTCATACCAGGACTACCGACGCCAGGAAATCTGCTTTTGCTTTCATTTCTCCAGAACTGAGACAAATGAAGAAATTGTTTCTCAAAAACTCCTTGATGAGCAGTGAAACGCTTGACCATTTGTGAGAGAAGAGTTGCTTCATGTGCAGAGGCTCAGAAACAGCACACACACACACACACACACACACACACAAACACACACACACACACACAGACAGGATTATAATCTCCAGAGAAGATAATGCCTCCAGCCACGGGGGCATAAAAACAGGCTCAGGATAATAGTCAGTTAGAAAAGGTGTGGTGTGTTGTAAGAGTTGTTTCAGGTTCAGAGCGCGGTGCATCAACAGGATGTAGGCGCACATCCACGCCCACCCCCTCCTGTACAAAGAATGAAGCCAAACCAAAAGTTAATAATCATCTCAGCATTTGACAGCTCCCAGATTATCAGGAAAGTAAACAGTCAGCTCATTCTTACAAACGCCATAACTCAAAATCAGCTCGAGAAAATTTCTTCTAATCTAAGTGCACATTTATGACTGTGTGCTGTATTTTAAAAAACTTTGAAAACCCTATATATAACCTACACCAACTGCTGACTCCTCACTCTTAACAGGCCAGTAAGGGCTGCAAGTCATCAACAACTGCTGGGCTAAAAACAAGGTAATCAGTAATTGTAATCCATTACAGTTACTGAGAAAAAAATATTTTAAATTGTAATTAAATTAATTTAAGAGTATCTAGAGAGCCCTACAATAACTCTGTGATGATCTGGTGCTGTACGAATAAAACAGAATCAGACTTAACTGAAGTTAACTGAATGTCTGTTGTATGTAGCAAAAAGAAAATGACATAAGATGAAAAAGACGCAACAAGACAAAAACATGACAAGATCAAAACAACATAAGAAAAACACACAAGACAGAAACAAAACAAAATGATGTAACATGATGAAAACATCACATGAGGAAAAAACCAAAGAAACTGTTGAAAACGGCACAAGACAAAAATGACGTGTAAGATATGAGGAAAAAACATTAAAGAGTAACAAGACAATGTAAAAGATGTAGACAAGACGAAAATGACCCAAGGAGATGTAACAATAACAAGACAAAAACAAAAAATTTAAAGACAAAAATATGTGACAACAGTGAAAAGTGAAGATGTAACAAGATTAAAATAGTGTAACATGAGAAACACAACAAAAAAAATGAAACAACATTACAAGATGAAAACGTTTAAGACAAAAAGACAAAAACTACATAAAAGATGTAACGAGACAAAAACGACAAGATGCAACATGATGTAAGAAGAAAAAAAAAACATCATAACGTGATGAAAACTGTAACAGGTGAGTCCTGGACCCAAATGCAGCACGCTGTGCAACAGGAATCACTGGTAATGACATTTATTGTGGGCTGGGTAGAAAACGGTATGAACAGGCAAGTAGCTCGATTTTTTAATTTTTAGATTTCCAGACGCTTCAGGACGTCTCCAGAGCTGCTGCTAACTGAACCAACCAGAACAACAGGGAAGTAAGGAGTGAAGCCAGAAAACTCCCACACACACAGAACAGTTCAGTTGTGAGCAACGGGACCAGAATGAAACAGGCAGTGTGACGGCAAACAAGAGTCGATGCAGAGGTGAGGCAGAGACGGGAACTTGGTGGAAAAGAGGAGCAGTTTATTTGACAAATAAAAAGCCAAAGTGATAACACACAACCTCATTTTATAATCTCATCTATGTGTGTGTGTGTGTGTGTACATGCATGTGAGTTTTGCATGTATTTGCTTGTCCTTAATTGAGCCCAGACGTTTCCTCATTTGGTCATTTCTGCTAACTTCATCTCACGTTATTTAATTGTTTTAGGGTTCCAAAGAATCATGTTGCGTCATAGACTGTTAGAGTCAATAACCTCTTAAAGCTGCAGTAGGTAGAAAGCCTGATAATGGTTGATTTTTGAGTCTCATCTGAGACCGACAGACATCAGCTGTGTGTAATAAATAAAACAGACACCTGACAGTAAAAATCACAGACAGAGGAGAGAAACTACATTTAAAAACTGATTCAGTGAGAAGATACAGAAGAACAGAGAGCTGAACATAAAAAGACTTTTTAAAACGTGTTTCTCTCTGTTCTCCTGCACACACGAGCTCAGTATCACAACGCTCGCTTGTTGGAGGGGGACAGAAAGGAAGCTCACAACCGCAGCCCGCTTGGAGGCGAGTTGGGCGTGCGGTTCGTGTTGGGTGCAGCTCACCACGACGTAAGCGCACATGAAAATGCAACTCAGCAGCAATACGATTTGACTCGTGTGGCCAAAAATGTCAGTACAAAAGCACAGTGTGTGTGATTTAGTCACCCTGTAAACAGGGCGCTCAGCTTCTCCATAACGCTGCTGCACAAAGGTTTAAAAGCTAGCGTAAAGGTAAACCCACTTTTTAATCCCAAAAATTAAAAAAAAAAAAAGCTGAGCTGTCCTCTGGCTGGTCCACGGCTCCATGATTTCTTAATTGTTGCTGCAGAAGGCTGAAGCAGGAGTGAAGATAAATCCTCTTTTTAATCTCAAAGTTTGAAACATACACCCTGAGCTCCTCTCCTGCCAGTAAAGTAGCAGGCATCACAGCGACTCTGCTGTTTTTGTTCCTCCAGAAGCTCCAGTCTGCCACCGACCCTCTCCTGCAGAACTCCCCTGCTCTGAACAGCTGTCTGTCGGCTGTGTCTCAGCTCCGCCTGGTCCTCTCAGCAGGCGGCAAAGCTCTGCGATACACGTGAATGATCACAACTGAAGGTGAAGTCAGAAGAAGTGAGCTGACAAACTCCTGGGTTGAGCATGTCGCTCATTAGGCTCTTTTCTCTTTATTATAATGCCGTTTTATAGCGACTTGTCCTGCATTAGTTTCTGTCATCGATTCAGAGTCTCACAGAAGGAACGTGCACGCGCAACTGCACTAGTAGGAGGAGTCCCGCAGGTCCTAAAACACCTGTGATTGGTTTAAGTCTACCGTCATGGGGCAGATTTTCTAAATGCTGAAAACGGAGCCATAGAGGAGGTGTAGAAGTCTAGTTCTCTCTCAGAACACCTGATTTACAATATGCTGAAAGGTTTTTTATGAAATTATTTCTCAGTGATACCAAAATAATGTTGTCTACTGGAGCTTTAAGGTTACAAAACGTTCATGGCATACACATAAGGAATAACACTGTTGTTTGTGATAGAATATGAAATACACTAGATTTATGAGACACATTGGCACTACCATAGCAGGAGATGTTAAGGAGGCAGCGGGTCAAAAACCAGGCAAGTACAGAGTCCAAGCAAAACCCACCAGTGGGCACAGACAGTAGGCAGAGAGTGAGGGTTCCAGTGGTGAGGTGAGTAGATTCTCTCCTCAGGAAAACACAGGTGAGAAAGCAGGGAAACTCACACTGTAACATCAGAGGGAAACACCAAACAACCACGGGGACAGGCGGACGGACACCAGGAACGCTGAGGCAGATCTCGTGGTCAGGGACAGAAGGATGTGGTGACTTTCCAGGATTCAGAAGAGGCAGGTGAGTCAGGGACAGGCAGGAAAGGCAACAAGGAACCAGTCTAGGAATGAACGTTGGAAAGTGTTGCATGTAGATACTGAAGAGAGTGACTGAGCAGGAGAGGCTTTATACTGGCTCGATTAATGATGAGCTGCAGCTGTGCACAGAGGTGAGCGGGGCGGCTGATGAGGAGTGGAGACGAGGCGGAGTAAAAGGAAAACCAGCCAACCAAAAACAAAACAAAACAACACAGTAAGACATAAGACAACGAAAAAAAATGTAAAAGACGTAACAAGTCAAGAAAACTGGTAGAAATGCTCTTTTTACTTTCACAGCTTGAGCGCATTTCAGAGCCTGTACTTTCCACCTTTACTGCAGTAAAGAAGTTGAAACAGTACTTCTACTTTTACCAGAGTATTTTTTTACATGACTATATGTACTTCCACCAAAGAATATGTGTACTTTTACCACCTCTGCCAACGCCCTCCAAATAGCATTAGCTTATGGCTCATTTGATGTGCAGGTTGACTGGTTCAGCGCGTACAGCAGTAAATCCATTACACTTTATGCTGCTGCGTCGTACTTGGCTGAGAGATCTGCAGCTGAGTTTTTATCAGCCGCGCTGTTGGACTCACCAGGTCTTTTTCTTTAAAAAAACAAACAAACATGTTTTTGTGAGTTAGCACTAGCTACCTGCTGAAATGTGATGAATACTTTTACTGGCAGGAATTTAGTGAGCATGCTGAATAATATTTCAATATTATATACAGAGGGGAACTTATCATAAGGCAAAAGTTGGAAATTGCCTCTGGCCTCTTGACACTGTATATGGCAAAGGTTAGTTGTTGAACTTTTGTCCCAGCTACCAATATGAGAAGGCCAACATGCAGAGACAGAATCAGAGAGAAAAATATCTGCTTTAATTCTGATGCGTTTCTGTCAAGCTGCATGTTTTGCACTGTTAGCGTTCCAGGTTTCACTGCAGCACATACTCACTACCTGCATGTTCAACACAGGAAGAATAAAGTATGTGTATGAGTTTCCTTGCCAGTTCTCAGAAAACAGGACATATCTTCCTTATATGGTCATCTTCCTGGAGGTTAACTGTGCTCTGAATAACAAGAAATGATGTGACATGCTTTGAATATCTCTGATATAATGATAATGATCACATTTTGATTGTTTTTATATTTTTGTACATCATTATACTATACTTGCTGCGCTGAATAAAACCAATCAATAAAATGCTGTTATTCCTGATTAATATTGCTGAAACTGGTTGAATTATTTTAGACGTCTGAGGCTGCTCATCATCTGTTCTGTAATCCCCAACCCTGCGAATATTATCAGAATGTTTTACTTCTTTAAACTGAAAAAAAAGGAAAAATTGGGGGGAACTGTGCAGAGCCGCAACAATTAAGGAATTAATTAGTTAGCTGTCAACAATTAGATTGATCCCCAATTATTTCGGTAATTGATGAATCATTTTGAGTCCTTTGACTGAAGGCCAAAACATCCAAATTTTGATTTTGATCTTGTTTCTTTTTTCATCATCTGATCAACATTTTTCACAATTTTCTGATATTTTATGATCCAAACAACTAATCGCTTGATTGAGAAATAATAAAGAGATTAACTGATAATGACAATAATCATTAGTTACAGCTCTTGTGTGGTTTTAGTGGGCTGGACTGTATGTGACCCATGAAGTGAAATGAGTTTGACTCTCCTGGTCTAGACTGAGGGATACGTGACACTAACAGGTTCACTGACAGGCAGACTTAAGTTACCATGTTTTTATTGTTTCAGTGATGACAGACACTGAAGAAAGGCATTTATTCTCACTTTCCCCGGTGCAGAGCTACACTGAGTATAAATCCTGTAAAACCTGACACCCCGGCTGAGAGTAGGTGAGTAGCGTGGGCGTCCTCGCAGCTCGAGCCTTACGGAGACACTTACAAATGGTGAAAAGGTGCCAAACCAGTAGGAGCGGTACCTCATTGGACTGAGGACAACATCTGCATTTTAGCAGTTATCAACTACTGCCAAAAGGGAGATGGTTAACTAATGTAGGCGGGGCCAGTGTGGGGGCAGGTGAAACAGAGTCCTTGATTGGCTAAAAGAGGCTGTTTACAAATGAGCCACAGTCTGATTAGACTAAACCTCCCCAGCAAGCTTGCATACCACAACACACACACCACAGTGCACACATCACAACATGTACCACAATAAGGTACAATTAGGTAAGAGTGAGTTTGCTTTTAGCCAAAACTTGACCTTTGTTGTGGAGGTTTTTATACCTGGAATCAAACTGATTTCAGTGACGTGTTCCAGAGCTGACAGGCCTTTATGGAGAAGTTTTAGATTTCCTAAATCAGCTGCTCCTAGTTACTCTGTTACTGCCTTATTTATCTTAGAAAAGTCTTAAACCACTGAAATGTTTTGACTCATTTAAACATTGGTCTTATTTCTCTCCATACTGGCCAACATTGAGACCTCAACAACAGGGATGCTTTTGAAACCTCGTTTCCTGTATCCTGTAGACTTTCAGAGAATGAAGATAACAAAATGACAAATGTTTGTGACACAGATTTTGGCAAACAGATGCCTGCAGCAGGTGACCTTGACCTGACACGTGGAAAACACTATGGCCTTACGGAATAGTTTCAAATTCGATTTGATTTGAAGAAACAGGAATTGTTCTTTATTTGAGTATTTCTTTCTTTTGATAATCTCCATTTCTCTCTTTGTCTCTCACAGCTTATAAACGCTGAAAAAAGCGTGTGATAATGACAAGCGAAAAGGGTATGAAAAATTGTCGTAAACTGGGAGGAATATGGGAAAATTGTGACCCCGAGAGGACATCAGGAGAGGGCAACGAAAAACAGGAAGGAACAGGAAAGTATGCTTCTCCCTGGTGAGAGATGACTAAATTAGATATCACTGTTATAAAACGGATCGGTTTAGACCTGTGCACATCCACCATGTCAGATCTGAGACACTTCATTGAACAGAGGACTCACACCTGTGCAATGCAGAGTGAGTGAATAAATACATATCAGGGATGTGTTGCAATTCCAACCTTTGATTCTGAGGAAGAGTCGCTTCAGGCGCTGGTTTAGACATCAATCTGTTTTATCACAGACCCACTCATCCATCTGCAGTGATAAGAAAACTACGCCACAGTCAAATACCTTGATAGATGATGAAGACCAACAGCCTCACCAAAACAAGCAATGTTCATCTTTTTCTCCATCGCCAATAAATCTGTTCCTGATGCATTTTTTCACTCTGTTTTGTTCACAGGAAATTTCCACTCGCTACCTCGAGGGGATCATGGGAGAATGTGTTTATTCAATGGCACAATTTGGCAAATTGCAAATGTTCCTGTCTTCCTGGACGTCTGGCATTTTAATCAGGAATTTTACCGTAAGTATGAGTCAACCTCACATAAATCACAAATTAAAGAAACTCAATGGATCCTGTGTCCTCAATGTATTCTGAATGCGAGAAAGAAAAGTCTTAAGGAATCTGCTTCTGGAGAGGCAGAATACAACTTTTGTGCTCCACAATCAAAAGTATGTGATTTTGATTTATTAAACCCCTGACCTTTTATCCATCTAGATAGTTTTGGTGTGAGTTGCAGAGTTTTGCAGATATCGGCCAGAGATGTCTGCCTTCTCTCAAATGTATTGGAACTAGATGGCCTGTGGTGCTCCAAAAAACAAAAAATAAAACATATAAAACATATCTCCAAATCTCTGCAACCCACACCAAAAAATCTAGATGGATAAATAGCACTACAGGACGGAAGAAAAATATGTATCTTTGATTTTGAGGTGAACTGTCCCTTTAAATGCAACATCTGTATTGTCTGGTAGCCTTTACTTCTCCTCTCCAAATAATTTTCTAATCATCTTTTTGTCCATATTACATTCAGTCGTCCTTCTTTCCTTCTCTTTTTTTGTCCTCTCCTTTTTTCCTCTCTACATTTTCTCATGTTTTCTCTCAGTTTTTCTTCCCCCTGCTGCCTTTTGGGGTGAACTGTACCTTTAAGGGCAGAACACAGCGGGTCCGGGTGCAGCTCAGGTGCAACTTATCATCATCACCTGCAAAACACAAAACTGAAAGAAACAGGGACAGTCAGCGCCCAGGCGGACGCGTCGTTACAACAGTATCAACTCAACACTGTCCAAAAGTTAAAAATAAAGAACAGAAGTTCATCTGACTGTCTGGATGGTTTGGGATTATAACAAGTTATAAACTGTATTAACTCCAAACTCCTGTGAGAGACATTCGTTACAGACATTCAAGGCACAACAATGTTACCACCGAACTCTCTGAACTTTGATCTGTTTCATCCAAACATGACGGTGTTCATCCTGGATGATTTTAATATTAACTTTGTTTCCAGCGATTTTCAAGATCTTGTTGAAAGACTCTACTGCAGTCAGTTACTCTTCACACACATTAAGAAGCTCACGTTCTTGACTTGGCACTTTCTTCCGGTTTCTGCTCAGAGAATGAACAGTTAGACGTCGGTGTATCAGACCACAAAGCGGTTATTTTGCACACTCCTTTGCTCTCTTCCTCTTTTACAACCTCATTCTGTCCCACGTTTCCTGCTGATCTGCAGCCAAGTTCAGTTTGTTTTCTCCGCTTTACACTTAACACTTACAACACAAAATCCAGATGATTTTTTAGCCTCTTATAACAGTCAGTGTTAACAGTTAACAATTAAAGGCATCATATTTTACAAGCCTTCCATGTCTATTTCCTGCATAAATACAATTGCTGCTTTTATTAACTTAATATCATCTTAAATTAAGTAGTTTAGGGTTTTACACTGCTGGCCAGTCAAAACAAATGGTTTGAACACATCTGTGGAGCCCATAAACTGACATAATGGCATAAAAACTTATCAGACATGCCAAAAATAGAATTTAAAAAATAATACTGTTAAATATTTTAAATTAAACTCAAATCAGTCGGTAAAGTATAATATGCTTTTTAGAGATTGTACATGCTTTTATTCTGTAACTCACTTTATATCAGTCAGAACACTGCTGCACAAACTGTAAGTGGCATAAAGAAACACACAGCTCCTGTGTTTTGCATTGGTGTTATAATGTTATTGATCACCCAATTTACCTATTACCCCTGATTAATCCATCTGTAACTTATGTTACACTTATTCTTAAGAACTGGGACAAATCATGTCCAACCACAAAAAGCTCACAAAAACACTACAGAAAACACAAATTCTGTTTTTTGGTGAACATGTATTCTTTGAGGATTTATGTATATATATATGAAATATGTGTAAGTTGTGAAATGTTCTGGTTTGTTTTAATTATTTTAATTCCTAAACTTGCTCTGCCTTGTCCTGGACAAAAATTCACAACTTCAAACAATTTTAAAAGATGTTCAAAGCCTTCAAAATCTAAAACCAGCAATGCCTTGTGATTACATAGGTAAAGAATTGTGCCATTATAATAAATTTTGTTTTAAATTTGATTTTTATCCAAGAATATACTGGCCCTTTAAAGTTGGGCTCAAGATTTCTGTCAGCTCAGTCAGATTTTTACAAAAGCTGATTTAATCAGGCATAAAAAGGGTTAGCTATATGCCAAGGACCTCTACCTCACTTTCTGGTTTATAAAAAGGTGGGAATATTGCTCAAGCACTGGCAAACTTTCTATTTTTGGGCAAATTCCTTAAATTATATTGCTATCAGATGTGTCTCAACCATAACATCTCAACTCTGTACTTTTTCAAAATCAAAGCTAAATAAAAATTATGGTTTAAAAATGTGTATTTTGATTAAAGAATGAAGTGGCTGCTCACAACAACTATGCTATTAAAAAAAAGCAACATTTTGTCAGCTTACAAGGTTTGAAGGTCCAGCCGACAGCAGTGAAAACCTCAGACCTGTACCTACATGTGACACAAGTGAGAGAAATATTAGTTTGAGGACAGCGGGGGGCGCCACAGTATCGAGAATAGAAACCGAGACAAAGCCGTCACTTCTAGAAATTACAGAGACGAGACCAGAGGGGGACAACATGAGGGCACATGTGATTGACATGATTTTATTTTTTTACATTTTTAATTTAAGTTTTAATCAGAGGAAATCAGAAAGTGCAACAGAGCAGGAAGGAGCTTTAGTTTCCAAACTGGCGTCCAGGGACACCCGAGGGTCCTTAAATGTTCAAGAGGTTCCCTGCAAAATAATCACTTAATGTCACATTGTTTTCATTCAGTGTTAGAACAATGACATAAAGAGCGATCATCACAATCTTATTGATTATATTTCTATTGAAAACAACACTGAGTTACAGACCGATGATATGACGCTTCCTGCTGTGCGTTCGCTTTAATGTTAGGAATTAAAAACGTGTCACAACATCAGACATGAAAAGAATAACATCCACAGTGCAGCCATGACATAAAGTGCATTTACACCAGTGTCTGTCAACTGTGAGTCAAACTCTTCAATTATATTAGTGACTAGAAGAGGAAACAGATGGTGAAGCACCTACTGCAATGTCACCACAAACTACCAGAAGTTTCTCCAACATTAACTTGACCTCCACATACGTTTTCCAGAGCTGAAACAAGAATTCAAACTGAAGCAGCTGTTGCTTTCTTCCGACCCCAAGTGGCCGGTTAAGAAGAGCGAGCGTGAGTCAAAAATTGGAAAAACTGCCTCACAGTTGTTTGTCTTCACTCAGAGGCTATTTTTTGCAGAAGATCATGATGTCGCAGTGAAGTTGGCCTTTGACCTTTTGGATACGAGCTGTCATCATTTTGTCATTTTATCCTGTTAGATATTTGTGTGAAATTTTGTCATGATTAGCTTATGAATTCTTAAAAAAATGTTTAGTGAGGTCACTGTGTCACCTTTGACCTTTGGCCACCAAAATTTTGTTATTCTTGAGTCCAACATTTGTGCAAAGTTTAAAGAAATTCCTTCGAGGTGTTTTTGAGAAATCACCTTCACTAGATGGAAACATAATGCGTTGCTCACAGCTGTCAAAAAACTGACAAAAATAGTTTTCAAAAATTCTGAATCACAGAGGTCCTTCAGCACACGGTCATGCACGCACACACACACACACACACACACACACACACACACACAGAAGTGATCACATGATCCTCTGGCAGGGATAAATATATGTTTGTGAGTTTATGAAGTCAGAATGGCTCAATGGCTCTTCAATATGAACAGTTGGTTTTGGCTTTGCTAACTCGCCAACCAGCCAGCAGGCAGATTGAATTAAAGGCCGATGTGGCCGTCTGTATGTTCTGCCCCTGTGTGTTACATAACGTCCTCTGGTCCTGCTCGTCGGTCGGGGACACTCGCTGCATTGTCGGCAGCTCGCTCTCCCGGAGTCTCCACCGTATCTGCAGGGAGAGCCGCCGCAACGCCAAAGAAAACAAACCGGAGCTCCAGAGATGTATACGTTCCTCCATTTACTGAGACACAAGAACTGCTAACCCTCAGTCTCTTTCTTAACTCCTGCTGGACTCTTCCTGGAATTCACTCAGTCTTTAGGAGACCGACTGTTGTTTGTCCATTTAAATACCAAGAGAACTGACTCAAATAAAATCATCAGTTTGTCCCGAGTGTGAAGTATAATTGATGGTGTGTTGAGGAGCAGCTCCTCCTGAAGCTGAGAAAATGATTTGTAGCAGCTCCACGGCTAATAACTAAATCTGACATATTGCTAACCGAGCCTGACATTTTTATGCAGGTGAATTATATTTTATTCAAATATAATAAACTTTTTTGTACTACCAGAGACCCACGTTACTTTTCCTGTAGAAAAGGAACATAGTGTGCAAGTAGGGAGTGTGTTTTGCAGCCAAAAATCACTGGTGGATTTCTTACTTGAATTTAAAATATCTGCTGTAACTTTGAGAGCAATAGAAGACAGTCAGTCAAATTCATATTATTGGTCAGTAAAACTGATTTAAATTTTTTAAAGGCTGTGAATCAACAGATTCATATAACAACATCCTTGACATACTAAAAAGCCTTTTTACTTTTTCTCATTGTCAGCCAACATGCTGAAGAAGCTCTGAGCGCCACAGTGAATGATCCACGTTAGAAAAATCAGAATCAAGATGCTAAAATTATTTATTTATCTATAATTACAGGAACAGTTTTATAATGGGAGTGATGAAGCAACATCAAACTCAACAGCAAAAATCAAAATGTGACTTTAGTGCCCTCTGGTGTTAAATGAGAGGAATAACACAGTGGTAGACATCTCGAATCCACAGAATGAGGGCTTGAAGGCAACACACACTGCACCAGTTTTCACTGGTATTACCCCCTCTGAAAGCCTGCGTGTGTGTGTGTATGTGTGTGTGTGCGTGACCAACAGATCCTGGTGCTTTCCTGCAGCTAATCTCACATGTACTGGACTGATCTGCCCAGTTTGCACGTTCATCACAGCATGGTGAAGGACCTCTTTTTGAAAAATCTTTTTTATGGCTCCTGTAGCCAGAGGCATGTTTGTGCGTCATCTCACTCTGGTGAACGTGACGTCTCAAGAACACGTTGAGGGAATTTCTTCAAACTTGCTGCAAATGTTCATTTGGACTGAAGAATAAACTGATGAGAGTTTGGTGGTCAGAGGTCAAAGGTCAGCTGTAACCTCACTGTGACTCTCTTCAGCAACAACACAGACACAAGTCGACGTTTGTTGCTTGGACACGTCTTGTTTCTTTGCGACATCCTCGTCTTAGTCAAACCATCACACCATCAGGCTTTATACTGTGAGAACCATATTCCTGAATAAACACAGAACAAATTATCTCAATAAATTTTTACGAGACACATGACGTGAAAATTGACGCTCAGCACCGACATGAACAAAAAAAATATTACATGTTCAGTAAATGTCATGAAAAGAGATTTAAAGTCCTTTAAAGTTTCTTTAAGGTTTCTTAAAAGTCTGCTTGATCTTGTTCTGGACACAGTTCTGATCTTAGACTCTGGAGGAACAATAAAATCATTGTTAAATGACTCACCTGACATCGGAGCTTCACAGGAACATTTACTGGTCGAGGTCTCTGCAGCGACTGATAATAAGACAAGAAACAAAATCATTATTATTATTGTTCTTTTTTAAATTAAATTTTCAATGTAGTCCAGTACAACTCTGCAAAAATCATTCTGTTTCAGGGCTGCAGGTTTAAGTTTATTATCATTTTGGAGGCTGTAGTTTAGTTATATATAGTTATACAGAGAGGGATTTCTCATATTCATTCTATCCTCATTTATACACAGTGAATGAAAGTTTTTTTTTCAGGCAAAACAGTAAAAACACTCAAATTTTAGCTTTCCTGTCAGCTCATGACTTCAGCATTTCTGAACAACAAAATATTTAAGCAAAACATATATTTGGGAGGCATTTTGTGATTCCAAGTTATTTTTCATCAAATTTAAACAGAGTTTAAAGGCGAAGGTGCAGATGAAGTTCTCTCTAGTCGTCCGTCAGAGAACGTCACGTCTGTCACTGTGCTCTCATTAGCTGAAACGCCATCTGTCTGCAGCCCTGCAGCGTTTGGTTTTAATTTCCTTCAGGATCTCAGAGTCAGCACAGATTCAGGTGTCACTCCCGACGCCCTTATTATGCTTTAGAGATCGAGAACATTACAGTCGGATAAAGAGTCGGACTGAAAAACATGTACCTGCACGGCAAAGCATGTAACAGACTCTCCGATCCACGAGGGGAAACTGCCTCAACATGAAGGGAGGAGGTCAGTGTGGATTAAACTCAGGACTTTCACACGAGAGGCTGGAGTTTGGTTCCTGTTTGAGGCAAACAGCCAAAGAAATAGTTATTTTAATGCAAAACATCAAGTTTTTCTAAACCTGACCGAAGAGTTTTGGTGCCTAAACCAAATGTAAGAGATACATTTGCCAAAAAATACGAGGTACGAGGACATGTTGGTCATTTGTTCGATGCACACAGATTTGTATAATCTGTAGGTAAATGCATACATTATAATATTTATATTTATACATTTCTATATTGTTTACACCTCAAATCCAAACACACATCCGTCACTTGTACTGATGCAGATTTCCCTGCGTACGTAGGTGTTTAGCCATCTTTCTTTTTGTCTAAGAAGAGGGAAACAGGATGTAAATTTTACAGAGTTTAAACCCCTGAAGCTGATATTTTGGGGATTTTGCAGATTCTCTGTGGTCCAAACACATTCAGACATTAGTTCTGGGAAGTGAACCTGCGACCTTTGACCTGTAACCACTCCTGCCCGTACTCCTCTCCAAAACCAACCTGCCCAAACCGTCTTTGAACTCATTTTTTAATTGACACATTCGCTGTTGGAGGGTTCGCCGTTGCGTGAGCAGAAACATTTCCTCAACCCTTTGACCGCTGCTGTGGAAAGGCCACGGCGGCCCAATCACAGCGGGAGGCGGTGGAGGTTAGATCATTACAGGAACAGGCACAACCGGACCATACATTATTGTGTAATGAGATGATGTGATATAGAAATAATATCACAGCAGGCTCCAGGACTCAAGCCTGAACACTCATTTTTGCCTGAAACTGGTCTGAAATGAATTTTGGATTAACCCTTGTGGTCTATAGTCACTGAGGTTCTGAGATATCAGTCTCTGAGATTTCTGAATACAAAAGAGGTAAATTGAATTTCCCTGGTGTTGCTCACTTCATTTAAAATAACTTTTGAACATAATAGCAATAACACGGAGTAGGTTTGGTGGTATAAAGGTATTACAGTACACCAGAGTATTAAGAAACTCTGACAGCATGATTTTAAATACCATCCTCTTTCCATTGAACTGACAGGGAGACACTGATGTGACGTATGTGGGTCATTTCAGCATCTGTTTCTTTCTTCAACTTGTCAGATTTGTCATTTAAATAGCAAAACACCAGAGGCAGGAACATCTGGTTCTTAAAGTGAACCGGAGATTACACTCTGATCCATTTAATTCACATTACAGCCAAAACTACTTCTGATTAATTAAGAGAATAAATAAAATCCCTTTGCATCTTACTTAGCATTCAGATTATGCAAAGTTTAAACAGCAAAGAGCAAAGAGTTGGACACGCCCTAAATGCACTTCATACCAGGCACTATAGATGAATCTGGTGACAGCTTTGTGTGTCCTGTCATCATTGTCCATCACTGTCGGTGTCTGCTGGTTGTGTCTAGAAGGGAACCCCAAATTTGCCAGACTCTTGCAGGATTTTCCTCGGTTTCAGTCAAAATGTTCACACCCGTGAGACTGGCAGGTCTGAGGTTCCCTTTGAGACACCGACACCACAGAGGAATATTTTCATCAGCCAGAATCAGGACAAAAAACGGATTATTGTATGCATGTAAACTACTACTAAACTGTCTACAAGGCTACTGAAAATGAATATTCTTGTTTGTTGATACCAGGTGTTTAAACAATGTTTAAGTAGAAATCTTGGGTTTCGTTTTGTGCGTACATGTGCTGTATACAGGTCCAGTGAATGCTCCTAAAACCTGAATAATAAAAGTCTTAATCAATATTCTTCATTCAGAAAAAGGCTTACCGAAACTGAAATATGCTGTTTACAGGACCTGTATCTATTTGTCATATTCTGAATAATAGTTGAAAATTAGTATGCATATAAACGGGGCCTATTCCAGAAACATAAGTGGAACTTTCTTACAAAAACTGTCCTAAAGGAAGCTGTCCAACATCTTCCAAACCTTCCTCCAAAATCTTTTTTTATATGTATATGAGCTGAAAAAGGGCCGTGCAGCTCTTGAATCAAGCTTGACTTCATATCTTCAACTCAGTCAGACTTTCATTCACTTGCAAAAGCACAAAGGCTCAGAATCTAGAACCATTTGAACCAGAATCAGTCTGATGTCTCAGTGTTGAAATGATCAGCTCTAAGAAACAAACACTAAAGTCACAGATGTCTCTTCGATTCTGCAGAAAAAGTCAAAGTTGGAAAAGTGGAAATACAACAAGCCGCTCACAGTGTTACAGAACAGAACATCTGTGAAGAAGAGCAGCAGCTGATCATCAAACACCTGCATACACACACACACACACACACACACACACACACACACACACACACACACACACACACACACACACACACACACACACACACTCATCTGTTGGCCCTTTAGCTCGGTCACATAAATTTACTCAACCCTTTAGTCCAGTCAGAACAAGCAGCATCAGGGTGGTCATGTGAGCTAAATCTCCTCCAGCCTGACAGCGTGTGTGTGTGTGTGTGTGTGTGTGTGTGTGTGTGTGTGTGTGTGTGTGTGTGTGTGTGTGTGTGTGTGTGTGTGTGTGTCGTGGGAAAGGACGGAGCTGGAGGCGGAGTCAGTATCAGGGTTCAGCACACAGCATCAGTTCTGACCTCAGACACATAAAATCACAGTTGGTTTGTTTCTGTTCCTGAGAGGAGAACTCATGTGAGCGGAGCGGCTTCATGAAGCAGGTGATACTCCTCATAAATCATATCAAATCACAACAGTTCACACCTCTTCTGGCAGAGAGCAGTGGAAAGACAAAGTGTTTCTGAGCCGCAGTGGTAAAGGTTTACTGAGTGAACCAGCAGCATCTTTTATTTTGACGATATCAGGGAAATTCCCCTCCTCAGATAAGTGTTATATAAAATTATAATACAAGAAATCTGTTATCTACATTCTAACATGTTAAATGATTATTTTGAAACTCAGACTTAATGTTTTATAGCTGAAGAATGAAGGTACATAGAACCACTGGTGCTCATTTAATGTATATGCAGGTACAACACACAGAAGAATGAATGGACCTGCTGGGCACAAGCAGGGGCCCAAGAGATCCGGGGCCCCCGGGCTTAACTCGCAAAATGTTGTAAATAAACATAATATAACCACAAAGAGCAAGGGGGCCAAAAAGAGAAATAAAACCACCACAAAGTGACAAAAAGGAAACAAACTACTACAAAGAGACACAAACTGACCAAAATGAGACACAGTATAACCACAAAGACACACAAGGTGACCAAAAGGAGGCACAAAACTACTGCAAAGAGACAGAGTGACTAAAACAGAAATAAAACTACTATAAATAGACACAAAATGACCAAAAACAGACAAAAAACATCCATAAAGAGACACAAAGGGACTGAAAAGAGATACAAATGTCTATAAAGAGACACAAAACTACTCCAAGGACAAACAAAGTGACCCAAAACAGACACAAACAAACAACCACAAAGAAACAGAGGAATAGAAAAGAGACACAGGACCCCAAAGAGACACAAACTGATGAAAAAATACCAAAAAAAACCCCTCTCAGGGACCAAAAAGACATGTACGTCTTCCACAAAGAGACACAAAGTGAACAAAAAAAGACACGAAACTACTGCAGAGACACAAAATTACAACAAACAACGTCTCTTTCAGTCTCGGTCCTATATATTAGCTGTCGGGGGCCTTTTACATGTCAGTTACAGTTTATGAAAATTTAAATATTGAGTTCAGTTTTTGTTGTTTCAGTTGTTTGTCTCGAAAGTCTCAGTTCAGTTTCACTTCAGTTAATTACACATCAGTCAGGACCAATTTATATTTGAAAACACAATCACATAAAATCTCTTAAAATCAGTAATTATTTTTCTCCAGTTGAATTATCAATTAGATGTGTTTGATTTTTCTCGTCTCACGATCATTTATCTACATTTTCGTACTTTTATGTGTCTAAAGCTGTTTAGTAAATCGAGGCCCCCCCCCTCAGCTAGTTTAAATATTTGAAGCCAAATACAAATACGTGCTGGTTTTGCCTGGACCGTACCGCACCACAGACCACCTCAGACCCTCTGTCAGAGCCAGGACTAAGCCTAAAAGAACTCTTTCAAAAGTCTGAGTTTAATGACTCACACTCAGTCTTATTTACCGAGTACTTCAACAACCTGAGACATTTAATCATCGCCGTAATCTACACCAGAGAGGCCGTCGCTCGATCCAAAACTCCTCTTTTACAACAAACGGAGGGTCATAAATGTGAGAGGAGGAGGAGGCTGTTTATATACTGAGTTACCTTCAGTCATCGTTGGTAAGAAGTATCCTGGTGATGAACATGTGACAGTAAAACTAACAGAAGTTCTCTCAAACATCCAGGGATCCCCTAAAATTGATTACTAAAAATAATGAGGACAAAAATATAGAGAAAATCTAAATGTGAAATTTAGTTTAAAGCTGCATCTCTTACTTGGGAGCGGCAGGACGACCTGAAAACACAAAATCAAGTTTATATAGCGAGTAAGTGTGTAAACAGTTGCTTATTTACTCATCCAGCGGCTACAGAGAAACACGATCATTCATTTGAGTCTCGTTTCCACCACAGAAACTTTCCCCAGAAACTTGGAACTTTTAAAGGAATGTTTTCACCGCAGGGACCAGGGTCTAAATCGAGGTCTGGGGACATTAAGTCAAAAAAAGTCCCTGCAAGAGGGTCAGTACTTTCTAAAAGTACAGGAAGTTTGGGAGTAAGATAGGATCCATTCTCACCAACCACTCAAGAAACTATTCTGCGTTTAGGAACCGACAGATGATTGGTAGGTGGTGAGATCTTTGATTGTCTGGTTCACAAAACAAGGCCAGATGTGATGAAAGTCCTCACATTCTTTATTCAAGTAGAGATGCAGGGAATGAAAACAGGCTGAAGCAGCTGTTTTCAGAGAAACATCTCTAAACAACACTGTAATCCACCTGCTCAGCAGAAAAACAGCAGACAGATGGACCGAGAGAACAGCTGGTGAACACGGTGAAGCTTTTAGCAGCAGAAGACACAGATATTTCCATCAGGAGTTGGTGGAGACAAAAAAAACAGAGCTAAAAGAGAATATTGGACTTACATTCATCAACTTAACATGTGAGAACACATGTGGTGTTAACAGCTTGTTGCCACAAATATTCAGTTATTGGAGGTTAAACTGATCGTCTCAGAGTCAATATCTGTCTGATCTGATATATATCTGATATAAAGATATAAAACTGACACATACCGTATCCAATGATCTGCCAGCAACTACTTTGGCTCGACAATAAGAAAACTCATTTCCGTAATCTATTATCAGATATCTGTATATGAATGTAGAATTAATTTAATTCAAGCATGAGTTGACTTTTATTACGAGGTAATCACCTGAAATGCAGTGTGTTTGTCAATGAGAGTAGCAGTTAGTGTTAACGTTCATCAAAAATGTGTCTACAAAACAAGACAACGGTCATTTTTTGCATTTTTGGATCAATTTAAAATATATCAGAGTGTAATTGACCAGTCAGGAGCCGCCACAGTGAGCTGTTAGATGATGAGCTGCAGGTGACAGGTCGCACGTCTCCAACTTCTCAGCCAGGTAACCAGCTCGTTTCACCGCGTCCTGCTGTCCACAGACGCGTCCTGCTGTCCACAGACTCGTCCTGCTGTCCACAGACGCGTCCTGCTGTCCACAGACGCGTCCTGCTGTCCACAGACTCGTCCTGCTGTCCACAGACGCGTCCTGCTGTCCACAGACGCGTCCTGTGCAGCATCAAAGCAGATTACAGAATGATGGAAAGTGGCCAATTATTGTCTGACTTCTTAATTAAAGGAGAATAAACCAAGAAAATTCACTGGATGCTTGTCACTTCTTCTGACAAACATAGTGAGTGCTTACGCAGGTTCATGTGGCTCTACAGTGTTAAACTGGTCTGAGGTCGTACCCTCCACACAGGCACCTCCTGGCAGGCCTCTCTCTCTCTCTCCCTCCCTCCCTCTCCTCTCAGGACCACCTCGACGTCTCCGCCTCAGCCCCTGTCTTTAACTCCTCCCCTCCTGTTCATCACAGGTCTGCCCTCTCCTCCTCCTCCTCCTCCTCCTCCAAACCACCAGTCCAGTCGCTGGTATGTCGCTCCTTCTTCCTCACAATCAACCCCACAGAGAGCAGATCGTCTGCTTTCTGTTCAACGCCTCACGACTACAATCTGTCAACAGTTTGATCCTTTTTGAGGATATATAAAGGCTGCTGTGGATCACATACGATGTGCTGCTTCTCAGCCTCATTAATTAGTCTCTCATTGACCATGTCCACTGCTTTGACGAGGGGAAACTGGAACCTCAAGGTCGTCTGACTCGATTTTGATGTACTATTCAGAAATATTAAAAATGTTTAAGTAAGAATAAAAACATTTAATGGCATTACCACTATAATTAATTCTTGAGGACATCATACTTTCATATTTTCATTATTTTGGTACACTGTGTTCTTTCAGTCAGGTCACTTTGAAACAAATATTTTATTTACTTATTCTTACTGATGATTGCACTGTGTGTGTGTGTGTGTCACTAACCTTCCTGGGCTGTATTCCTCTGGGTAAATGCTTCCTGCCAGGAAATAGGATTGCTTTCAGAGTCAAAACGCACACACAAACACACACAAACACACACACACACACACACACACACACACACACACACACACACACACACACACACACACACACAGTTAGAGCTTTACTTTGTACAACACCACTGACATGAATACACTCATCTCCAAATCTAATGTTGACACTAACGTCAACCCAGCCAACAGTTTTGGTGCTTTTAAGTGCCATCTGTCACCCCGACATGCGGATTGCCGGTGATCGTCTAACAACATGCTAACGACAACATGGAAAAATGGATCAATAAATACTAACGACATTCGGTGTTGGATTTATCAGTATGGATTTATTTTAGCACGTTTCCAAAAATTACTGCAGATCATGGTTGGAAAGGTCCTGGAAGGGAAACGATCGCAACAGAGCCTGTCCTTCTCATCTTACTTTGAGGCTGACCCTTCAAGACTTTTCTAGGTCTTAAGAAGCTGCAGCGCTCGTTAACTTTCACACTGTAACCTGAACTGTACATTTACTGCCACACTGACAGTTGACTGCTGAGTTTTCAGCACCAGCAGTCTGCTGATCACTCTCACACACACCAGCATCCTGCAGTAAGTGACATCACGTGACTTAACACACTTATTTTACCGCAAACATGATGGTTTCCTAAATCTAACCAAGTAGTTTTATTGTCTAAATATTTCACAATGTTGACCACATGTGTAAAAGGCTTTCTGGCAGAAAAGTGTCACACAGATGTTAAAGGGCACTTTGTGCATCAGAATGAGACGCAGAGTGACGGAGCTTGTGGGTATTTGACGACCTGGGATGAGAACGTGTTGGAATTTCTTACATTTTAAAGTGAGTTTTACTGACCATGAAGAGGGCTGCTCAGTCTGTGAAGACATCTGAATCACACTGAATCAACACAGAGCCTGTGTGTTACGGGCGTGGAGGGTGGACGATAACGGTGTTCATGAGGCAGGAAGACAAACAGAAGACGTGACTAAGTCTCAATTAAATCACAGAAACAGAACATTCTAGTCATTATGGAGATTTACTCTGCATCTGCTGTATTGGACAGCATCAGCTTCAGCTGCTGTAGGTGTACCTAATAAACTGACCACTGAACATGTGTCTTTAATCATCTCTGTCATATCAATCAGATCAGTTTAGATAGATTCATGTGTGGTGACATGGATCCATGTGTGTCTTTGTGTTTCTCTTCGTGTGTGTGCGTGTGTGTGTGTGTGTGTGTGTGTGTGTGTGTGTGTGTGCGTGTGCAGGTCTGTGTGGTGTAACATGTGTGTTTTAATGACTGTTGACCTGCAGTGGAGCTTAGTGACCTTCACATCCTCCTGCCAACCTGTGAACTGAATGCCACAGGACCCCTGGGAGAAAACACACACACACACACACACACACACACACACACACACACACACACACACAGAGAGAGAGAGAGAGAGAGAGAGAGAGGCATATTAGCAATGTGAGATCATGAATACTGTTACGAAACACATACAAAAGAGAAAACGGGACTTTTTCTACAATCCTGACTCTAAAAAACACAAATAAAAACAGAATGTGATAATTTGCTCATCCTGCTTTGCATGTCTTCAATTAAAAACAAGGAAGACAATATATTTCATGTTTTACCTCATCGACTTCATTGATTTTTGTAAATATCCGCTTATCTGAAGTTGAAGCCTGCAGCACGTCTGAAAAAAGTTGGGACAGGGCCGACAAAAGACTGTGAAAGTTGTGGATTGATCAAAAACACCTGTTTGGGTGATTCTGCAGGTTAACTATCATGGCTGAGTTTTAAAGGTTAATTTTTGAAAGGCTCAGTCAGTCACAAGCACGGACGGGGTGAAGTTCACCACTGTGTGAAACACGTGACAGTATAAAGGATATTACTACACGGTTTTGTGAAACTTTAAGACCGCTGTTCATGAACAGTTCATTTGTAAATGCGTATTCTCCCCAGCTCCTTTACAGAATGGTTTGGTAATCTCACTGTCAAACCCTTGAACAGGATTGTGCAGCAGGTGCTTAAAATAACTGGTGTCAGCCAGCTCCTCAGGATCTCCACAGTTCTAGACTCTATTCCTCAGTCTGGCATCATCAGTGACCCGTCATGCCAGTCATGCAATACATAGACTGAATAAACAACTCTTAATGTTGGGGTCTTTCACTTGTTGACACAAGTTGTTCTTTTTTGTGCAAACTGTAGGGAGACACCTTTGCAAATGCAGTTTAAAACTTGTGCACTTTACACATCATGCACTTCATCTTCTAAGCCCTGGTTGTTCCTACGTTTACCTGCATTAACTGTCCTTTGTGTGTAACTTATACATATTCACTTTATAACTGGACACTTTAAAAACAATTTATGCATAGACACTTGGATTACTGCACATTTATTTGTGCATTTTACTTTTGAGCTGAGTTGTTTGACCTATCCATGGTGGCACTTGCATTTGTTTCTCTTCCCTTTTATCCCGTGTTTTATCTTGTACTGTTTTTTATTGTCTTATATGCTGCCTGTGTGTTTTATGTCTCTTGCACCCCATTTCCACAGTAGCATGTACTGTAAATGGTAAATAGACTCTGACTGACTGCAGCTGAATTATCTGGTCCATCATCAAGTACACACAGAAAAAAAAAATCTTTGTGACCTGCAGCCCCTGCAGCTCCACAGATGTCCTTAAAAATTACACAACGATGCCAGCAACACATCCCATCATCAGCCGACCTGTTGACCAAGTTGTATGCTTAGGTAACACACCTCGGCGGTATTTCCACATCCAGGTGATTTTCAGAATGTAGGCTGTTCCAGACTTGTTTGACTATTTGATGATGATGGATGATATTCGCTGTTAGCTCGTAAAACACCTTTCACACCACGATACGAGGTGCTTCATGTCTGCGGAGGCTTGTAAATTCTTTCCGCTCACGATCCCCTGCTCCACATATGACCCCGGACTCTCTGGGTATCTGGGGTAACTTCCTCTGGTGTGGACATCATTAAACACACACATACTGAAGAACACACACACAACAATAGCTTCAATCGCCAGGGTAACATCCGCTCACACACACACACACACACACACACTGATACAAGAGATATCATCCTCTGATGTAGCTGTTAGACAAACACACACATACCACAACTAAATGGTTTGAAAGTCTTTGAAAATCAAATAAACCCTTCATTATATAACAAAGACAACACACACACAGATATTTCCCCATGTGGCAGTGAACAGGAGGAATGTACATCTGTATTTGTTCTTGTCAGGACTGGACTGAAGGCTGTTTGTATGTCGGATGTACAGACTGACCCACATGAACAGAAACTGTCTGGAAGACAGATTCACTTCATCACACACACACACACACACGGCCACCTGGTTACTGTTGCTACGTACCCAAAGAAATATATTACTGTACAGCAGAAAAAACATTTTCATGCCGTGAATCTCTTTAACTGTTTTGTTGACCTGCTCTGACGCTGAAATGAGAATCTGTCTGATATAAAGTTGCAGCGGATGTAAAGTTGAGTTCTTTTCTGGCACCTGCTTGTTTGCATTTGCATTGCATTTTCCCATGAGAATTACAGGAATGTTTGTTTTCCATAGCAACCACCATAGCAACAACAGAAAATGTTGCATTCCAACAGAACGGTCAACAGAAACAGAAATGCAAACGCTGCTCAACATCTGCTGAAGGGCGATGATGTAGAAATAATTGAAAAGGCAAATGTTTGCTCGCAAATTTGCCTCAAAAACTTTGAAAGGTGACTAAAAACAAATCAGTCAGAAGAGGTCATTCAGTGCAGATCTCCACCATGCAACAGATGTTGAAGCACCTACTGCAACGACACCACAACTGCAGGATGCAACCAGCGGAGATTTGCAAAGTACAGTACAGTACAGTGTAGTCTGAGTTTTTTTTTTAAAAGATGCATAGAATAATGTCATGTATTAACCAGGAGCCCTGTGTTCACTATAAACTTATAAGGAAGCAATAAACAGGACAATAAGTCCAAACTCCTCAATTTAGAACATTTTGTTAATTATTTAAAAAATGACATGGAACCAGGTCACTGTACAACAATGCACTACAGGAATCTATATTTGTGGAGAAACCCACCAAGCTTAAGCTCTGAATAACTGACACTTGATGTTGCCTGTTCATTGGTCAGAACCTGCGTGTCTGAGTCGAAGTTGTGACTTTTAAGAAGGTTCATGTTTTGGCATCGAGCTGATTAGATCCCCCACAGTAACTGAATTTAATTCCAACAAGTAACCACTCTGAAGTTTAATTTCTCACATTTACAACAAACCCAATTCATTCATTCTATAGATTTTAGTTTTTGAGTTACAACAAAGGCCAAAATCATCCACAACAGACCGGGAAAGCCTTGTTTTTAGCCTAGCAGTTGCTGATGAGTTGCAGCCCGTACCAGCCGGTGAAGAGGACTGAAGAGCCAACAGTTGCTATAAAACAGAGCAGTGAGGTTGAGCATACAGTCATGAATGTCCACAAACAATTTGAGAATGATGGGTCCTAGTCTGAGAGATTAGCTGTGGACAGATCAGCCAGTCACTCACACACTCACATACGTCTGGAGGAGATAATTATCGCTGCTTAAATGCCCTCGTTATCATAGACAGGTGATCTCCCAGCAGACTAAAAGAGAGGTGCAGCAGGTCAAGAATAAGCTTAAAATACACAGCTAAACCTTTTCTAGGGGGAAAATTGTTAAAATACCAAAAGAGGTAACAACTTTCACCAGGATTTACTGAAGCAGTCAATCACGGAATCGTTTCATGGAAAAAGCAGGTAGTTTGAACAGTTTGTCTCACCGTCTTCCCCAGATCCTGCTTTGTCCCGGGGCATGACAACCACTACCACCTGGGTATAATCTCTATTAACCATCATTAGCATTCCTCCCATTTTTCCCATGCTCTGTTAGCTTCTGACAATTAGCATTCTGCTCATATTTCTCCAACTGCTCTGACAGGAAGATTCCTCACCGACAGCCTCTGTCAGCGCCGGCTGCTGAACAGCTGTGAGCAGCAAAGATGATGTCTGCTGATCAGCGCGTGTCCTCTTCTCTGAGGACAAGCTGATAATGTCTTATTGTCAGACCGATCTACAGCTGGACAAAGAGAGACATCTGTAGTCTCCACTTATCTTTTATCTGCCCTTTTTCCAAACATGATACACCAGTCTGCCTTCTTCTTTGTCCTCAGCCCTTTTCTTCTTTCTTAAAGCCTTTCTTTTGTCTGAGGAAAATCTAATTGTGAAGTTTTTCTGTTTTTCATCCGTCTTTTATTTCTATCTATGACAGAGGTCTCTACAGCATCTCCAAAACTCTACAACTCACACCAAAAAATATAGATGGATAAAAAGCACTACAGGTCAGTTGAAAAGTACATATTTTTTATTTTAGGTTGAACCGTCCCTTTAAATTCAATATCTTTATTGTCTTTTGCAGCCTTTACCTCTCTCCAAATCATCTTCTAATCACCTTTCTTCCATATAACATCCAGTCCTCCATCTTTTCATCTCTTTTCTTGTCCTCTCCTTTCTTTCTTCTCTACAGTTTCTCATGTTTTCTCCCAGTTTTTCTTCCCCCCGCTGCCTGTCCATCACAGTGATGCTGAGGTGATGATATACAGGAAGAGGACTGTGGTAAAGCAGAGCAGGGTTGGACAGTAGGCTCCTTTATCCCACTGTAATACACAAAGAGGACCCAGAGAGACAGGGGCCCCTCGACCACACTGTGAAGGATATGAGTGCTGAATGTCATCCTGCAGGGAGACGGTCGAGGGCCCCTGTATTGATCCTGTACACACACACACACACACACACACACACACACACACACACACACACACACACAGACTAACACGTGTGTTTTCCCTGTGAGGATTCAAAACTTTATTCTAATTCAATTTCCCTAAATCCTACAATCAATTCAGTGTAACCTTTTCTCTTACATTTAACACTATGTGAGCATATCCTTGACTTTAACACCTTAAACCTATAATCCTGACTTTAACCCCTTCACCTCCACAATAAACCTCATGCTTAAGATGATTTTCACTTATTAGCCCCTTTTAAGGCGCCTACAGACTGAGATTTCAGTGAACTGAGAAGTTTATTGCAGCCACACTGTGTGACTTGGATTGTAGGCTACAGTGCAAATCAGTACGCAAAAAAACATCATCAGTGTGCGTCATTTATCTTCGCTGCTGTGGTGGTAAACGATGCAAAACAAGAACAACCCGTTCATTGCAACTCGTCACATACTGACGTTTTGTCGCCACCCCTCTGTGACTTGTACTGATGCACAGGACACTCTTTAGCGGCTGTATGAGACGCTGCCAGAAAGCATTTTTAACACGTGATTAACGCTAGTTTGAGTAGTTTTAGGCTATAAAAACTACTTGGGTAGTTTTAGGATAAGACCATGTTTGTGGTAGAATAAAAACGTTATGTCACATGATGCCCGTGAAACGACTTGCAAGATTAAAGTCGCATGATGAAAGATGGACGTACCTTAAAACTTATAATAAAGTTGTGGTTCGCACATGAGACATGAAAGTCCTGTGTTTGTTTAAATCATCCATCCAATAAGGGAGGATGGATCGATTCCAACGTATCAGTACTTCTGATATTACGTTGTGTAGTGGACGTGCTCTTTGTTCCTCTACTGTTGTTTGTGTTACCAGTTTAATCTGACAGGCAATGAAAGAGGAGCTTTGTTTAGAGCTACTTCACAGCTGCAAATGAAAATGTGTGTGGTGGGAAGGCTGCAAACTTCAAACACTCAACAAAACACCACAAGAAAGAGAACTTGGAGCTGCAGCAGTGAAGGAGGCAGGAGGAGGAGGAGGAGGAGGAGGAGGAGGAGGAGGAGGAAGGACTGTCACGGCATCCAGACCCCTGAAGAGCAAAGTCTTTTCAGAGGTTTAGACAGGAATATCCAGGTAAACAACAGTTAAATTAATCATACATTTTAGAGCCATGATCAAAGATATCGCCACGTTTCTTTCACATTGGTCATCTTTCCTCTGGGACAGTCTAAAACCACACAGCGTATACTCGGCTTTATGCAGCCTGTTCAACGCGGATAAGATGTGGTATTTTTCCGCCACGCTGTATGTCGGAATCGCAATGAACAGCAATAACCACTTTATATTGCAGAAAGGTTAAAGTCATTGAACTCCTTTCTTTCTGTTCCAGAGTGGAGGAGGTGAAGGTTCTCCTGAATGAAGAATGAAGGTGTGTTCCTTTACATGAGAACCTAAGAATGGGCCCTTTCATAGAGCTTCTCATTCATCAGGAGGGAAAACGTGGCGGGCGTCAGTGTTTGGGGCACGTGAATCTCTCAGTTTGAAGTTTCGCCCACATGATAGAGATTAGGAGCCTGGAGACCGCATGGTCTTGTGTTTCTGCCCGTCTCCTTCCTCCTCTCTCACACATGTTTGTCTTGCTAATGATGAGGAGGAAGAGGAGGAGGAGAGGAGAGGAAGGGAAAGAGAGCGCAGGAAGGGAGACACATGCCGTTCAGTTCCCCTCAGAATATCAGACACGTGAGGTACGGAGGGAAGGTGAAGGCCTCACAGCTGCCTGCCGTCCGGGTGGACGAAGGACAAACTACTGTTTATGATGTCCGACAAGCAGGTTCTGAAGGCTGGACATCAAGTCCAACATTTCAAAGGACTCAGCAGATAATCTGACAGTAACTAATTCATAGATGAGTCTGAATATGAATCAGTCTTTAAAGCTTGCATCAGTCAAGAGTTTTGGGCAACTGAGGTAGTTTAGGACACATTCTAGCCAGATATTCAAAGTTTTAAACAATCCATGAATCAAGCTGGTAAACTTATTTTAGCACAAACATGAAGGCATTAAGAAATCAAACATGAAGGAAGGCGCCCCGTTCTGTCCAGTGAAAGTTGCTCACCAAGCACAGAGAAACAGTCTTGTTGTTGAGTTCATCTCAGGTCATTAAATTAATATCCACCTGCCGTTCTTCAGGTGGAGTGAGTCCATTCAGAATATCTCTTCAAGGTCATTGAATTATAGATAAAATTTCATTTTGTCTTTTGTCTTCTAATAACGCACCAAGACAAAATCAAGTTGATTATCTAATCTCACTGAGACACCATGAGACGACTTTTTTTTCTGTGAATTGCAGCGGCTGTGAGGATGAAGAAAGAACTTCCTCACACTGTCTGGGCTGATGAGAAGGAGCCACGGTAAGAATGAGAAGTATGCAGGGATGAAAAGAGAATGAATTTTGGGTTTACTACAGAGCAGCACGGCCACGTGGGAGGTCCTGTCACGCCTGTGCGATTATCTCCTGCTTCACTTGGTTGGAACAAAAGAGCTTTTCGGTTGCTCTTTTCACCACAAACTTAATAACTCATAACTTAACTTGCAAAGATCAAACACACAGTAGGAACAAAGCGCAGAGCGGAGTCTGCTGATGTCGGCTTTGTTGGTTTGTTGAATGAGTCTGCTACCGGACACTTTCATTAATTGGATTAACGTAATAAGGATGAGAGCTTTACGGGACAAAGGGACACAATGTGAGGCAGGCGTGGACGACTGGATGTGATCCGAAGGATTTCTGTCGTCACGGCGCTCTGCTGCCCGCTGCTTATCAAATGTGTAGTATGTACAGCAGAGGATCACGGGCACTTCTTGACACAAAACAGTACAATGAACCCCATTATTCCTGACAAAGACGAGTCAAACAAGGTTTTTTTTGTTAAAGTTTCTTGGGAACACAAAGCAAAGCCCTAACAGAGACGTACTGCTTGCTGCAAAGTTTGCAGTGGAAGCTTTGACTCGTTCACACGTCCAGTCAGTATCCTGAAATACACTGCGAGACAAAAAAAAGTCACACACTCTAATATTTCATTGGACCACCTTTAGCTCTGATTACAGCCTGCATTCACCATGGCATCATTTCAATAAGCTTATGCAGTGTCACAACATTTATTTAAGTCCAGAGTTGCATTAATTTTTCACTCAGATCTTGTATTGATGATGGGAGAGTCGGGCCGCTGTGTGAAGTCTTCTCCAGCACATCTCAAAGATTCTCAGTGGGGTTCAGGTCTGGACTCTGTGGTGGACAGTCCATGTGTGAAAATGATGTCTCACGCTCCCTGAACCTCTTTCACTATTTGAGCCCCATGAATCCTGACAGTGTCATCTTGGAATATGTCCGTGTCATCAGGGAAAAACCTGTTCATTCAGTATATTCAGGTAGTGAACTGAACTCAGTTTTTGGACTCATAACGTTGCTGAACCTCGACCTGAGCGACTGAAGCAACCCCAGATCATAACTCTGCCCCCACAGGCTGGTACTGTAGGCACTAGGCATGATGGGAGGATCACTTCATCTGCCTCTCTTCGTACCCTGATGCCCCCATCACTCTGGAACAGGGTAAATCTGGACTCATCAGACCACATGACCTTTTTCCACTGATCCAGAGTCCAATCTTTATGCTCCCTAGAGAACTGAAACCTTTTATCCTCACTGATAAGTGGTTTTCTTAAGACTACACAGCTGTTTAGTCTCAGTCCCTTCAGTTCTCTTCACATTGTGTGTCTGGATTTTCACTATTTAACACAGAACTGAGTTCTACTGTTGATGTTTTATGATTTGATTTCACCAAACATTTAAGTGATCTCTGATAACGATCATTCAAGATGTTTTTCCGACCACATTTCTTCCTTGAAGATGATGGTTCACCACGATCCTTCCAGGTTTTAATATCGTGTTGGACAGTTCTGAACACAGTTTCAGTAATTTCATCTCCTCAGTTGTTTTCTTTACTTGATGCAGGTCAATAATTGGACTCTTCTGAAACAGAGGAACATCTTTTCCTCGTCCACAGGATTTGTCTTCTGACACGGTTGTTTAAGAAATGAGAAGCTGCTCACTGCATCAGTTCAGTAACTTGTTATCAGCTGAAACATATTAATCACTGCAGTAATTATCTAATGGAAGGATCTGACCTTTTTGCTCAATTAAATCCAGGTGGTGACTTTTTTTATTTTGGTCAGACAGTGTTTACGCTGAACTACTGAAAAGTTTTGAGCTTCATGCAAAATCATTTTTACATTCTTATTCTAAATCTCTGACTTCTGAGAAAATAAAGAGGTGAGTGATTTGACGTGATGAAGTTGGAAACTAAAAACTTACTTAAAAAGAAAAGCAGTCTATGACTTAGATGGGAGGAATTTTAGCTGATGTGACTGTCAACCATTCAGTTCACCTTTGATTTTACCTTCACCTTCCTTACCATCATGGATGACGTGTGTGTGTGTGTGTGTGTGTGTGTGTGTGTGTGTGTGTGATTGTCAGTGTGTAGCAGCCTGATACTGAAACAAAAAACACAGGAAAGATAAAACTTATTTTAAATTATATTTCAATTACTTCTTTTATGTATTTACATTTGAAATTTTGCAGTATTTCTGACAGAGTTATGTAATTTTAAGTAATTTATTTGATTCTTAAAAAACATTCCACATTCCTCCACGTACCGCCAGAGAAAGTCTGGTTTGAGGATCCAGGGTTTGGAGAAAAGTCAAAGTACAGCAAATTGGTGAATAAAACAAATCCTCTTACATCACTTGTAAATGCCAGATAAAAAAAATCTGTCAGTATGACGGTTCTTTAATGATGTCAGTTGTACTGTGTGTTAATTACAGATAATCTAACCTAACTGGTCTCGACTGCTCTTTGAGAAGTTTTCAGACTGACGGTGTAAAAGACTGTTTGAATAAACTGAACACGATTCCCTGAAGTCATTTCACCAGGATGTAGTTCCAATTTTCATTTATGTATTTCTATGATTATTTTTAAACAACAGAACAGAAGCAGGAATCCACTCTAAACTGTGAATGTAAACTTCAGATTTCACCACTCTGATCGTAACGAATAACAATTTTCATATTTGATATTTTTAAAACTTTAAAAAGGTGTCTTGAGTCTGGCTTTTTTAAAGGTTCACTGCTTTTCTCACCAGGACTGTTGTTAAAGTTTTTATTTCATTTTGCCAAATCTGAACTCACCTAACAGTTCTGAGTCTTTAACATCACTGACTGAAACTCTGATGGTAAAGTAACTGAAAACATTCAGAGATCCTGAGGGAGTTTCACTGTTAAACTCACGTGAGTTATTACAGTAACAGAGAGCAACAAAGTGCCATTCACACACACACACACACACACACACACACACACACACACACACACACACACACACACACACGCACACACACACACACACACACACACACACACACACACACACTCATTTCACTTGGTCTTCGATCTTTTCACAGTATATTGAGTTGAAAGTCGCCTCTCGAAGGATCAAATGGAAGCAGACAGAGTTTCACTGCTGCTTTCTCTCACAACACCTTTGCCTCACGTGTTCATTCTCCAGAACAAACATCCTCCTCCTCGCCGCGTTCACGCTGTCGATCACGCTGCAGCTCTCTGCAGCTCTCTGTTTCTTCTCTGAGGAGGTCACTGTTGGTCGTTTTATCACCTCTCAGTGACACTGAACACATCGTGTGAACGTCTCTCTGGTGCCACACAGATCAGACAGCGTCACTTTCTTACTGTCACAGTGTTTTACACTGTAGGTGTGTTTAAACTATTTCTTACTGATGCATCAGATTGAAATGTCACAAAAAGAAATAGACATTGTGACCTGGAGACAAAACCAGTTTGTTTGTGAACCGCCAATAAACCATAAATGGTGTTATGGTGCGTTCAACTTGAACTGGAAAGATACTAATACAAAAAAAAAAAAGAATATTCTGCACCATTTTGTATGATGTCATTATTTAGACTCTGGTGTCCCTGTAGGAGGTCCTTAAAAAGAAAACCTGAAGAAATTAACTTGAATTAGTTGATTTTAATCTGTGAACTGAACTCACTCTGTTGTGTCGATGTGTCAGCTATTATTAATAATGTTTATTTCAGCCATACATTTGTAAACTTTAGACAACCTGTGGACATTTCCTGTCTGATGGTAAGACTGCAGCAGTAGTTTCACAGGGTATGACCCGAAGACGAAAAACTGTTTGAGCAAAATTGAGTAATCACGGTGCGAACATTGTTGAACACAGATTTGTTTGAACAATGTTATATCATGTTAAATAAACACAATTTAAGGTTTTTAGATGTAAACACTCCCACCATCCCTGCAAGAAAGCAGTTGTCTTCTTACTTCAGTCAAACTTCATCTCTTGCTTTTGTCCAATCACAGCACAGTTCTTTTAAAAACAGCCTCGACAACTTTTGTCCCAACCACATTAGTTAAATCATTATTGGTTGTATTTCAGACCTTTTTGACGAGGATTGATTATTGTTATTGGGTGAAAAAATTATATCTCTGCAACTACCTGACTACTATTTGGGAGTAATCAATAACTACTGGAATGCAGTAGTGTGAAATGGATTTAATTTTTGTATAGTAGTATGTACTGGGCATTTTCTGCTCCAACAAAAAAAAAATCAGTGTCTTGCTGTGTTTCTTCGCTCTAAACTTTCACCTGAAGGCTGAAGAACTGCCGACAGGTGATTTAACTCTGCATGAAGAGGTGGAAGTTTGCTCTGGTGAACTCCTGATGGATGGTCTCTAACAGGACGTCCTCCTCCTGTCTGTCCTCCATCCTCCCCTCTCTCCTCACTCCTCCCGCGGCTCCTCGGACAGACAGAGGCGGCTGGAGCTCGGGGGTGTAGGTGAAACTGAAGGGCGTGCGATAAGTCAGGCCGTCCAATCGGATGAGAGAAAGGGGGACGGTGATGATGCGTCGCAGACAGCGCCAACCGTCAGTGAACACGGAGACGTCAGGGACGACGCAGAGCAGAGATTTGGGAGACCTGAGAAGAAAAACAAGGAAATAAAACAGATCCTTTATATCAAGATTAAATCTGTCGCCATCACAGTCCAAATGTTAAATGATCTCCTATTATTCCCTTTAATATTCTCTGGTTGTTATAAGGATGTAACTGGTGACAAAAATTTAAAAATAGGCTCCAAGAACAAGATAAAGAGAAGACAGACAGTCAACAACGAGACAGAGCCGCTGATGGTGTCGCTAAAAAAAATTAGAAATCAGAAATCAGAATCGGTGCATCCCTAACAAAAATAAATCAAAATTTGTTCATGATTTCTTGCACGAGGTCCAATATTTAACAACATGGACACAAAGTGTGCAGAAAGAAAGAAAGCAGTGTTTTGATTTTTAATGTTCGCTGGCTCGTCTGAGACGTTGGTGGAAGCTGCTCCAAAGTTAAAGGTCAACAAAAGCAACAACAGTGAAAATGTGAAAAAATAAACGATGGAAGTAGATAATTAGATGATTATGTCAGAGACTAAACATCATTCTGGGGTTGATATGAAATACTGGCGAGCAGGAGACACTCTGAATGCCCTTTTATGAAGTATTTCATTCAAACCTTCACTGCACACCTCTGGCTCACATGGCAGTGAGGGATCATGTTCCTAATTGGCTGCAGCTTCTCGTACAAACAGCACATTGTGGATGACTGTGTTACATAAATACGTCTTTTCCTCCGCGCTGCCGAGCCGCTGCTGATGGGAGGAATATTTGCAGAAGCCGGCGGCGAGCCGCGCTCGGCCAGAGACCCTGACTTACGATGCCTCAGCACTTTAGGTGTGGGCTCTGAGGTGGACTCTGACGTCAGAGAGGCTGTTTTGATTCGGGACGCGTCATATGAGATTCTGTGAGGGGACGCCTGGATGTCAAGTTTCTGCCGTGACTTACAGACTCCCACACAAGAGTAAGAGAGAAGATTGTTCCCTGAAAGCCGAGCTGAGATCCTCTGAGCCATGTTTGGATGTAACATAAGCCTCTTTATGCCTCTTTATGCCTCTCAGGGCCAGTCTTGGCTTGGACTCTCAAATTGGATGAATACAGGTAAATATGAACGTTCAGTAAATTTAATTTCATGACTGTCGAGAATATTTTTAGTCAAACGTGGTGGAAAACTGTCCGTCATCTTTCCCCAGTGATGACTGTTGAATAAATGAGGAGATTCATTTAAAAACTGAATAAATAAACTGAAAGAATTAGTCAAAGAATCAGTTAATGACTCAGCTGAAAATTAATCTACAGTCACTTTGATATTTAAGTAATTTTTTCAAGTAAAAAAGGCAAAAAACTGACTTATTACAGCTTCTCCAGTGTGAGGATTTATTGCCTTGCTTTGCTGTATATAAGGCTGTGATGATAACTGGAATTGAGCTCACCAAAATCACCACAACTTTTATTTTGAAGGGTCACACTGATGTATTAATACGTCTTTGGATCAGTGCTGTCAAACACAGGTCAAGAATACAGCCTCTGATTGGTCGACGGACTCAATCCAAGGCATTGTGGGATTGCCAGTGAGCGGCTAACATCATGCTAACAACAACAACAACAACAGCAGCTGTTTTCAACACGACAAAAATCACAGTGTTGGATTTATCATTCTGAATTTATTTTTCCATTATAAACTTCAAAGCTTCTGAAAGGGATACTACACTGGAAAGGTAAAACGCTAGCCTTAGCATTAGCTTTAGCTTAATGTTAGCCTTTCCTGCTCAGCTGACTTCGGTCGTAACCCCGTCAGTTTTCCAGCAGTTGGGAATAAACAGACAAGACTTTTCTTGGTGTTGAGAAGCTGCAGCGTTCATTAACTGACATCTGTATTTAAAGATTTACTGATTTACAGCGTTTTTTTTTCTGAGCACCAGTGTCTTTATTCATTTGTTCCAGATGTGGAGACAGAGTCTGTTCTCTGACTTCAGGACTTCTATCTGAAAAACCTCTGAACTTAAAAAAGTGTGATAAAAGTGTAATTTTTGGCTGCAAGTCTGTTGCACTTTATTGAAATTCCTCAACAAACAGAAAAACAACCGCCTTCAAATTTTCAGTCAAATGAAATATAATTTGTGTTGAAACTGCTCGGTTACATAACATTCAGTGTGGAGGCGCCACTTAATATTCCATAAAACCAACTGTTATGAGCAGCCAGCTTCACAGAGCAGAGCGGTGTCACTTAAACAAGACTGAAACTTTAAATTTCTCTTCGTGCTGCTCGGCTCTACACCTGGAGAGAGCGAATGGCACGAAACGGCCATAAATAAAAAAAATAGGGCCTCCCAAACTGATCGTTAAAACAAAAAAAAATCACCTAAAAACAGAAGACAGGCTGTAACTGAAAAACCTGACAGAAGGTTCAGACTCAACAAAACTGATGCATGATGCAAAGTTTCACCAGCTTTCACAGGTTTTTATAATTACCAGAATGAAAACATTTAAAAACTTTTTTTTTAGCCTGAATCTCTCTCCTTCTGTCAGATATGGAGCAGGACGACTCAAAGTATTTTCCCCTTCAGCTATTAAAGGAAACCAGACAACAGAGCAGCAGAGCAGTAAAAGTGTAATGACACCTGTTGTTGGTGTCTGCAGGTAATATTGTACAGTACACTTGTTTATAGACCCGTCATTATGTTTCTGGGTCAGTTTCCTCAGAAGAAGACGTGTACCAGTAACCCAGATACAGAGAATCAGGTCCCCAGTTTATCACATCAGGGTCTGTTTGATGTTTGATGATTTTAAAGTCTGTTGTTTGCTTCTGTATGTCAACTAAAAGCTCTGTTAACTCCACAGAGTTCTGAAAATGCTGAATGCTTGAAGTGAATTAGTATCTCCTGTCTCCCCCTCATGTCCTCTCCTCTTCATCCTTTCATCTCTCTCTGAACGAGCCATTCTTCTATCATTAAATCACATTTTTCTGTCTCTCTCACACACTGTGTTTTTGTCTCCTCTGCACTCACTTGAACATGGTCTCAGTCTCGCTGTTTCCAAACCAGACTTTGAGATGAGGGCTGAAGTTTTCTCCGTGGATCTCCAGCATGGCGACATGTCCTCCACCGTTTACCTGCAGCAACACACACACACACACACACACACACACACACACACACACACACACACACATTACAAATTAATGATGGTCAAAAGAATTCAGACATGATTTTTTTGGAAAGCCAACATGACTGTTAATATTCCAGAGTTGTGGCCTTGTAGAATAACTGATCGATATGTTTTAAAAAGCCATAACAAGTTAATTTCTTTGTCTTTTAGTTGGACACCGAGGGGATGTGGTCATATCTAACAAAACAAAAGATTAATTTAACACACCAGAATTAAAATCTGCAGCGCTTCTTTTGGTACTGTGGATAGTGACACTCAGTCAGTTTGGTAAGCCGCAAAAAAGTTGTGTAACAGGTAAAAAATACATTTATATAGATTCAGAGTTGCAGACACTAATTGCGGGCGGGTAGCAAGTGAGAAAACAAACCTAGTGAGTCACCAGGATTTTATTGTAAAAAAAACCAACAACAACAGCACAACGTTCTTCACACATCCTGCCAAACAATGAAACATCACTATATGATCTGACAGCGATGTGGACCAGCTGCTGGCTAAAACTGATAATAAAGAACATAAACATAAAGAAAAAATAAAGGTAATACCAGTGCAGGAAACCAAACTGTGGATGATACATTGTTAAAGTCAGATAAAGTGTGAGAATAATGTTGTCAGTGGCTTTGGTGCTTGTGAAAAGTTTCAAAAAGTATTAGCTTTTGATCGCTGCAAGTGAGGCTTACTGTTACTATGGAAACACACTGACAGCTGCAGGAGTGAGATGCTGCACCAGTTATGAGTTTTATATGAACACTTCTGTCAGGTGTCATTTGACTTAGAAATTATTTTGAACAGGTCATTTCTAGTTCTCAGCTTTGTGTGAGCAGGTTTGAAAAACTGGACCCGTGGAGGATTATTGAATAGAAAACATTCACTTAAAAATATGCTTTTTTATTTTATATATCTGGTATATGGTCCATTTGGCACATTTCCCACAGGACATTTTGGCTGTTGATATTTTCATCTGCTGGACAACGTGTGATAGTGACAAAAAACAGCATCGATGTATATGTGTTTCCCCTGAAGGTACAACATCTTTGACAGGTGATCAAATGAAACGCACTGTTACTTTAAATAAACTGATGGATTTCTCTTGGTTTGAACATTGTTGGAAACATCTGGGATATAAAAATATAAATGCTGTTTTCTTCTAGAAAACTTCTCACTTCTGACCAGTAAACTCCTGAAGAAGACAGTTTGGCTGGCCGCTGACTTTTCTACTGACCGACAGAGAGCTGCTTCTGATGACAGTGACAGCTGACTGGAGGTTGGAGTTGATGTGGATTGAACAGACCAACGTTTTGCTTCTTAATTTGTCTTGTGTCTGTCTCTTTCTGGCATGCTTTTATTTTTAAATTGGACGATTATAACAAAATAGAGTGTCTCTCTAACTCACCTCCAACCCGGTGATGACAGGAAAAGGAGTGACTGGTGTCTGGATGCAGGCCAGACCCTGATTAAAGGTGAACTCCACTGCTTCCACTCCGATGATGGTCCAACAGGATCCGTCGTTCAGCACCACCCTGCTGGGGTCTCTGACACTGGACAGAGCCTGGAGGACAGGGTTAGTGTTGTCAGGGAGGGAGGGACGGACAGAGGACAGGGAGGGCATGAAGACAGAGAGACAGAGAGAGTGTCACCTGGTACTGTATGATGGTGTCGTTGGACAAACACAGGTACGCGTGTGGATTGTCTCTGAACTGAAAGGCGCACTTGTGGAGCTGAGAAACCGGCTCGTCCACGTCCAAGATGGCGTGCTGCTTGTTGACTTTACGGATCACCTGGACACATGAACGATACGAGGGAAAAGAAAATTTATTAAAATAAGAAATCTCAGGAATGTTTTCAGATCCCCAAATATAATTTCCATAATCCAGGTGATCATGTTGTCATGAAACCACAGACTGTCTGTGACCCTCTGTGGTGCAGTGATGCCTTCAGGTAACACGTCCATTGATGGCCCTTCACACTCACACAACACATCCTCAATTATGGTGCAATACTTACAAAAAAAAGAGGTGGGACCGTAAGAAAACTAATATCAGTTTTTAGTTTGTCACATGACTGTGAAAACACACAGTTTTCCTGGTATGATTCAGCTCCATCATCTCTCTCTGCAAAAGTGAAAACATCTTTTTCTGACATTTTACAATCTGAAAAAAATATATTCACATTGACAGATGGGTTTTAATTGTTTGATGTACTTTGTTTGATAATATAAATATAATTAATTCATGGAAACTGTTCAAATGTAAATGCTGACCTGAAGTAACACTGTGCCATTATGGATTCCCACCATGATATTTTTGGTATTATGTATTTAGGTTCATACACTGGTCAACCGTATTTTATTTTATTTTCAAGCGGTGATTCAAACATGGCAGCGACACACTGTCTGTCAGGAAAGACAAACAACAGGAAACTGAAAACAAGCATTTAGCTGTAACACAAATAATCAAACACTGAAACGTGACTCACTGTCTTGTTTTGAGGAAATCATGATAGTTTAGTTTCATGGATTGATGATGTGAAATCTACTGAAATATGTTTACACTCTTTAACACATTCATTCCACCGGACTGTTTTAACAGTTAGACTCACATTTTAATGCCTTTCTTCCTCATCTGTGATCTGAAAACATCAGATTTTCACCCGATAAGAGAAAACAGAAGCGTGCGTCCTCCTACAGTTCAGTTATAAAATCAGTGGAGCTGCAGAGTTTCTCTCCTGAGGCTGCAGCTGCTGTCCAGCATCACCTGCGCTGCACGCTCCGTGATCTTTTACACTATGAATTAAGGATTTATTTCAAACAAACCAGAGTTGGTGATTGTTGGGACAGTGGAAGGACAAACCAAGATGTGGACTAATGATCTGAATCACTGATGATCAGGTTGCAGCCGTACAAACATTACATCAAGAAGAAGAGAGGCTGCTCAACATCAGTAGTTACTGTACAAACTTACAGTAATAAGAGAGAAAAGCTTTATATGAAACACGACACATCTGTCTGAGACACCACAGCTGCCTGCAGTAGTCTGACAGTTTGGCGATGGGATTTTAAAAAGGTGAACTCTGTATAATAACCAGGTGGTCTGTGCATCGCTGGAGGTTCCACAGTGAATGACGTCTGGTATCTCCAGACCTTGAGCCCTGATCCTTCACGGCACCACACACAGAACATCACTTTGTTCTCATATTCAAGTCTCTCCACAGCTGCTGATCCAGCTGAACTCCGCGCCTCCACCTTCACCTCCTCGGTGCCCGAACGCCGACCGCGACCAAACAACAGAACCGAGCTGCTCGTCACGCAATCGACTCAGCAGGAAAAAAGCCTCCATCTTCAAACAAACCGTGCAGCTAGAGGCCTCAACTATAAAAACATATAGAGGTGTAGGGTGTAGATATACCTTAACCATGTCCCAGCGGGCAGCAGCTGGGGTTGTTATGACAGCAGTTTAGGAGGGACGGAGAAAGACTCGGCTCAGCGGATTGTGAAGGATTCTGCTAAGAGGTTTGTCTAAGTTTAACTTAAAGTGGAGGACGGGCTCAACAATAACAGAGTTTTGGGATTAGCAGGTTATGTAACACCTGCACAGACGCACATCTGTAAGACATACAGGACAGAGCGGCGATTATACCCTGACTCTGTGGTTGAAACACTGAGGCCCAAACACACTGAGAGCGATAATTGACGTGTGTCAAGTGATGATCTTATAGCTCTCTGCACGCCAAGGATTTTAAATGCAAACACCACTGAACCAGCAATATTTAAGGTCTCTACTTATATGTTTCTATTTATTTGTTAAGTATTATAATTATTAAAGAGGTACTGCAGACTTACACATGTTTTTGACCTCAGCCCTCTGGCCTGTAGTGCTGTTTATCCTTATATACTGTTTTGATGTGAGCTGCAGAGTTTTAGAGAGATCAGCTGTAGAGATGTCTTCCTTCTCTTGCCTGCTGCTTCACGTGTCACATTATTCAGAGAACCTGGTCCGGTACACAACACACACGCACAGCAAAATACAAAAGGCCACGTTGAACACAAACTGCACGGTTCATTAACACATTACAGTTTAACATGAGCCATTTGAAAGATCGATATGCTGTAGATCTAAATACAAACTGAGTCACAGCGCAGTGATGAATTTGGTTCAGTGATGCAGACAAATCCTGCAGCATCATTTTTATCAGATATGAAAATATGTGAGACTGTTATTACTTCCAAAAAACTATTCGTGCAGCAACTAAACAGCACTGAGTTTCTCTTTGTTGCTCACACATGAATGATGGATGGATGGATTTTTCATTGAAGCAGGTAGTTTTTCCTGAACTCTGGTGCCTGAATTTAAGACAAAATCACTTGGTTTCATCATGCTTTTTGTGCTGAGGGGAACTTGGGAACCTGTTTTGGTGGAACATTTGAACATCAGGAGGCGAATCCTGACGCTAAAACGTCTAAATCACAAACTGCAAAAGAAAAGGTAACAGCTGCTAGCTTGTTTAAGTTCGTACTGTTAGTGACCAGGAGAGGGGAGTTTGACATTTTCAGTGTGTAGAAATGTGTGTGTGTGTGTGTGTGTGTGTGTGTGTGTGTGTGTGTGTGTGTGTCCTACCATGGGTGGCAGAGAGACTCCAGACTCGGTACACACTAACTGGACCACACAGCCGTAACAGATGAAGCCTTCGCTCAGCACAAAATCCCCGTGGTCACGCTGCTCCTCCACTACACACACACACACACACACAAAATTATACATGAATATTCAAATAAATTCATGGACACAATCCCATGGCCACACACACACACACACACACACACACACACACACACACACACACACACACACACACACACACACACACACACACAAACACACACACACACTTCTCTCTGTATTTTAAAGGTACTTTGTGGAATTTTCAGGAAAATCCTTGTTAGTGACACCAGTGGATGTTAAGTGAACTGCATCTTCCGTGTTCACGCTCCATACGCGTAAACAAACATCCTGAGCATCGGCCAAAACAACAACATACATGACATTGAACATGATTGGTCAGCATGAATGATGCAGTAAGTAAAGTTACACACTCTGCTCAGGTGGGTGTCGATTGCTTGTTGACGTTAGCCGACTCCATTTCTAAGTTAATGTTATGTTCTGTTGCAAACTGTTTTGGTGCTGAAGAGAGGCCAGGCACTCAGGAGTGCACATAAACATCAGAGTTTTTGGATTTTCGCGGAAAAAAACATCCTTTGCATAGAAATCAGGCCACAGAATGTTACACTGTCAGCAGGAGAGAATGATATTTTATGTTACAATGTGTTCACACATCATTGTAGTATTATTAAAACTTTTCACATACTTTTTTTACTACTATAACTTCTTAACAGATAAAAACAAGTGTGTGTATGTGTGTGTGTGTGTGTGTGTGTGTGTGTGTGTGTGTGTGTGTGTGTGTGTGTGTGTGTGTGTGGTGATTGTGGAGAGAGCACACAGATGAATGACTGAGGTTTAGGTTTTGGTGGTGGGAGGTCCGTGAACACTGGGCACTGTGTTAAATAAATAACCTCACAGATCCTCAGACAGGCTTTTCCAGACGTGTGTGTGTGTGCGTGTGTGTGTGTGTGTGTGTGTGTGTGTGTGTGTGTGTGTGTGTGTGTGTGTGAGGGGAACACTGGTGAAGAACCGCTCACACAGTGACTGTATTTATGCAGGGTGGCCGGGTGGTAGGAGAAGTCGTCACGTGACTGGAAGGTAACGTGTCCAATGTTCATCTCTGTTTTAGTGTCTTTGACGAAGACTCTGAACTCCTGATGTTGACTCCACCCTGTTGGCACCTCTGGTCATACAGATGTTTATCATAGATCTCAGATAAGTAGGAATCATCAAGTATCATGTTTATTTTGCCATGGAGTGTCACTCCCTTAAAGAACACAGAAAAACGTCCGAACATGTCTGAAACTGTCTTAATCCACTCGTCTATTAATTTTCTTAGCGGATTCTCTTGTTTCAGGGTTACAAGGAGATGGAGCTTCTCCCAGCATGCACTGGGTAAGAGATAAGACACACCTTAGAGGGTAACATAGAAGCGAATTGTCACTCCTGTCCCATCCCACTTGCACAAAAAATTGACTCCCATCCCTTCCGAGTCTCATGCAAATCCTGCACAGGTCACCAGTCTATCACAAGATTTATAATGAATGACTGTAATAAATGACTTGGAGTCAGTAAATAAAACATATTTTTAACTTTTGAAATGACAGTAGTTTACTTTAGAAAATATTTATTACATGGCACATTAAAGTGGGGACTTATTCTTTTGTTACTTTGGTAAATAAACAGACTTCAGCAGGACATTTAAACGCCTCTTCATGCATTATGTAACTTGAGTTGATGGATCTGATTGTAATGTGAAGCTTTGCAGCTCTAAGTCACACATAATCGACTATATCAGTGGTTTTGGTGAAACTGGATCTGATTCTATGGAGAAAATGTTTTCTGATTTTCCCTCTGATGTCTCTGCCAGGTTCAGAACACAACACACAGATTCTTATTTTCAGGTGTTTACACACTAATGAAAACATACTGATGAATATTATGTTCCATTTCTGACATATTCTACCAATAAATCCTCTTAAATCTTTAAACACTGGACTTTAAAGTCAAAGTGTAAATTCACTGATAGACTGACCACAATATGACCTTTACAGCGCGGCTGTGTGTGACTCAGAAACTGTGAACATACAGTTATCACACACACACACACACACACACACACACACACACACACACACACAGATTTACCCCTGGTGATGGTGAAGGCTGTCCACTGTCTGGCGCTGGCGATGAAGGCTCCTCTGTCCACGGAGAGGTAACGAGTGCTGACCGTCTGTGAGCGTAAACGGTTGAACAAAGCTACTCTGGAGCAAGACGAGATACACACTGAAAACACACACAAACACACACAGACACAGAAAGATACTGTGAAGACTCACAAAACACACACACAGAAACACACACTGTACAACACAGAGCACGGACTCAGATTTAAGCTTTTTTTCCTGCAGGAATGTGCATTTTATTAGCTGATGCTTCATTTGCAACCTGTGAGACACACACACACACACACACACACACACACACACACACACACACACACACACACACACACACACACAGTACTCTCACAGTAACGTGAGCAATCTGAGTCACCTGATCTGGTATCTCAGCTGCCAGCTCAGAGTGACGTCTCTTTTATTTTAGTATGCATGTATGTCAGTGTGTGTGTGTGTGTGTGTGTGTGTGTGTGTGTGTGTGTGTGTGTGTGTGTGTGTGTGTGTGTATATGTGTGTGTGTAGGTTTTGGATGACTGAATAAGACTGACCCTGTGACCTGCAGTGACCCGACAGGACAGGAAGTCATGACACATCAGGACCAGCTGTCAATCACTCAGTCAAACCTGAGATATCTCCCTCCCTCTCCCTCTCCCTCTCTCCCTCCCTCCTCTCTCTCTCTCTCTCTCTCTCTCTCTCTCTCTCTCTCTCTCTCTTTCTCTCTCTCTCTCTCTCTCTCTCTTTCTCTCTCTCTTTCTCTCTCTCTCTCCCTCCCTCTCTCCCTCCCTCCCTCCCTCCCTCCCTCTCTGTGGTTTTAGGATATTAGAATCCCTCCTGAAAGTAGTAAAATTAGATTAAACTACGAGAAATTAAAATGGAAAATGGTTTAAATGGAACTCATGAACTTGAAATTACGACACAGAAGCTGTGTATGTAATAGTGAAGCCAACAGAAAACTTCCAGTTCACGATGTTGTGATGATTGTTATGATATGAAGGTGCGTTCATGTGGACCCGTCATGAATGTGGTAAACACCCCATTTAAACACAACATCACTCATCACTCATCCACTCACTCTGTGTTGTTGCAACTAATGAGTATTTTCATAGGTTATTAATTTGTCGATTATTTTCTTGATCGATTAATCATTGCAGCGTGAAGAGCAAGATGAAGGGTAAGAGCTGATATGATTTCAGAAAAAGTTATTTCACAGGAAGTTTAACCTGCACATGAAGATTGTGTCTGTGAATTTGTGTTAGAGAGGCACAGTAAATATTGGGCCTAATAAATTATTGCCTTCATTTATTCATTGTCCATAACGGCTTATCCTGGTCACCAATTAACTTACTTAACCTGCATGTCTTTGGACAGTGGGAGGAAGCCAGAGAACCCAGAGAGAACCCACACGGAACATGCAAACTCCACACAGACAGGCCCTGCTTCAGCCCTCCAGCTGATTGGTGGATTCAAACTCAGAACCTTCCTGCTGTGAGGCAGCAGTGCTGACCGCTGCACCACCGTGCCTCGATACTGTCTGTCACAGCTGAATCACTATCAGCATGCATTATTCAATGTGCATCAATCTTCTTATTTAACTCTCAGCAAGAAAGAAAACACAACTATTCCTAAAAAGTCAAACTCTTTACAAAAGGAATACAAAATCAATTTGCTGAACTGAAAAGAGGAAAAATATACAGTATACAAACACGTGACTCACAGTCGGCATTCTTCATGGACTGTCTCTTCTGGGAGGGTTTGGAGATGACTTTGATCATCCTGCTCTGGAACGAACCCACTTCCTGTCTGTTGCCCAGGAAGAGTCTCAGCAGCAGGCAGAAATGTTTCCTCTTGTCCTGATCAGAGATGAACAGGGACTTGGCACAGGCGAACATCTGATGTAGACAGACAGACAGACAGAGAGACAGACAGACAGACAGACAGTGTGAGTGACAGAGAGCAGGACATGTCTGGAAAACTTTATTCAAACACTGAGTGGAGACGACGAAGCATGTTTATAATATTTAATCCATGTTAAGATGCACTAAAGTGTCAGAAGATGGAGACTCAGGAACATTGTGCAGATGGAGAAAAAGGTCTGTGGTTCTGATTCACACTGACTGGAAGACAAACTTTTCTTAATAACAGGTGTCCTGGTGATATTTACTCTTCTCCTCTCACACTGACTCGCTGTACAGTAAAGCAAATGTAGTTTGTTTGTTCCTTGTGTTCTCCCACTGCCAGTGAACACACCAGTGTCCCCAACTGAGAAATTTTTCAGCCTAATCAGATTTATTCGTTTATTACGTGTTTTACCAGTGAGGAATGTTTTCTAATGCAGTTCTTCATCATCTGTGATGTGAAAACATCAGATTGTCACACGGTCAGAGAAAGTTAAAGTGTGCGTCCTTTTGTTGTTCAGGTTTAGAAACCCAGTGTACCTCAGAGCTGCTCTCTCATCGGGCTGCTGCGGCTGCTGTATGGCGTCACCTGCCCTTTTTGGTGAGTTTTATTCTGTTGCTGTGGAGTTCGGATGAAGTTGATGACAACGATGCTTAAAACAGCACAGCAACAGTTTTTCAGCGAGAGAGTTTGGTTAGTTTGGGGAAATTAAAAAAAAAAAACAGCTGTTTCTGGTTAAATAAAATGCATCTTATTCTTTAAAAATAAGATCTCTCAGTGTGGTGATCATTTCCATAATGCTGTCAGAAACTTGGAATAATAATCTGAGCCTATCGGCGACAAAAACAACCCGCCCTGCACGCTCCGGTAAAGTGGTTGCTGCAACCATTTTCATGTTGCAGTTTTCTTGCTGTCTGCTAATAAAATCTTTAACAGACATTTCCCTTGTACCTGTAGTTGAGCTGCATTATTGCCCAAATAAACTGTAGGGAAGGAACAGTCAGATCCATCCCCCAAAATATTCTGTATTACTTGTATTACCTCCTGTCAGAACAGCTGAGCAGCTCCAAAACACATGGAAATGATCTGACAGCTGTTCTCCACATTTTCTCCAACACAGACCCTTCCCATCTCTAACTTGGATGTTGTGAAATATCTAATTAAATTCCACTGACAGAATTCTCTCCCTCTTGAATCGGTGGAAGTAAACTGTACAGAGCACATATTCACCCAGTCCTCCTCTGAAATGACAAGTCCAGATTCTTTCTCCTTTTTTAATTAAACCTTATTTGTTGGGATTTTCTTAATGGATTGAATACCTGACGATAATTCTGAAATAGGTTTCCTTTTGTCCTTATTCTCCCTGTGCACTTCTATTAGCTTTTATCTGTTTTATCGTGTTATTGTAAGCGACTACTCGACCTGGAGAATCTCAGTCGACTGATGATTCGACTCTTCGACTTTCAGCGAGCAGCTCTAGAACACAGTGCGTTTACAGCAGCGTAGTTTTCTGTCAGACGTGACTGTTTGTGGAGTCAACAGTGGACTGTAATAAAAGAGGTGATTGTCTCGTCTGGGTAAACACACACAGAGCTGTCTGTCGCTCAGACACAACAGGCTGCAGGTCTGGATTCTGGTTTAGGATCCCATCATCCACTCATCTACAGCTGGTGGTTTGACTCTGAGACAATAATCAACATGGATCATCACTAACGTTGATCTCTGCCTGCACAAAAAGCAAAACAAAACAACGGTTTAAGTTTATCACAGCAAGATAAACTAAAGCTTGGGTCAAACCTGAGACATTACAAAGGCTGAACAAACCATATAAACCTGATGACTGAGTAAATACAGCAGACAACACACTGAACGACCGACCAGTAACCACTGGAGATCTGAGACGTCACAAATCCCATCCAAACACCAACTTTTTGTACCAAAACAAAGATGTGCAGCAGCTTGTACCGTTTACATGCAGTGACATCTGTCCAAGAAAAGGAGGAGAAATGCTCAGAGCTGGAGTGAGATCCATTTTATATCCAAAAGGTCAAAGGTCAACTTCACTGTGACATCATAATGTTCAGCTCTCTATCAGTTCTCTGTAAAAATAGTCTCTGAGTGAAGACAAAATGTTTCTCACTGGAAATTATTCACTAGAATCACACATGTAAAGTGATGACTTACATTTTGCCAAAAATACACTTAATACTTTTTATTAAAGTCCTTCAGAGTCTTCAGAGACAGACGTGGATGTAAACTTGACTGGTTGGGTGTTTTTTTCCTTTCTCTCCTTTCTCCCCTTTTCTTTCTACTCATTTCTGTTTTTTTGTTTTCAAAAACTGACGTCACACCAGAAAAAAACTGGGAAAATTGGTTGGCTTCCAATATTGATTTATACTGATAATGTGTGAAAATTATAAGAGTATCAATTCTACAAATCTACAGCTAGAAAAACATTGATCTTTGGCTTCATCCACTGCCGAGGACCAAAAAAGAATATGGATCCAGCAGATTTCCTGCTGTTTGAGAGGAAATTTGGGGCTAATTTAGCCGGGACAAAGGCCAGTTTATTTTTTTTTTCTTTTTCTTTCCTTTCTTTCTTCTCGTCTGATTTTTTTTCATTTTTTCCCATGAAATACAGCAAACAGTGGTGTTATTGAACAAGAATGTCTTTGTTTTCTTATTCTGTCTTCATTAATGTTGAATTCTTTACATGTGCATTGCTCATTGTAAATAAAAAGAAACTGGATCACAAAAAAGAAAGTTACAAATCTGTCTAACACAGCGTCCTGTCATAACGCTGCGGGGGGGGGGGGGGGGGGGGGGTCTCTGACCATCCAACAAGCACTTTGGCTTGTTTTCATTCTGCAGGCAATCAGACAGACTGTCCGTACTGTTATCTGCAAGTGATCAGGTTGAACTTGTGTGTCCAGACATCATCAACATATCTGCATGGGTTGCCGTGGTAACAACACAGACATCATTAACTATGCATGCAGGTGATGCAGCATTCCAACATGGAAGCATGAGAAATGGAGAGAGGCTGGACAGAGACCTGGTCTCAAAGTGCCAGAAGACAATTTATGTCAGTGTCTGTCCACAGACTGTTGGTGTCTGTGTTGTCCAGCATGGATTCTGATGCACTCCAGTCTCTCTGGACTGCGTCCAGATTGAGACGCATCTGTAGATCTGGAGAAAATTTCATGTGGTACAGACTCTCTAAAATCAATCTGGATATGCCAAAAAATCTGGCAGTCTGAACGAGTCCTCTGTTTGAAGCATACTGACGCAGTGAGTCATCCATTCCAGTGAAGGTAAATGGTGGACAGCACTGGCTCATTTGTGGCCACTGAATTGTTTTCCATTGGATGAGTGATACTGAATTTTCTGGGGAAAAAAAAGCTGACTTCACACCAGAAAAAATGGGGATAATTGGTTGGCTTTCAGTAGTGGTTCATACTGATAATGCGTGAAAACCTATCAATTCTACAATCATAAAAATATTGATCTGCTTCATCCCACTGCTGAGGACCGAGAAAGAATATGGATCCAGCAGACTTCCTGCTGTTTGGAGAGGAAATTTGGGAAAAATTTAGCCGGGACAAAGGCCAGTTTAAACCTCCAGACGATTGTGTCTCCGTCGTCGAGTTTTTGACTGACAGGTGGGACAGAAACAGTCACACACAACAGACAGGTATGCACATGGCATTGGATCAGATTAATCACACACACACTCACCCTGGAGTTTGGCTGTTGATCGAAGACCAGTTTGAATGTGTCCGCCTGAGACTGACTGGAGCTGTCCAGACACATGTAACCACACACTCGATACACAGAGTCTCCATACCCGGCCTCTGGAGGGAGAAGACAGGAGAGACAGAGGAAAAAAGACAAAAAAACGACAAAGGCAGGGATGAGGAAGAGCAGTTCAAACTCAGATTTAAAAATCTGTGCTCAATGTTTTCTTCTAAAATGGACTGTATTTTTGTTTCTTCACCTTTCAGATGGTCCTGCATGACTCTCCATCCATGACCGCTGATGTAAACACAAGGAGGAGGGCAGAAGAACCTGTGGATGATGTAACAGTACAGAATCAGATATATTTTTCCTATGAATATGGACTGTATGATGTTAAAATGTTTAGATGTAGAAAAAGCTTCCCCTGGGCAGCTCTGAAACAGCATTGAGGTCAGGTTTTGGCACTAAAACGCTTCATTACAGACGACTAGTGAAATTCTTTACTGAATCAAAACTGGAAAACACATAAAAGTTCCTGAATCAATGCCGTCTATATCACACTACTTGATACCTCCTGTAAGGACTAGAGGACACTGAGCTTTGAGTTTATGAGTTGAATTTGTTGCATGTTTGTTTAGCTAACTGTCTGAAAAGCTCCACAAAAGCGTCATCCAACCTTTTCTCGTTGCCGTAGGATTTCTGAGCGACCTTGGCGTGCAGGATGGTGACACTCTGGTCTGCGTGAGCTTCTCTTCCTGATTCCCTCGTTGATCCCAGTAACTGACAGCCTTGAAACCCCAGGTCCAGTCTCCTGATTGGACAAGAATGTTGTCTGTCACAAACAACCAGGAAGTATATTGTACCTGCTTGCGTCTCTGTCTCATAGAAGAATTAACAGAAGTGGATAATGTGGCGGAGTCACAGAGTTAATTTGTGAAACTACTGAAGTGAAGACAGTCTGAATCACAGGTGAACATCTGGCCGTTTAAAGTGATGCCTAACTCCCTCCTGGCTTCGCCTGGCGGTGATAATAAATATAAAAATCACCATATTACATTATGTAAGTCATATGATGTAACGGTATGTAACTTAAACCTTTAGGAAGCATAAAGTCGTATTCATGTATGGAGACTGGAAGTATCTACTGAGGTGCACTTCTCTTATTTGAACAGTGATGCATTCACTTACCGTTGTGCACACTGATATGTATTTGATTTGATTGTTTAGTGAACAAACTTCATAGTCAGTGACTATGACTCTTTGAACTGAACTAAACAAAGTGAGTCATGATTTACACATCAACTACCCTGTATTTTACTGAAATAAATGAGTGCTGTCTGACCACAAATATGTAATAAAATAAAATGTCTAAAAGACACAACACCATCACTCAGCCGTATCTGAAACACTCTGGCTAAAGTGGAGAGAACAGTGACTGATACATGAGATTAAACTAGACTTGTAATAAAGAAACTGGTCTTACTGTAAACTCCTTCATGGGGACATAAGGTTCCTCAGACTAAACATCGTCTCCAGACACTCCATCCATCTCCATAATGAACTCAGTGGCAGTGAGACATAAATAAAGATGAGCCAAAGATAGTTTCCAATATGTTATCTCTGCATTTCTGACACATTAAACAATGGAGAGTTATTTTAAAGTGTTCTGGTACTCGTGCACTTACTAACCCAGGTACTGGATCAGTGCAGAGCCTCGTGTTCTCACTCATACCTGATTTTGTATCTGAGGCACTGGTATCAGAACAGTTCTATTCATACGTACAACAAAAGGCCTTCAACGTCATATTTCTTGTTAATTAAAGTTGGGACATTTTGAGTTTTGATTGCAGCAAAGTGAACAGCAGGTAAGCATTTACAGGAGCAAAGCTGAAATAATTGGGACAAAAGGCAGTTGTGGGAATCACAATCATTCAGGATCATTTTTTTAACAGTTGCTGGTTCTGATTCTGATTGAATGTGGATGTTTACTTTTCTTTTTAAAGTTCTGCTTAAAATCTCGGAACAATCCTCGTAGTCATCTGTGCATTTGTGTGGGAGAGTTTTTATATATTTGTGCATTAACAATTCTAGCCAGAAAAAACAACCATATAGGTTCTCTGTTTACTATTAGGTGGCGACCTCTAGTGGTGGTAGTAATTATGAGGGAGTACAGAGGAGGTGACGTGGATGGATGGTTTAAAGACTTTCACCCAAGAGACTGGAGTTTGTGTCCCGCCTGAAACCAAAAGCAAAATTTGGCTTATCTAAAGGAACTGAAGTTATGTGACATAACTTTTGTAACAGTTATTATAACGCAAACCATGAGATTTTCTTAAACCTAAAGACGTTTTGGTGCCTAAACCCAATCAAACTGCAACCGTTTTTCACGTTAACCACATGCTGGATGCCACTTGACTTATCACTAAGATTTAGTGCCATCTACTGGTCAGGTTGCAAACTGCACCCAACTAAATACCCCTCATCTCACCCTCCCTATGGCCTACGGTGTTTATACACTAATGACAACATACCTATGAAAAGATTACATTGCATTTCTGCAACATTTTGCTAATAAATCTCACACACTGGACCTGTAAGATCTGTTAGGCCTGTCGCTGCTGGTATTCTCCAACATCCTTGACAATGACCTTGAGGACAAATTGGCAATTAAATCCTAACAAAAAATAGAAATCAATAAAAGTCTAATTCCTTCTTTCTATATTTCATACAATTCACTTCCAGAGGACGACGGGTGTGAAGAGCAATTCAGTTTACAGAAAAGAATTCAAAGATTTGGAAGCAAAAACTTTAAAAACAGCTCAAAACAGACAGATTTCTACTTATCTATGAATCTACTGGCTCATATGCTGTGGTCTCATGCAAAAAAACATTCATTGATTTTTCAGTCTGTGCAGTTAATTTGAATTTGTCATCATTTTATTGCTGATTAAACTCAAAGAGAAACATGTTCTGCAAACTCATCTGTGTGATTAGATTTTAGATGTCCAACTGAACAGCAGGTAAGTGACTGAGGGAACGGGAACATTCATGGACTGAGTGGCCCCGTGTGGCTCCGCTAACAATAGCAGCTGTCACATTAGCTGTGTTGTAATGAGGAGTTACCACCCCGGGGCCTGCAGTCTGGAATGCTCCTCATAATGAAGACTGTTGACACGAGAGGAGGAGAAAACGGAAAGAAAAGATGTAGAATTTTGCGGCTGAACACAACATAAATAGTTTCTTCATGAACAGGGAAAAACAGTGTGTGAGACACAAAACAGGATAAATGCTGAACAAAGTTGCACCAGTATACAATAATCTTTATAATTACTGAAATATAAAAGAAAATCGTTTAAAGCAATAAAATCAAAATATGTCAGTTGTTGTTCAAAAGGATCAGATCAACATTTTGGGAAATATGTTCACTCTAGATGTCAGTTTGGTCAGTGGCCCCGCTGATTCAAACTATGAAACAGTTTTGATTTACCATCAAAGTCAAGTGATATAAAATAAAGACAGTTCATCTATAGAGAAGGAGGCTGCGGTAGAAACACGGATCAGATAAATACAATGCTTTCAAATTTGACTTATTTTTAAGACGTTATATAACTTTCAAACATAACTTAGACTCACACAACCTAACTAAGCAGTTTATTTTCCTAAACTGTCCAAGCACCTTGTGTCTTTATTCTGTAAGTCTATGCAAACATTGCACATTAAATATTTCAGATCTTACACCAGAGTGGGAGCTACAGCGTCACAGTTTGAAGTGTAGGGCCACCGACCAGGCTGCTGTATCTGGAGTGAGAACTTGTTGCTTCTGGTAGAACCACAACTTGTTCATACAAACAATATAAAATGTCAATTTGTGAAGTCTTGAGGTGCTGGTAAGCAGATTTTGTTTCCTCTGGACAGAGCCAGGCTTGTTTTGCACCTGTTTCCACTGTTTATGCTAAGCTAAGCTAACTGGAGGCAGGATGTAATTTTATATTTACTGTACTGTATAAATGAGACTGGTGTCAACCTGAACATCTAACTCTCAGCAAAGACACAAATAAGTGCATTTCCCTAAATGTTGAACCTGTATTGGACCTGTGGCCCTTCAAGTCCTTTCAAAGTAAATTTTCAAACTGAAACAATCGGTGCAAAACAAAGATCAAAACATGACTGTGAGACAAAAGTTTTGCACAAAGAAAGAAACTTGTTGAACCGAGAGTCAGTGAATTTTGTGTTTATGTGAGTCTGAATGTAAAGGAGAGAAGAGCAGTGCTGCTCTTTAAAGCAGCAGGGTCCCCACTTTAACAAGGACAACCCAATGACACCGCAGACACAACACACACACACACACACACACACACACACACACACACACACACACACACACACACACACACGCACGCACGCACGCACGCACGCACACACACACACACACACACACACACACGCACGACTGATGTGACGCTCATGCAGAGGTGAAGTGGGTCACGACTTAACAACAAGGGTCCGTGTTCTTCTCTGCTCATAAAATCCCCAAAAACTTCCACAGAATTTAACTGATATCTAGTTGACATGAATAAAATGTGCTTCACTGGTCCTGTTTACACCTGATATTAACACGTCAAAGGTGATCTGATCACAGGGGTGAAAACGCACCCCAGACACATAGAGACCCCATCACCACATTCTTTCAGCAGTGTGTCCACAAATGTGTCCTGGGCAACACTGAGGGACCGACCACTCGACTGACGTCCTCTGTGTGAAGTGAAAATACGTAGTAATTCACACTAACGGTCTCATACTGAAGTGTGAAACAACAAGAAGCCACAACAACATGCATAAATATAATATAATATCTATCTATCTATCTATCTATCTATCTATCTATCTATCTATCTATCTATCTATCTATCTATCTATCTATCTATCCATCCATCCATCCATCCATCCATCCATCCATCCATCCATCCATCCATCCATCCATCCATCCATCTATCTATCTATCTATCTATCTATCTATCTATCTATCCATCCATCCATCCATCCATCCATCTATCCATCCATCTATCTATCTATCTATCTATCTATCTAATTTTTGAGATATATTATTCTTGAGTCTTGATATCTGAATGGTTAAAACACTAATCACATAACTGCAACCATCGTCACTTTTGTTGTGTTTCAGTTGTGGTAGTTTTTGTCTCTGTTCTCCAAAAGAACACAAGCTGCATGATCCAGATGTTAAGAACATTTTATGCTTCATATCTGTACATTTTGAAGCTTCTTATGTGATATTAGGTTCAGGCACCAGAATTACTTAGTTAGGTTTATAAAAAACATAATTGTTTGGGTTAAAACGTGTTACTTATGTAACTTAAACATAAATTAAATCTCACACAAATTAGGTCTCTCACATCAAAACAATAACAAAAGTTTGATGGCATGAAATAGTTTGGGATCAATCAAGTTATTTCCATCATTGATAAACAACCAGCATGTCAAATTAAAATCTATCTAACATGACTCATATTCATGGACAAAACAATATCTTGAAATGACCTGGTATGTTATTAATACACCATTTGGTGAGACTGAGGCTCATTCCAACAAAAAACAATCAACAAAGTCGTAATTTGTCTATTTCCATATAAAACTTGGGTAAATAGCGTTTTGTTAAGTAACTCCTGCCCTCATAGAGCAGGACATGTTCAGAGAAGAGCAGGCTGCTTGGTGAACTGAAGACTGAATGTTTTGTTCATATATGAGGAGGATCCAACTGACCCAGTACACCTCTCCCCACAGTCCACAGTTCAGGGTTCACACTCGACTGGCTGTGTGTGTGTGTGTGTGTGTGTGTGTGTGTGTGTGTGTGTGTGTGTGTGTGCAGTCACCAGGGTGCCAGCAGTAGTCTAAATTAGACCTTCCCTTCTTCAAAGGTCAAAGGTCAGCGTGTCGGGAGCTCAGACTCTCTGGCATTTCACACCGGGAACACAGAATGGACAGAAGAAAGACAGAGGGGAGGGGTGCAGAGGAATGCACACTTTTACCTCCAAAAAAGTACATCTTCTGGTCCAGAGGTTGTTCTGGTAGAAGTGTCTGACTACAGTCATCGTTAGGTTTGCTGGTGAGCGCGACTCAACAGGTGTCGCTGTTGTAAAAATGGACTAAAATAAAGTTGTTTAGATGAGGCTTTCTAAAACCTCTGGCCTTATTCAGACTGTCAGTGCAGATCTGAGTTCTGGCGAATGAAGACTGTATTCAGATTGATTTTAAAAAGCGAAACAAGTTTTAATTTAGACAAATCAACTAGTCTAACAGTAAGAAAACACTTGGAAAGCAGATAAAATTACGCACAAGCCATTAATGACATTCTACAATCGCCAGATTGTGTTTTAAATTACACTGAAATATGTCCCACTTTGCGCCATGCAATATGAACACTGCACATTAATCTACAAAACATGACAACAAACTCACTAAATGTTTCAACTTTTCAGATACAGTTCACCCAGAGCTGACGTTAGCTGCAGAATGGCTAATGTTAGCAGTGCTAGCAGCAGCAGCTGCTCTGCTTGTAGGTTAATATCTGTGTCTGTGCTGAATGTGGTCACATGTTGCTCCAGTTGAGTGTTTATATACCAGTTTATTCTGTCACACTCTATATTCAACCTTATTTTCATTCTCCAGATTAAAATGCTGCCAAACTGTGCTGGTTTTATGATCTGTCATCTGTCCAGTTTTGCTGATAACAACATCCAGGGTTGGGTGGACCATCGGGGCATATGAGCTGGACGAGAGCAGCTGCCATCTGACAGTGTCGCAGCTCAGACTGATGGTGGATACATTGTGCTTTCAGGTATCTGCTTCATTTTACTATTACAAAATAACAGGGGACTTTTATTGTGAAGAATTTATAGGTTGTTTATCCACTGTTTTACAGACGGGTCCTATGCTGGGCCGAGGCTCAGAGTCAAACTGAGCTGAGTCAAGCAACATGTGCATGAAAGAGGAGCAAAAGATCTGCAGGAGTTACTGACTGAGACGACAAGCTTTTATCGCCTCCGTTGAAAAGGGGAGAAAACTAGTGCTTCCACCCGGGTGTCATATTTACATTAGTACATTACAGAGTTGGAGCTGATAAATACCTGAGACTGACTGCCAGTTATATCCTTTCCCCTTCCAGACAAAAGCCAGATGTTAGTGCTTGTATATGTAGTGTTAAAGGGATTAAAGTGCATGAATCCATGCTGCTACCAGCAGAGCTGTGTGCAGGAGGACAACACAGAGAACAACACTCTGAAATAAACAGTCTGTTGGCACACTGGGGGAGGATTTTATATACCGACTTCACAATATGATTATTAAAGCAAAGTCACCAAAAAACACAACCAGTCCTCAGCAGACTGATAACAGCAACTTCACACAACTGACTGCTTTTTGCATCCTGTTTCCCTTTTCTGACATGGATTATATGACAGACTGCAGGTGTTCATTACAGTGATGTTCCCTATCAGTGATGTCATTAACATTAACAGGGAAGAACTTTGTTTTCTGTTCTCTCAGGCTGCACGAGTATCCTGGTTATGATCAGGTTTGTGTTGAACGTATCAACACTTAAAAATATCCTGGTTTTGAGAAAACTACAACATGATGCCAGTTTGTCATCCACTTAAATTAAGTTGTAGTTAATCTGTAAAACAAGACATATGTTGCTCAGTGTTTCATTCTCCACATTACAACACTTCATGTATAACAAGATCCAACTGGGTCCGACTGTTGTGAAAACTAACCAGCAGGTTGTGTGCTCACATGACTTGGACTCAATTCAGACACAAATTTGGTGACTTTTGACTCGACAAAATCAAATAAGACTCCATGAATCGCTTCATTTCCCGAATCATCTGAACGTTAACGCTGTTCATTCTCAGCAAGTCAACACCTAATTCACCAGATCGACTCTGTTTGAACCAATCAGGCAGCACCAAATCAAGTTGCAGGAGAGAACCATGAAGAACCAACATGACCTTACTGAACTCCAGTTTAGAAAAATTATGCCAGAATACAAAACATGCAGGTTGAAAATTAGAGACAGCTGAAGTTAAAATAATGTTACTTTTAGTGAAGAGCAACATTACTTGTTTAGGACATGAGACTTACTTGTGACTTGCAGAACAATGACTTGGTAAATGTGTATCTCATTAAAAGGTTTCCATGTTTGGCTGTTGATGTATTATTTAATATAAAGATCTCTTGTAGCACATGCAGCTGCAGGATCCATTCAGTTCAAGGATCAGGCCTCTGGTCATGCAGCTCTTTTCATGAGTTTCATCAATTATTCAATCAATTTCATCATTTTTCCACAGTATGAATATAATTTGAAACAGAAACAGCCGATAGTCTGTACTGGATGCTGGACAGTTTGAAGCACTGACTGACTGAGTCTGAGTGAAATCCAGTTTTACTTTAACAAAACTTTGACGCAGACTGAAATATGGTGACACACAACTGAAGGTAATTTGAATCAGTGTTCTGCAGGATTCATTTGTTCTGTGGTTCATGCAGTTAAAATTAAAGTCACCAAATAGTAATAACTGAAATCTTTATTCTGATGTTATTATAAATAGTATTATATTATAGGATATATTATCATATGTACAGACATGGCACTGAGTTGGCGTGGCTCGTGGTGATGGGGCCCAGTGTGATATCAACAAAATCCCTGACGACGTCCCCGATGAAATAAGAAATAACCTACTAGAAATATGGTGAATATAATATGTCTAACATAATAATTAGAATATTATAATTGTAATAATATCATTTAGAAAATCAGAAGAACGACGACCCCCCTCCCCCCATGCACACACCAGAAAGACCAGGAGGACCTCCACAACCAGAAAGACCGCTGCCACCAATGTAATGTCCGAGCTCGGTTAGAACCCACCTCGACTGTGGGTCAAAGGTCATTTAGGCTGGGAACCAGTGACCTCCTGTTCAACATGCAGCTGCAGCATCCATTCAGTGAGGGCTGGGCTCTAATCAAGCGTGGATGTTACAGTGGTAATAGATCACCAACACACCTTCAACAATTGTCTGTGAATATTCACAGTCATCCATCTTGAAATTTGAATCCAGATAAAAGTCTGAAGAGGAAAAGAACATCAGAGTTTGGAGGATAAATCTCATGACAAAGTGTCAGTGGAGCGTTTTAACACCATGTTTAAGCTACACACGCAAATATTTTACGATTGAGACAATTAAATTGAAAACATTTGAGTCGGTGATGCCACCCTGACTCGTGCGCTCCGTGCGCCTCGGCCCCCCCTCACCTCTCCAGACCTCTCCGGCTTCTCGCTCCCCGTTGTTCGGGTTTCAGAGGCAGGCAGGGGGGTGGGGTCTCTGCCCTCACAAATTCTTCTCCTCCTGCCATTTTAATACCTACACACCATCCCTCCACCTCCTCATTCCAGCAGCGAGTCAAACCGAGGAGAGGTCACGGAGCGACGCAGAGATCCCACCGCCTCAACGCATTTTCACGTCCCGGCGCTCATTCCTCACCGAGGGGCTTCACTCAGAGGAAGAACAGTCTGGATAAACTTCAGCAAACTGTGACCTCACCTTTCTTTACCCGGGACATTCTCTCTCTGTGTTAACGGGACTTCCTGCCTCACCTGTCCCAGCCGCCGCTCCTCGGTGCGTCGTGTCCGACCAGCAGCGTCCCCAGGTGAGTCAGCGGGCTGCCCGGGTCCGGGGACAGAGGAGGGGGGTACAGCAGACCGCTGTCTGCCTGAGAGTATCCTGGCTGGATCGTCGGTGTTTCTGACAGGACGAGATTAAAAGAACAAACCGTTAGATCGGTTTAAAAAGAGCGAAAGACGCACGATTTAAACTTCTGTCTGTCTGCGGAGAGACGCAGCTGCAGGGTGATTTTAGCGCATCAGGACTGAGGGGTGGCGCAAAGTGTAACTCATTATCAGATCACCATTAGTGATGCTCAGTGTGAAAGGATGCTGAAAGCTGAAATGATTCATGTTAAAGAGGAAATTAATCTGCAAAGGTTTTGATCATTCCCACTGGTTCCAGCGTCAAAAATGTGATGAGCTGCTGCTTTTCTTGGTTTTAAATGACAGTAAATTGAATATCTTTGGATTCTGAGATGAAATTTACAAGTTTTTTTTACATACAGCATGTCACATTAGACTCTGGGAAGCTCTGATCAGCATTTCCTTTTTTTTCTCCAACATTTTATAGACAAAACAATGAACTCATTGTTTTGAGCTCAAATAATCTGTACTGAGAATAATCCTGAATTATAGCCGCAGGTGTTTCTTAAGTCTGCAACAAGAAGGTTTTCCTGAAAAACATAAAACATTTAGCTTTAAATTTTCTGTGCTGTGGTATGATAACAGTTATTTGATCAAGAGCTCTGATTGGACTGTTGTAAAGGAATTTACTTTGTTTCTGTGGCTCATCTTCATCCGGGTTATAAAGCAACAAGTTTTCACTGATTTCTGAACATTTTTGTACGTTTATGGTGCTGAAGTGCAATGAAATGAAATGAGGTGAAATAATGACTTTTTTTTAGTGAGGGGAAACTGAGACGTTTCACTGATTTCTACAAAACATCAAGTTTGAAAAATGAGAGGTGCTGCTGGTGGTTTAAAATAGAGCCGAGTGAGTGAGTGTGTGTGAGTGTGTGTGAGAGTGTGTGAGAGGTAGAGTAATGCTGTGGGTTCACACTGGTTGACTGGAGGTGATGCTCTGTGCAGGCGGTCAAAAGCAGCATTCAGACAGAGAGACGGATCAGTGAGCAGCAGAGAGACAGACAGACTAGGAGGAAGACAGTAATAATACAACACAGACAAAATCAGTGCAGACAAAGTTTAACAAAGATACTTAGATTTGTCTAATACACGTCGGACAGTTTCACAGAAGACAGACTTATAAAGAAAGTAGACAAGCTGCCCCCAGACTAACTCAGACCTATGACCACATTTCCATACAAATTTATTGCAAATTTTACATAATTTTCCAGAAAATCAGTAGAGAATATTAATTAATTAGGTGCTGGTTCATTAACAGTGGAGTTAATCCTTCAGTCAGGTAACCACTGAAGAAAAGAGCACAGAGATGAGATGTAAGGAAGAGATCCAGTCAAAACTCAAACGATGGACAACATGATGGAAACACAACATTTGTGTTAGTTTCATGTGTTAATGTGAGGAAGGTTACGGGCTCCTCGTCACCCCACACACGTCTGATTTGAAGTTTAAGTCACACGTTTGATAGACGTCATCATTTATTCACTAACAGTCTGCGTCCACATTTTTCTGACTACCGGCGTCTTTTTCCAGTTGTTCCCATTGAGGAGAGAACGTCTGCAGAAGCATGAACATCCTAAATACAACTGACACAAACTCCGAATGCTTCTAGGTGAAGAAACCACAGCATCTCAATGTTAATAATGATACCAGAATCAGAAATGCCTCTGATAGCCTGGAGGAGATCATGTGATGGGTTGTGTGTGACAAACAGGGCTGGAGCTCGTCTGCAGTTAATCACACACACACATACACACACACACACACACACACACACACACACACACACACACACACACACACACACACACACACACACACCTAACAGCCTAAAATTGTTGTGCACATTTATGACTTCAGGTGATTCATGATTTTTGAAAAACCCTTTAAAACCTTTACAAAGCTTGTACTGACTGCTGACTCCTCACCAAGGGCCACAAGTCATCAACTGCTAGGCTAAAAAAAAACTTCCCTACTTGCAGTGTTGGGGAGTAACTTGTAACTAAGTACTTACTAAGTAAAATAAATGTAATCTGTTACAGTTACTGAGAATGGTGTCAGGTCAGTACTCAGTATCAGCCTGTACACAAAGTTCAGATTTGGAATCTGAATCAGAAAGGAAAAAATGGCATCAGACCATCTGTAGTTGTTCAGTCATCCATGTTTTTTAGTTTGGAAAAAGTTTGAATGTACCCAGAAATCAGTGCAAATTAGTAGATCAGACAGTCATGAAGTAGACCGCAGGGTTTGTGCAGAACCAGAACCATACTGCAGGTTTTTTTTAAAAGGAAAATGTATGAGAAAACTGCATTATAATGAGGTACTGTAGTACTGCAGAGATGCTCTGGTCTACCAATCTTGTTCTTCAGATGAAAGGTAAAATGAAAATTGTGATACTAAAATGATCATTCCCACTAACTGGGAATGATCCTGGGAACAAACAAAATTTCAGTCAAGTAATAGGACTTTTTTTTACCACATGGTTCAGCCCTGGTTAGCATGATAGCATCAGAAATCTGTAAGATTGTTTATTTCTCCACACCTGTATACATACCTGTACAAAACCCTCTATTACCAAACAAACCAACAGAGGCAACACTCTCATAATGATTCCCAACATCTGTCAAATACTGATGTATTAAATTAAAAATTCATTTTAATGTAGAGTTGTATATGTTGCATTAATAATGTGTGGTTGTCACAGAATCCCACGACACAGGAGACACTAATTTAGACGTCCATCAGGGTCTGTCTTCGTGAAACTGGTCCCAGGTCGGTGTACAGTCAGACAGATACTGAAGCAGTCAAACAGTGAGACAGTCAGTCATTCAGGAAGGCAGTCAGTGAGACAGGCAGGCAGGTAGACGGTCAGTAAAACAGTCAGGCAGTCAGTGAAACTGCTAACAGTAGCAGAGTCAACATCTGGTTCCAATCTGAAGCTACTAACAAGAAGTGCTGTGTCTTCATCTCAGTGTGGACTCCAGCTGTCAGTCAAACACCCAAACCACCTACAGTACCAACCACACGCCTGTCTCACCGCCTGTCTGTCTGTCTGTCTCACTCCTCTCACCCACTCCTGTCTGTCTGTCTCATTTCACCTTTTTTGTATTTATGTTACCACAGTCTGTATGAACATATGGTCTCCATATCTGTGCGTCTGACCTGCAGAGCTGATATGTTATCATCTCAGTGTGAATCCAGCCTGTCAATCAAACCAACAGAGAAACTACTTTGTGTATGTAACTCAAACTCCTGACCCTCCTCTGTTTCTCCACATCTCACTTCTTCACCTGCTGATTTAATCTCCTGTCAACCTGAGGAGAGGCTCATTTTAATCACACTCTGAAAAACTGATTTCACATGTCAGACGTGGTCAGAAAAGAGGAAAACATGACAAATTAAGACCAAAGTTTCTATACGAAGACCTCTTAAAACAAAGTCATGCAAGCTAATTCTTTTATTTGAATACTTTTTAGTGGCCGAAATAAGAGAAATTATGCATTATAACTATTATAATAAACTTTACTTTGTCTGGCAGAAATATTTTAAAAGTACAGAATTATGTAAAAAAATTACTGGACCTGCCCTTTATCAGGAACATACTGTTGAAAAACAGTGAAACACAGGGAACCATTTACTTCTGAAGGACCTTTTTTTGAAGACAAATTTCAAAATGTATTGATCCTGCCACAATCCTGTCAGTTGAAAAAGTCTCATCTGTAACAATTCTTGTCCATTATTGATCAATCTGATCATTTTCTCCATTAACTGACGTCGTCAAATGTCTTCTTTTGTCCGCAACTCAAAGGTTTGCTGTCAGAGAGTAAAGAAACCAGGAAGTATTCATATTTAAAAATCTGGACTTTGTTTTCTTAAAAAAATACTCAAAATGGTTAATTGATCATCAAAAAAGTTGCTGATTAATGTAATGATCAATTAATAATCAATTAATCATTGAACCTCTACAGAAAAATACAATATGGTTCTTCATAGAACCCTCTGAAGACAAGAGGATTGTAGGTGAAATCCTTATAACATATTTTTAGTTGCCCCTGGGTCGGTTCTACATGAAACCCTTAGAATATTAAAGGGTTCTCTGTAGAACCCAAGGTTCTGGATGAACCCCTCAGAGGGTTTGAGGTGGAACTGGTACTTTAGAACTCTAGTTATACCCCTTTAGTTTGGGTTCTAGGTAGGACTGTCTGAAAGTGGAAACTTTATAAAAGGTTTTATCATGAAACAAAATAAGGTTCTCGGATAAGGACTTAATATGGTTCTCATAAGCACTTTTATTTACACGTGTACTTTAGTGGAAGAGGAAGTGAAACAGACTAACTGAAGCATAAACATAAACAACAGTGGAAACTACAGACAATCAACATTAATCATCACAACAAGACAAATACAGACGCTCTGCTCACCGAGTTTATCTGAAACACTTGAATGCACCAACACCTCTAATATATTTTATTATTTTAAGAAGTTTAGCTTTAGGTTGAGTCGTCCTGCTTCTGACAAACTGAGGCGCAGAAACCCACCAACAGGACGTCAACAACAGGGTCAAATATCTGTCACCTGTCTCCGTTCCTCAACCTCAGGGTCACGACCCCGACAGGAGGTCATGGGATGGTTATCAGGGGTCAGGAGTCAGACGAGTAATAGATCTGGTGCAGTGGCCGTTAAAAACCCGCCTGTTTGGAACGGGACGATCACTTGGCCTCTGGTGCTGCTTGCAGCTTTCTCAAGAACCGCTCGTCCAAACTTCACACTGGACACTGAGCGTCTTTGGGTCCTGAGAATTATAACCTGCCGTGACACCGTTGTGTCATCTAGCAAGGGTTGCTGGTCATTGAAAAGTTTGAGTTTCGTGAAACAAAATGCCAAACTTTTGAAGACTTTCTGATCATTATAGTCAGGACCTGATCCATACCTCCTGGCCAATCAGGACTGAGAGATGAGAAGGAAGCGAAACGACATACATGAGCTACTTCCATCACTTCTGGAAGAAACAATGTGTTTATTTATGAATGTTATTAAAACTTAAAAAAAAAAAAGTTTTAATCGCTTCTGGATGTTTACATCCAGCCCAAGTCTGCATGGCCACGCCCCCTCCTAGGCGACAACTCACAGTCTCATATAATGGGAGAGAGAGAGGAGAACACTGAAAAGCTTCTGTGTAGCAGGTTGTAAAACAAACATACAAATCCATCACAGACTCTGGTTCCCTGTTCCTCCTGGAGAGGAAAGGATCCTAACAGTGGAGCAGTGAGACTCTCTGAGCCTCCAGACAACAGTAACTGTTACTGCTGATGGAGAGCTAACGTTAGCTTGAGCCAAGGTTAAAAAAAATTCCCTCAAGAAGTTATTGAGATATCAAGTTCCAAACAATGGGATGATCCAAAAACATAATGCCTGCGGCCACGGCTGTCACCATAAAAATAATAATGAATCACAGAGGTCCTTCAGCGTGCAGTCATGAACAGGCTGATCAGTCCATGAGTATTAGAGATTAGCTGCAGACGAGATCCAGGTCTCTTCATTACTCTCTCACACACACACACACACACACACACACACACACACACACACACGTAAGCAATCACATTTCACCTGGAGGAGACGATTAAACACGTTGCTTTTTCTGAAAATGATGATGGAAGTGGCTAACAGGAAAGTCATCTCTGGTGAAAGTTGCACATGCCCAGTACTGATCAGGCAGGAGCATCATGTTAGCATGCTGATGTTAGCATGTAGCTCAAAGCACTGCTGTGTCTCACTGAGCTGCTGGAATGGCTGCAGACTCTCAGTCTAATTGAAATATTGTTTTAAAGAAATCTTTTCTCATTTCCTCTGAAGCCGCTTCATTTGTCAGACCTGTTGGCTGTTGCTTGATGTCACATTGCTCACAAACAGGCAGCTGTTTATCTTCCACTCACCTTTCCGGCCGTCTTCCCCAACGTCCAACTCATCCATGATGACCTCTGCTGACTTCAGGAGGGGACGTTCCTCGGGTCCATGGCTCCTTTGCTTTCTGTTTTGAAGATAGCCGCTCTGTTAATGAGGACCTCCTTGTCTATGACAGAACTACACAACAATTCATGACTGATGTCGACTCGGTTGGACAAGCAAAAGCACAGTTGGCAGATATTGTTACGAGGTTATAAAACAAAACCATCGGTGTCCATCAGCAGGTCAAAGAGCTGTATGATTCAATTCATGCAGCTGTAGACTGAACATCATGTTGGCTTCGTGTTGCAGCTTGATGGTCTGTTGAGATCAGATGTTCTCCTGCTGCTGCAGACACTAACTGTGTAAACTCATCATCCTAAATACAACTGACAAACAAATCTGTCCAACTGAAGACAATACACCGTTGATTTAGATACAGACGCCAAAACAGACCATGAGAACATGAAAACACTCAAATTTATACATCAATTCAAATCAATATAATCAATAAAAACAAATAAGTTCTGCTGACCTGAAATCACGTCGTCCTCCTGTAGCTTCGTTTTTAAAATCCTCCTGTTCTTCTTCTCATTCTGGTTTGCTGCGTGTTCAGTTTCCACCCAGATGTTCCAGATGCTGCAGTGATGCACAGATATCTTAAAGTTTAGTTCAGTTAAAAGATGTTAAAATGTTCATCAGTCACTCGACATTAAGAACGTTTCCACCGCAGCTTACAGTCAGTCTACAGTCAGAGAGGCTTCAGTGGAAAACCTATTGAAGAGTGTGTGTGTGTGTGTGTGTGTGTGTGTGTGTGTGTTTGCTCTCCATCCCGGACCTGTTATCTGACCACTGGTCTTGGTGTGTGTGTGTGTACATTACTGTATCTCTCAGTGTGTGTGTATAAGGAGATAATCACCTGTTGCTGGACTGCAGGTTTCTCACACACACCTTCCTCTCTTTGACAAACACTCAGATACTCGCTGCCTGTGTGTTTGTCTTTTTTTTTAACATTTCTGTAACATTTTGTTTTCATCAAGTTATCCAACTGGTCTAAAATGCAAACCGTCTTGTTTTCCTTTCAGCTGATCATCGTTCTGTCCCGTTTATTAATTACACCTAAAACTTGTGGGGAAAAGAGTTTAAAGATAAAAGTACACATACATGAATCCAGAGCCAAACTGTCCTCTGAATAAAGTTTCCTGCCTCGTGAATGTGCTGTAATTGATTCAAATGACTTCACACTGTTTATAACTGACGTGTAAACATGTAAACATGTAAACACTGCAGAGGTCTGCAACAAAAACTCCTCTGACATGGTGATCAGTAAGCAGTCGCTCCTTATGTGTCTTTAAAGCCCCTTCGTGTAGGATTAATACACTTCTAACATCCTGGACATCCTGAATGAATGAAAACACATAGTTTTTAAATTTACGCGTCAAATTTAAAAGATGTTATAATCACATCATAATTATGGGAGGAAAATGCTTAAATGCATCATAACACAGTACAACAGCACAGTACAGAAGACATTAGCATTAGCTGCTACATGTTACTGGTCATACTGGACAAAGTCAGTCTGCAGCAGCAAAACCTCTGAGTGTATTCATTTGAATCTGAGTGTGTTTTATTTATTATTACAGCAGCTGGCTAACTTAGCTTCACACACTTCTGTGTTTCATTGTTTTAAAGGGGTCTCTGCTGGTTGCTGGGCAGCTGGTGCCAAGACAAAGAAAAAAGTCTGGCACAACCAAATTTTTAGATTTCAGTTTTTCCAGACCAGACTCTGATTTCAGGTGTTTTGGGGAGAGGTGGGCGGATCGATCCTCAAAATATTGATACTACCAACATCAAGTCTTTATTCTAGGATCAATACTAGTGTCAACAGGCTTGACACCAGAAATATGGATCCATAAAATGTTAGATGACATCCAGAACACATGATCATTCTTCTTAGTGCTGCAAGTTTTGCATCTCACTCCGGTTGTGTGCAGTGATCAGTCACATAACGAACATTTCTTTATTTAGCCGACCATTAAAAAAAAACTGTCTAGATATTCATGGTTGTAATTAAGTAATTAACAATTAATAATAAAAAGAAATGCCAAATTATTTGGTGGTAATACATTCAGAGAGGAAAATAATCAGTACAGTAGCTGCTTTAAATAAAACAAAAAAAGGCATCAATTTTGTGTATTGATATCGGCGATTCTGTCCCTGTTATCAGCATCGGATAGAAATCTAATTTTGATAGTTTCGGGATGATTTATCCCCGATTCACTCCTCTTGACAGTCAGAGGATGAATCTGGTGCAGGGCCTCGGTCGGTTCTGATGTTCAGCCCAGATTATCTGTTAATGTGAGAGGACATCAGATCCAGTCTTAAGCCTCCTGAGCAGCTCGCAGACTGAGACTGGGGCCACGCTAAGAACTTCATGTTTGTTATTTAGAAGTTAAATCTTGATGATCACATGAGTCCTTTCTGAGCAGGACCACAACAGCCAATGAGAGAGATACGTGTAGAATTTTTACTTTTTTTTTTTAATATAAAAAATTATATTATTTTAGTTAGACTCTCGTTTCTTTTACCCCACATGGATTTAGATTTTATCTTTTCTTCCATTTAAATGGTTTTAATTCTCATGTCTTACTATTTTACTGGTCAGTTCTTGGTCTTAGTTGTTTTTATTTTGTACCTTAACTGCTTTTAACTCCAGTATTTTTTATTAATCTGTACTTGTGGTGGCAACTTTTGTCCTCCTGGAAAGAAATATGCACTAAAAATAAAGTTTTGCTTATTTGCTGCAAGGAGACAAACAACAATGTTAAATTATTCCTTTTAACATGAAAATAAATGCAGTCAACAGGATTTTAAAACAGCTAAAGCCACCAATAGTAAAATACTAACTGAAGAAGTAGACATACTATAACTGAACTCTTTATTTTAAGGGCAACAAGGTTGATTTTGTTTTGTTTTGTTTTGTTGATACCATCAGCGAAACCAATAACTCACATTTACCTTCAACCACCTTTGTCTTGCAGGCTGATGAGTCCTGCAGCGTCTCTCTGCTAAAGACATTACAATCTGAAGAAAACAAACAGCAGGACACAACAAGATGCCTGTGTTTTCTATCAGCCTGCAGGGAGAAAAATGACAAATAATAAATAAGTGGTGGTGACCATCCCAAAAACACAGAGCTGATACATGCTACAGCTGGAGTTCACTGTGATCTGTGACTCAGAGTGAAATTATTACTGTTGAGAAACTCGGGGAGAGAAGTTTGTCACATTTAAGATTATGTGAGATGCCAGAGAAACAGTTTGAAGCCGCATCAGTCAAACTCAATCCAGCAGCGAAGGAAAGACTTTGGAGAGTCAGAACAATGAACGATTGCGTCTCCACCTCTGCTTTGGCTTCGCACACATGTAAACATGGCCAACACAGATCAGACTTCCAAACTGATATCCCTCAATCAAATTTGTTTAACTGCACTGTGAAAAAATGAGTCTGAATCCTGGACAAGACAGAGAATCCAGGGAGAAAACCTCCGACCGAGTCTGATTTCTGATGTTTGATAGACAGAATCAGGTTGCTGAGAAAATAAATAGCAGATTAATCAATAATCAAAGTAATGATTAATTACAGGCCTGTTCTCCCCAACATGTTTGAGCTGACAGATCAGGTTTCATCTCCTCTAATACAGTTTGAACACAGTGTTCAGTATAATCTGTTCTGCAGAAGCCACAGAGTGATGTTCGCTGAGGTGAGACTTCCTCCTGTCCACTGACTGTAGCTGTCTGTGTGTGTGTGTGTGTGTGTGTGTGTGTGTGTGTGTGTGTGTGTGTAGATACACAGGATATCTGGAAAATGCATTAACACATCCTGCTCCATAGGGGGCAGCAGTGACAGGAAAGCCAGACCTAATATTTGTTAGCATTCCTCGTTAGATTAATCGGTTTATTATCTCAACTCAAAGATATTCAGTTTACTGTTGCAGGAGAGTAAAGAAACCAAAAACTATTTACATTTAAGAAGCTGAAATCACAGAATATTAACTCTTTTCCTTATAAAAAATTCCTTATACCTGACTGACTGATTATCAAAATAGTTGTAGATTAATTTAATAATTGATTAATCATTGCAGCGGAAGTGATTATACACTAATGAACACATACTTATGAATATTATATTTCATTTTTGCCATTAAATCCCTGCACAGTGGAGCTTTTAAGAAAAAAAAAAGTTGTAATTTTGTATTTTTACACGATGGTATTACTACTTTCCCTTCAGAAAAAGATCAGAGCTCTTGTCCACCACAGTCAGTCAGTCCACACCGCTGTCTTTGCTCTACACTGACAGTTTTAACCTCTTCAGTCTCATACAGATGATGGTCGCACAGAAAGCAGCTGATTTTTAGTTTAGCCCACTGAATCTCTGCTGGAGGAAATCCAACAATTTATTTTTAGTTCCTGAACTTGAAAAGACCTTTTAAGAAACGGCCACTGTTTCATTTGTCGTGAGAATCTCACGTTCATGCCAACGTCAACATCTGCCGCTGCTCTCTGACTCCGTTTTAACAACCACCTCTGTTTGCTGTGCGTTCGGTTAAATGTGGCATCAAACTGCTCTCTGACGTGAATCTACCTGCTTTTCTTCTGTGACTTTATATTTAAACCACATTTTATTTCAGTAATAAGGTCATTATAAGTTTAGTTATAAGTTTAGTTCTCTGATTAAGATGTGAACCACAGTTCAAATGATAAACTGTTTACCTGGAGGCGGCGCGAGAGCAGACACGGTTTTAATTTGTTTAAAGAGTTAATTGAAGGAAATAGGATCTCCACTTCTATATTTAACAGCTCAGTAAGAAACACACAGTTAACTGGCTCACAGTCACCACAAACAGCGGCCTTCACCGGCGTCCAGTCAATGAAGTGTTTAACAAGAAAATATCACGACTCAGCTCAATGATTCTCTTTGTGGACAATTATAGAACATATGTTGGTCTGTGACCCACGCTGAGGGGGAGCACAGTGTGTGTGTGTGTGTGTGTGTGTGTGTGTGTGTGTGTGTGTGTGTGTGTGTGTGTGTGTACGTGCTCAGTAGCAGCAGGATGGTAGTAGATTGTTGTTTGGTGAGCGGGCGGTGAGAGAGACAGGAAAAGGTTGTTGGGGTGGAGGTGGACGTGGGGGGGGGGGCTGCTGCCTTTAAGCTACAGAAAGTTATACTGAGGAGTCTTTGTTCTACACACACACACACACACACACACACACACACACACACACACACACACACACTCGATAAAACAGCCTCAGGCTTCAGGTTTGTCCCATAAGACTTGGAGTGAGACCAAACTCTGACAGTTTGAAAAGTGTCCTCTGTGTGGGTGAGAAGATAAATCTTAACTTCATGTCCAAATTTCTCAAACCATCATCCTTTTCTTTTAAAGTCTCTCTCTAGTCCACATTCTCTCTTCTTTTTATTGTTGTTCTGCACGTTTATAAATGATAAATGATGAATAACTAGACAGACTAATTAATAAAGTTGGGAGGCGGCGCCTTGTATATGATCCATCCTTCTTCCTCATAAAGGACGAGGTTTGGCGCCGCTGCAACATCTCTAATATTATATCTGGACATTTTTTCGCTCTTGAGTTCGCTCCCTCACTTCCAGTTAAAAGTGATGTAAGACAGCTGCTGACGCCCCTCCAGCGTTGCAGTACATGGAATCATAAAACTGATCACCACGGTGTATCACGCTTCAAAAACTATGCATGTGTCAGCTGCATGCCTGTACCTGGGTACACAATGGAGGCTGATATTTTTTGGGAATCCCGCAGGAAACGGGACTCTGGTAGGATTCCCCCAGGATGAGAGTCAATTTCACTATTGATCATGGGTATTGGACGGGACAGAAAAAAAAAAAAACAAGACGAGGAATCATAATAACAGCCGGTCAGTTTTTTGCAGGCAATGTTTGCTTTTTTTTTTTTCTTTTTGTTTCATGGTTGGTGCCAACAGGCCAGTTTAGTTTGATACTTCAAATTTTTGTCTCCACTGTCCTCCCTTTCTCTTTTACGTTTTTACAATATACATTTTGACATCATGGTTGATTTTCTATTGTGAATCTATTCTGCAGTCACATGTATTGCCTGTCTGTCCGTCCTGATAGAAGGATCCCTCCTCTGCAGCTTTTCCTGAGGTTTCTTCTGTTTTTTTCCTGTTAAAGGGTTTTTGTAGAAGTTATTCCTCATTAAAATCAGGTTTCTAAGGACAAAGGGTGTTTATGCTGCACAGATTTTTAAAGCTGAGGTAAACTGTGATTTGTGGTAGGGCTGTATAAATAAATTGACTTGACAAGGTTCACTTGGCTTATCTGTCTCTTCCTCCCACTGCTTCCCTTCTCTCCTCCCACTCTCGTTTACATCAGACATTAGTCAGACGACCTCTGACATCTTTGTGACATCTGTGTTTTCTCTGACACACCCACAACTGGTACATTTGGTTGGTTTGGTTTTTCTATTAAGTTAAAACTTTGTCTCACTGTAGCAGACTGGTCCTCTGAGTAAAGAGCTAGAGATTTGAAGAAATTCACTGAAATATGTTTTTGAATTTTGTCAAACTCTTAAGTTTTGAAAAAGAAAAATTGACAACTAACAATTTTTCGTTGTGATAATTTACTCTTCTTCTGTTAATAGATCGTTCACAAATTCTGAGTAAATCTGCAAAAGAAAATGTGAATGAAAGCTTGTTTCCACCCACTACTGTGCAACTACACTGTGAAAAGTGGGAACAACTAAATTAGTTTTATTCATCCCAGCTTTCACCATCCTATAATCTTTTGTAGGGATAACTTCATTTTCTTCTTTAAATAAACTTCAATTTTTGAGTTTTAGAAACTCCCAAAATGTATTTCAAGAATTATTGAGTAATCTCATTGAACTGAAAAGTAGTTCAGGCATCAAATTAGGTTCACAACTTACTATGACTGATTTTTGAAATACATTTTTTTAAGTTTCTAAAACTCAAAGAATCAAATTTATCTGAACAAGAAAAGTAAATTATCTCAAAACTTAAGAGTTTGAGTTGGGCTCAAAACTCAAAAATCTGTGCAGTAGGTTGCCTTGAAATTTTGAAGTCCTGTCCTGACAGTGTTAAGAGAGATGTTCAAATTCCTGCATCTGGTTCTCTGACCCAGTCAGCTTTTCATGATAAGTTCACCAGGGTTCACTTGATACACAGGACATCCAACCCCGGGATAAAAAGTTAAACATATCAACAACAGTATTTTAGGTGCCTCTTAAACAGTTGAACAGATTGACCTGATTTGATGGATGGAGATGACGGTTCCAAAGAGTTCGGGCCAAAAACACCAACAGTTGTCTTTTGTTTTATAGTCTGGTACGAAGGTTTATGGGAGGCCGGTGTCCCCTCAGTGCTGTAATGTCTGTTACATAAAACCTCGAGTGATCAAGAAAACCATAAAGTCAAATCATGTGAAGCAAGTGACAGGAATGAAGAATAGGTGTTATATGGGACCTCTGACTAAACTTAAGACCGTGGACAATGATTTCTGCTCAGGTCACTGCCAAACTGTAGGAGTCGTCACTGCGGCCATGAATAATGAGCTCCAAATGTTTGGCTGACCCTCCTCTCACTGCAGAGATGCTCCTGAAAACATGTGGACGAGACAAAGTGGGCAAAGACAAAGACAACGAGACAAACAGAGACATAAACAGAGAAAAGAGCCTTTGTGCTCGTCTCCATCTGTTGACTCAGTCCTCAGACCCGAGCCAGTGATGACCACAGGCTCTGGCTGCCAGTCAGACAGCGATAAACCCCTGAAGGACCCCTCTCCACGGGCCTGAGGAAGAGAGGTGGCTTTCACGGTGCCTGTTTGAACTGACCGAGTGCCCTGAACATAAACACGTCCCAGACGTGATCATTATCCCTCTGCTGCTGCTGCTGGTAGACCTGATCGCCTACAGGGAGGCTGACAGACACACGGGCAGATTAGCGACCGACCGTGTGTTTATCTGCAGCCTTCTATTAACACAGATTGCTGTGCACCTTATCCAGGTGTTTGCAGTGGAGTGTTTTACGACGGGGACGGACTGGAATGTCCCTCTGCAACACAACACAAGCCGTCTATCGACACCGTTATCACTTCACACACACACACACACACACACACACAGGAGGAGGGCAGGAATTTACAGGAGCTTCTCCTTCACTCTCTAGTCGCTCACAACAGAATGAACGTCACATCACAGCACCAATCACAATGGATTTGTGCTGTGATGTGACACTCAACGGGGAAAACATGGAACCAAAACTGGTAGAATTAGCAGATTCAGGTGTTCTGGACAAAATGTACTCCAAGGCTGCAGTTAGTTATTTTCATATCGATTGATCTGCTGATTATTTTCACAATAAAGCAATAAATCTTTGAGGCTACAAAATGTCAAAAAATAATGTGAAAAATGTTTATTACAATTTTCTCAGAACCGAAAGTGACGTCTTCAAATTGCTTCTTTTGTCCAACCAACAGTCCACAACCCAAACACCCTTCATTTATGGTCAAAAAGTGTCTTTTGAACGATTAATCGACTAATCGTTGCAGCTCTAATGCAGTCCTCTTTGTACTGGGAACGTCACATAGATTTTTTTGTCATGTATAACTTTCAACAGCCTCATTGGTCAAACTCTAAATCAGTGGTTCCTAAACTGCGAGGCGTCTTCCCTTAGGGTGTGGACGACCAGAGGAGAAATGTAGAAACACAGTTAAATTAACAGAAATTATGTCTGGGAAAATAAAAAAATATGAGCTTGCTAATGCTGTCATTTCACTAAAATTCAACCTGAATCATTTTTAATCAGTTCATCAGTTATTGTTAATGATTGATAATAACTTCATCGTGAGGGGCGTTAACTTCTAAAAGGAGTCATGTCAGAGAGAGTTTGGGAGCCACCGCCCTAAATAAATCAAGTGATACGAGGTTGATGTTCAGCCAGTTCTGTGCCTCATTTCCTTCCTTCACCCTCAAGACTCCCATCAAGTTTTCCAAATTAAACAAAACACTTTGTTTTCCATTTCAAAATTCAATTCCTCCAGGGGGACACACAGAAACATTTTCTGATCTGACATCACTATTGACAGGATGCCATCATTTGAGGGTGTCTTGCAAAACTGTTACAAACCGCTGTGGTAAATTTTTGGTTCGGTTTAGACACAAAAACAATTTGGTAGGAGAAGAAAAAAAACCTCATGGTTTGGGGTTAAATATGTACTTGGTTATGGTTTGGGTAGAAGCTGCGGTCATGGTTAAAAGAAACCATCAGTGGGTGTCGGTAAGAAACAGGAAGCTCCTTCTTCTGCAGACTTTATGGCTCCGTAACAACATGGTCGTGTCTAGATGGTGACCTTAGATTTGTCAAAGTCTCGCATTTAATTCAAGAGAGACTTTATGAAGTAAGGTGATATAGAATAAAGAGTGAGAAAGAGTCCATGTAGGGAGGAGTGGCAGATAAATGGGTCAAAGACAGGAGTTTCACCCAGGAGACAGGAGTTCATCTCCTGTTTGAAACTGAAAGTCATGTCAGAACAGCTGAGATCCTTAAAACCAGCATGAAAGTAGTATGAGACTCTTTATCAGGTCCTACAGTGGAAAACAAAGGACTCTGTCCATTTTCAACAACGATTCAAAGGACAGAAACGGGACATTGAGTGACTCTCTGTCTGAATGAGGTAATACACAGAGATTATAAAATCTAAAAACTGTATAATGATAGAAATTGATTCTGTAATGAATGTTGTGATTAATGTAAGTATTTGATTATTAATGACTATGAATGTATGAGAACAAGTTAAAAGTAAGAAGATAAGGTCAAAAATAAATCCTGTTGAAATGGTGATCTTAACCTGGCAGATCACTGAAACCTGACGACACAGACAGGATCCATCTGGATCCATCAGAGGAGATGATATATCGCACAATATACAACTAGTTGATATTCAGCACGTAGGCATCGCAAAGGAAAAGGAAATAAAGGACGGAACGCAGGAGGGATCGGTGTTAGTCCTCGGCCGACTTGTGTTCAGAGGATGCGATTAGATTGACCACATCGGAGCATCGCAGCCTGGAACTTAAAACTTTAACTCAAGAGGCGGAGTGGATGAACAGCCAGACGTCGCGGAAAAGGAATTCAACTACCTTCAGCTGTAATGAGAGCGTCGTGCGAAGGAGGATTAATCTTTTCCACCCAGCTGTAGGATTATAGCAGGATATGAAGGATTTCTTTTTGTTTATCCTGCCATCGAGGACTGAGGACTTGCAAGAGACTCTTTGGACTTTGGACAAAGTCGTGAGTTTCTACAGTTCGGCAGTCGAGGAAGGAACTTTTAAGAGAACTTTTAAACAAGGTTTTTATTCCACCCTCAGCTGATACACAGTAGATTTATTAAAAGGTCCAAGTAAAGTCGCTCGCTGCAGATCTCTGTTCTTATTGTTCTGATTATTCTCTTGATTCTTTTTCTGTCTTTCTTTCTTTCTTCTTTTTCTCTGCTAAAAGCGTTTGTGCAGCCAAAATGCAAAATAAAAACTCATCAAAACTGGCAATTAGGTTGCAAATTCCACCTACACTCATTGACCTCAAGGTGGCGCTGCAAGAATCACGTTTATGTTTTTCGTAATTATCTTGAGAACGGCTTGGCGTAGGTTCAAAATTCTTGTGCCATTTGAGTCTCTCATTCAGTCTGCATCTTTGCTCAGTTGGTCTTCTTTAAAAATGTTTTATGACATTTTCTCAATTTCATCAAAATTCTGTTTTTGCGAAGTTACGAGCCGATCAACTTTGATCTCATGAGCGTAATGAGATACAGATGTAAAGCATAAATATTAACATGTATTTTATTTTGCCCCTGCACTTTTTCGGACACTTCACTAAACTAGAGATCATCCTGTGATGGGATCATACGGAGCCATGACTAATAGTCATTACTACATTATTACTTGAGTACTCATTACTCATGGTTGGACGGGGCTAAAGGACACTTCAGCGGGAGTTACCATAAATCCAGGTCCTGTCATGGTTTCTCTCTGTTCTCCTTCCATCTCACCGGTCATCTCTCCCTCCTCCACAGTCTGATCCAGTTCCAGCCGTGTCCAGCTGTGAGTGACCCGTCTGTTAGATCGCTATCATCAGGATGAGACAGTTCAGAGGACTGTGTGGCTTCATTCTGTTGACGCTGGCCGTCCTCGCCACCGCCAGACCAAAAGCAGGTCAGTCTGCCGAAACTGTGAGAAAAAAGAGACACGTGATTCAGACAAAAGAAAGACATTGTTTTTATTACCTCCCTCCTCCTGTTCAAAACTGTTTCACAGGACAACAGACCACAGAAATAGACTTTGCCTTTTCTCCTTCTTTATAAAATTGTGTACCATTTTGTATTTTGAGGATGTCATGGTCATTTTTAGTAAATTAAGGGCCGTCCAGACCAAGAACTATAACTATAAAAATGGAATTTTAAGCACAGCTTTATAGTTATAATATGTATATACATCAGACCTACAGTAAACATTTGAATATGATGGACATCACTCTGATTTAAATGACCAGACAATTAATTGAACATATTTATCAGATGTTAAAAAGCAGCTGTTGCTCACGTCTGTTTGAAACCTGAAAAGATGGATTCTTCCACAACAATCCCACATATTTTTATGACACCAAATCTTTTCTACTACAACTTTCGGTTTCGGTCCAGCCTTCGTGAAGAAACTCTGGACGTGCATTAATCAAATAATTCCTCTCCAGCTCATAAAGCCACAGCACAAACACAGGCTCAGCTCATACCTCATTCATGACCGCTGTGTTTTTGAACAGAGATGATGTTACAACATGGGAGAGTGTTCACAGTGATGCCGAGAAAAAAAATTAAAGACAAAAACAGGTGTCCTGTGGCAGCTGAAGTCATGGAGAAGTGAATCCAGGTGGTAAATAATGTGAAAGTTACACCAGAAGACAAAGGCATCTGCTGCTGCTTTATTCAAGAAAAATGTAAAACTGAAAAACACACACAGACATTTCTATTAGGACACACTGACATGTGAAAAACTCACACGCAGACAAAAATTAACCCTCACACTCTAGTGTTTGTGTAGATTGTGCAGAGATTTTCTCTGTCATTTTAAAATATGTCTGAGGTAAACGTTGATCTTCCAAACAGCCTCATCTTTTTATTTTGCCTTTGCATTTTCTGCATTATGCCACCTGCACACTAGCTTGTTAAACTGTTAGCCACAGTGGCTTCTAGAAGCCAACAGTTTGGATGCCAAGCAGCGGTGAACTCTTGACTTAAGGACTTGAACGCTAAGCATTTACTGTACATGACTTCCCATGTTGTTGCCACGAGCTCAGGAGTTTCAAACAATGATTTTACTACTAATACTTCTTAAAGAATACAGCTGATGTCATTTTATGTCCACTTAATGTCAACAAATCCCATGAAATACTTCAAGACTTCCCTACTCTGTCTGTGTCCCTTGAACGTTTAACAAACATTACTGAAACAGAAGGAAACAGTGCATTTGTTGGGGACTATTTTCAGTGGCGGATTAATCTACATTTTGTGCTTCAGTAAGTCTTTCCAGCAGCTGGATGGTGTGTGTGGTGTTGAGTCAAAATAAACTACAGTGTGTGTTCATGGTGTTGAAGGAACGTGTCAGTCAGTGCATCACTGTGTCTCGTTGATGTGGTTTAAACAGTGTTTGAAGTGTTGTTCTGTTTTTCTTTGTTCAGTGGAGAATCCCACAGCTGATGTGTTGCTGTGTTCCGCGTTTTTCTTCCTTCTTCCAGACCCTGAACAGAAATGTAAGTCTGGTCCGGTGGATCTGGTCTTCCTCATCGACAGCTCCCGCAGCGTGAGGCCACATGAGTTTGAGACCATGAGGAAGTTCATGATCGACATCCTCGACACCCTGGACATCGGACTCAACGCCACCAGAGTGGGAGTGGTCCAGTACTCCAGCCAGGTAACAGAGGAGCACAGAATCCACCGTCATCCAGCCTGTATTTTATTTTTATTCTTCAACTTCATGTTAGCAGCATCCGTCTGTCAGTCGGTCCATCACTTTCTTCCAGACTGAAATATTTCTAAAACTGTAGGATGTTTTGTCATGAACTTTGGCTCGACTCTTCATGTTCCTCTCAGGATGAACAGTAATAACTGACTTTAGTGACATCATCAGGTCAATGTTTACATTTTTCTAATACTCTGGTTTATTCCAGACTCAGCTGTAGTTTGTGTCGAGTCTTAATTAGTCTTGTTAGCTTGTTAATTGTTAACCAAGATGTTCATCATCATGTTAGCATGCTGACATTAGCATTTAGCTCAGTGCTTTTTTAGCCTCACAGAACTAACAAGGTTTTAGTTTTGTTTAAATGATCTTCATCTTTTGTCATCCTCATCATTCTGTCCCTCCTCTTTTTCATCGTCTACTCTAACAATGTGTAGTGACTTCTCTTTTATTGCTTTGTCTGCAGTATAGATATAAACTGGCAAATTTAGACATTACAATTACCAAAACTTTAGATAAAACGGATCTGTTCAAACTCATCTTCATCTTAAATTATTTGTGATTTTTTTTATGTTTTTGTGCAGCTCATTATGTTGCATGATGCTACCTGCTGTCTCTCAGTGTTCCCTCTCTGCTCCCTCGTCTTCAGGTCCGCAGTGAGTTCTCTCTGAAGACCCACGCCAAGCTGGACACCATGGTGAAAGGCATCAATCAGATCATCCCCCTCGCTCAGGGCACCATGACAGGACTCGCCATCAAATACGTGATGAACGTGGCCTTCACTGAAGAGGCGGGAGACAGGCCGAAGGTATCATAAGGCGTCACACCCCGCCCCTTTTTGGATGAAAACAATCACTTTAATTTAACTGGCAGCAAATACAAATCCTGAGGTCTTTAAAGTTTAAACACATAAAAAAAAGAAATTCATATCACTGTTTAGTTATTAGGAGCCCAAATCCTCTGGCCAGTCCAGTGAACATTTATTCTACATCTTTTCTGATCATCATAGAGAAAAATAAAGACGCAGTCTGCTTCTATCAAAGTAAACAAACCTGACAAATACAACTACCTTACTGAATCTTCAGGTAATACATTTCAGACCTCTGCCACTTTTTGAATGCTGTGCTGAATATGGCGACTGTTGAACTTTCATCCTGTCAGAGTCGCTCCTAATCATCTCCACTGCAACATTACTTTCACTATCACTTTTTATTAGTTTTCCACAATAAAAGAGTTTTACCATCACTACCATCAGCCTCAACCACAGACACACAAACTGACTGGCCACTTTAACACACTTTCACTTACAATAATTTATTCTGAAATTCAGTTCATTGAATTTGTTAAATGACACTGATTTGGTTGAGTGAAACACTGACACAGGATGAATTACCTGAACTCTGAACTGGAGGTCCTCTGTCCCTCAGGTCCCCAACGTGGCTGTGATCGTGACAGACGGACGCCCTCAGGACCGCGTGGCCGAGGTGGCAGCCGAGGCCAGAGAGAAAGGCATCGAGATCTACGCTGTGGGCGTGGCCAGAGCCGATATGACATCACTGAGGGCCATGGCGTCCCCACCATTCGAAGACCACGTCTTCCTGGTGGAGTCCTTCGACCTCATTCACCAGTTTGGACTGCAGTTCCAGGACAAGCTCTGTGGTAAGACTGCCTGACAGGAAATGACCTCACTGTCTGAAAAACACAAAGTATACATTTGGTATTTTCATTATCAGATTTGCCAAATCATTTTTCAATCACATCAGAATCTTTAAATGACGGTTAGTTGCCTGTAAAACATGTCATCGACAACCGAGATCAAATAACATTCAGCTTGTCGTTTACTTTGACTTTACTTTGGTTTGGATGAGTTTTACAATAACCGAGAACAAAGACAGTGAGTTTTATGAGAGGAAAGAATGAAGAATGCAAAGTGAGCAAAATGGCACAAAGTTAAATAACTTTCCTGGAATTTTAAAACTTAAATCCATGCTTTCCCATGACCACATTAAAACAAATAAAAAAACAAAGCTCTGACCTTTGAGAACACCAATTCTTTATGGATTTGACATCATATTTTTGTAAAATCCCTCATCTGAAACTAGTAAAGATCTTCACATTTTGGGCCACCAATAGATAACTTTCATTTAGCAGAAGACAAGCAAAAACCTGCAGCCAAGTCTCTGGAATTTAAATTTCATGCTGTTGGCTTCATCTGAGGCAACACCAGATTCTTGATGTAATTAAAAACACCACGAATGTCTCGTCTGAACAGAAAAAAATCACTGTGCCCATCTAACCCCTCAGAACCTAATACTTTTTCATAACAGCCACCTCAAATCCCTTAAGTGCAAGATATTTCCCCGTGCTGCTATTATTCTAGACTGGAGGCTGCTGTAAAAAAAAGTATCTGGCTTCTCTTAGAGGGAAAAAGGAAAAGGAGAGTAAAGGCAGGCAGATGAAGTTTAAGACATTGAAAGAAAGAATAATCAATTGAAAAAATAGAACATTTGATGTTTGTTGTGGTGGAGGGATAAACTCACTCACCCATCACTGCAGACATCCAGGTTCAGTCTCCCGACAGAAGTCAAAGACACACAGCTGGAAACTGACTGACGGCCTGCAGCTGCACTTTTCTATCCTTTTTTAAAGAAGTAAATGTTGTCAGGGCTTTAAACCAATGTGTCCATCTTTACAAATCAAGACTTGATAACTGTCTCTTACATCATGCATGTTAGAAAACAGCTGCTGAACACGTGAAAACACTGAGAACTGTGCAGCACTGAATTGTGGAAAACTGTTAATCTGTTGTTCACGATTTCTGTGGTCAGGATTTTTTGGGCGGACCTGAAACTTGGCCCAGTAATGTGCCGTAGCCATGATCTCCTAACACTAAATAAGCCCCACAAATGAAACCGTCTCCCCCCTCCTCACCCTCCTTAATGATCAGTTATTAATGTACCTTCAGCAATTCTTGCAGTCAACTCATTTCAGTTCCAACAACCCAACACAGAAGGAAAAAAAATACCATCCTGTCACCGTCCTCTGGCTCTGGTGGCGAAAACAGCTCATTTTTTCATGATTTGGAGACATAATTTTATATATTTAGAAATCTTTTTAATCATTCAAATTTGGCTGGGTGGTTAATGACATGTTTCTGTGGTGTGACAAACTTTATTGTTGCTTTGCACAACCTTTAAAATCAAAAGTCAAATCAAATGTTGGATTTGGAGAATCATGACAACCATGATCGTTTAGTTTACACCTGAATAACTGTAATTTAAGGATTATATAGTAGAAAAGTGATGAGTTACTACAGAACAGACTGATGGATTCAATATTAATGAGTTGCTAAAAACTTGATCAGGGTTGGTGGGTGTGGTTTGATCATATGTGACTGACAGCATGACCAAACACAGGATTGTTCCAGTTCAAGAAAACACACACAGATACAGAAACCTCTCATGTGAAATCACCAAAACTGTTCAAACTTTGTAAGGAAATTGTGATTTCATGCAAAACTCCTTCACTCACAGTAAGAAGCTGCCAGATTGAGTAAACATGTTCAGGGACTGATAGTGACCCTGCAGGTACTTAGACTGATTCACATTAAGCAGACGGACGCTGATATCATCTCTGCTGCAGGTGTCGATCTGTGTCTGGAGTCGGACCACGGCTGTGAGCACATCTGTGAGAGCTCCCCGGGCTCCTACCACTGCCTCTGTCTGCCCGGATACACCCTGAATGATGACGGGAAAACATGTGCAGGTAACAAAACATCACACGCAAAGAAAACAAAGACCAACACAGACAACTGGGAAACAACATGGGTTTTCTACTTTTTTTTAAGCTTATATTTGCTTAAATGTTAGCAAACTGGCACCATTAGAAGGAGGCTGAATTAGTGATTAGCAGTTCCTGTTTACAGTGTACCCAGTATCATACAGACTGCTATTACTGGATTACAAGTTCTTAAAAGTCACAGGGCTGATGACCGTTAGATTTATGGTGTCCGTGGAAAAATAATCTCTTTGAAAACTGGACTTGCAAAGGGTGAAATTATTTATTTATTAAGAAATTAATGATAGTGAACTCAGTAAATGGTTTGCATGTGTGTTTCAGCCATAGATCTGTGTGCTGAGGGGAAACACGACTGTGAACAAATCTGCATCAGCTCTCCTGGTTCCTTCACCTGCGACTGCAACAAAGGATACAAACTGAATGACGACAAGAAGACCTGCTCGAGTTAGTCTCACTCACACACAAACACAAACATGTGTGGAAACTGTAAGGAAACACACACACACACCATATCATGTTACACAACGCAAAGCCACACTTCCAATAATAACTGCTGATAGTTGCTGGCTCTGTATGAAGAAGAAGTGTGTTCGGCTTGAATTCATGTCACGTTCATTCATGCTGAAATGGATTCTGACCTTCACAAGCTGCTGATTCTTGATTTCTCTGCTGCTTCATGAAGCTGACGGAGGGTTTGCATCATGTTCCTCCTGCTACACTCTCTCTGTATATAAAGGAAGCAGTTGCCGTCATTTTACCGTACGAAATCCATTTGTGCTCTTCTGCAGGTTTTTTAAATGGAAACTCCCACTTAGCTGTTAGCAAACAGCAGTGACTTAGATAAGAGCCCTGATGTCAGAACCAGGGGGTTATAAGAAGCAATGTCATCATGCAAAAACCCAAATCAATTCAAATAGGAAAGTGTTTTTAGAACAGCCTGGGAAAACGGCATTTGACACTAAAAGATTTGTACGAATGCAGTCAGGACAGAAGAGTAAAAACACTAAAATATATAAATCTATTAAACAAAAAGACTCTAAGACTCTATGAGAGTGATGCTTTTATCCACCTCAGGAACAAATATAGTTTCTGTAGGGATCTTGGCTCGTTTCAGGTGAATTTACTTGCGAGACAGAAGGAACATTGATGCAATCCCACACATTTTGCTGCTCTCTGCTCTGCTGCTTATGGCCTCGCTGCTTTCCTCCCCTCAGTGATCGACTACTGTTCGTTTGGGAACCACAGTTGTGATCATGAGTGTGTGAGTGTGCTCAATGGCTATCACTGCCGCTGTAACGAGGGATACAGGCTGCTGGACGACGGCAAGACCTGCCAGGGTAAGACGTGCATGTTGTCGCCATTAATGACACTGTTAAAAACACAACTAGGTTGCCTGATACTGCTGGAGGAGTGCGTCAGATTTTATTACAGTGTTATAATGCGGAGCTGCTGACACACATGTATGATTCAAGTAGGATCATTTAACCTTTTCACAGCCAATATTAAAGGTTTTTATTTCCTAAAAGTGTGGCTGTATGAGGTACTTATCCACAGTCAGTGTATTACCTACAGAAAATTTTTTATCGCACATTATATCAGTCTCTCCAGAGCAACAAGACTCCAAGACAGAAACAAAATCATGTACCTCACAGAACGTGGGAGCTGCTGGTCTACCGGTGCCTCGATCTGTTCACTTGTTTTATCATGTGACTCCAAACTAACGTGTTAAAACACCAAATTCACACAATAACACAAACTAACAGATCAAGGCAGCGGCAGACCAACAACTCCTGGGTTCTGTGAGGTCAAAGTAATGTTTCTGCCAAACGAGTCTGGTGGCGGCGAGAGAGCGATATAAAGAGAAACAGAACTTTTCCCAGCAGACAAGGCTGTCTGACAGAAAGGCTATGTGGTGAAAACATTCTGTATATATCTCACACTTAGAACAATACTGATCTTTAGGTGTCAGAAGTTATGCAGGCAAAAGTGGCCCAAATCTGTTTTTTGTTTTTTTTTTTGCTCCTATGTGACCCAGATCTGTTCTTGTCATGACAGTGTGAACAGCACATGGAATCTGATCTTTTCAAATCAGATTTGGGCCACTTTTTTTAATGTGTCAAATCGGAATTCATGGGACTTTTTCATCACTCGCCCGCCTGTATTGAGTGTTGTGGAGAGGCACTGACAGAAAGAAGCCCCTCACAGCCTGTAATTTTGGATGAAATCTCTCTGTGTGAAGCCGTTCACATCAACCATCAGTCACCACCCCGCGCTCCGACTCTGCATCTACACACACCTCCGTACAGAAGCAGCAGCCATTGTCGTAAAAAGTCGTAATCCTCAGTATCAACTATTCATGAATTTGATGGTTGAAAGTAGAGATGGGACCATTTCTCCCCAGTTCAGTATGGATCCTGACTCATGATACTGAGCTGCACTCCAGTACAATACAGTCCACAACATCAGCTACAGTCAACTGTGATTTTCCTTTAATTATTGATATTAAGAGCAATTTGAGCTCTACTTTACTTGTACATTCAATGCAGGAATTACAGTTAAAATATAGTCTAGTAACAAACAGTAATATCTGCATTTTAGAATTTAAAATAGCAAACTTAAACTCTCAGCAATGCATCATGGGATAATTGTGTAAAAATGATGGCCATCTCACAGCTCTTCTTTTGTGTATATTTAAAAGAAAGAGTTAACAGCCAAACAAACAAACAAACAAACAATCAGATCTGAGCCATAAATTAGAACTGAGCAGCTTACAGTGTGATCGCAATTTAAAATACATGTTCCTGCTGACTCTGTCCACAGCAGCACATTGATTAACTTCCTACACCGATACTCCTGCTGCTTCTCCAAACTGTGTCGTTCTCCATCTGCTGCAGGAAACACACTGACTGTGGAGAAGAACCTCATACAACCTTTGAATGATCCGTACAATCCCTCGAAAGACTTTAAACAGACGTCTGTCTGGCAAACAGAAACAAGTATGATTTATGGTCATAATAATGACTGTCTGTGTCGTCCAATCATCATCTGCTAAATACTAAATGTTCAGCCCTCCCTCAT